>NC_077234.1:212372818-212728862 GCF_027887165.1 Monodelphis domestica
CCGGGCAACGGCTTCAACAAGCTGGCTAAACTTTGTGAGGGTAGCCATCAGGTTGTCGTGGACCCCTGGTGAACTAGGGCTTTGCTCACCTAGCATGTGAAGACTGCTTCGGCTGAACAGGTGGAAGAAACCAATAAGAAGGTTCAATGGCTGAGATGGCAACACAGCAAGGCACTGTGGAGTGCTTAGGGCGTGTTGGAGCACAAATGACAACACGGCCATCCAATGCAGCTGAGGAAGTCTCCAGATGTAACGACTTTTCATGCCACTGGACCCAGGCTTCCAACGCCGAGAGAGTGGGACTGTCTCTGTGCATCAACTTTTCCACTTAAATCTTCATTCACAAGTGTCTTTGTGCACAAAAACACACAAAGACAAGAGTCATCCTCAGTTACTGAGAGACTACTACTACCACTACTATGTGCCAGCCACAGTGATAAGCACCAGGGATGCAAAACGTGGTGGTGGTAGGGAGAGACAAGCCCTGCCCTCAAGGAGCTTCCAATCAAAACAAGAGACAGGAAGTATGTGTAAGGCTATATAAAAGAGAAAAAGGAAATAATGAACTGTGGGAAGGGATTATGTAAGGGCAAAATAGAGGAAATTAAATGGATATTTATTCAAAAACATTTGCTTTATATGATAGCTATTTTAAGTTACATACATAATTTTAATATTTTAGAGAGAAAATAGCATCAGTGTATACATGCTCTTATAAAATTTACTCCTAGACCCATTGCCCAGCCAGGAAGTTTGAGAAATACTGAATTAAGTAACTTTGACCTGAAACCTAAACTGTTCTTTTAATGAAAAAGTAGATAATTTTATTATCTCCAGGACTCGCAGGTTTGGAGTTAAAGGAATTGTGTTCAAATTCTTCCTCTGACAATGCTTAAGAGACCTTAGGCAAGTCAGCCATATTATAAAGTGACTAGAGCTCTGGATTAGGGAGTGAGGAAGACTCAAGTTTGAATCCTATCCTGACACTTATTGCCTGGGATTAGTTGAGTCACAACCTCTCTCTGCCTCAGTTTCTTCATCAGTAAAATTCACACAATAATAGCATGTCTCACAGGATTTTTATGTAGATAGAATGAAACATGTAATTAATTTTGCAAACCTAATGTCATATACCTTACAATGCTATAATAATAATGTAACATTATAAAACTTAATGTAACATAACAGTACAACAAAATATATCATTGTATAATGTATTGGCTACCCTATGCTAACTTGTAGCTATTATTAACCTCCCTGGGCAATAGTGTCTTCATCTATTTTTTTAAGATAGTTGGACTATATGACCCCTGAAGTTACTTCTACTTCTACTTCTAGATCTGACCCTTCTGGCCTTAAAGCTTCATACAGAAAAGAGCTTATATCCCTTTGACTTCCCCTCTCTATTCCATTCACATTCTTAAACTTCTTTAATTGCTTCAAATACATGCAAGTTTTCCTTTAACAAAAGACTGAGGATATGGGAGAGGGAGTGAGAGTTCAACTGAGAGGCAAACCAAAGAGTTTTACACTTAATACATGGCTACAAGGGACTTCATTGATTGCTAATAATTTAATCCTTATAACAGACTAGAGAAAACCTATTACCAGGGAGTCAGCATTCGATCAATATATTTTGCAAAATAAAGAGTCTATTGGGTGACTGCTAATAAAGAAAAAAAAGCAGTCCCAGTGGTCTTAATTTACTGCATCTTCCTCCCCTCCCAAATTCTAAGTACTACAGACTCATCATAAAACTGTTTCCTTGTTAATCCTACTCCATGACTTTTTCCTGTACTTACGATCTGGCTAGATAAATAAGCGATCATGATGTCAGTTAAAAACCCAAGGCACAGACTCCATAGCAGCTGAATACTAGAGTACAAATGGAGAAATATACAGAAAAATAGAAAATAAAAGATAGCTAACTTGTATAGAATGGATTTTCCAGGTGCTGGGATCATGGGGATTGTGATATTCCTTAGAGGATGGCTTGTATTTAAATCAAATTTTGTTGAAACAACAAATTATATCATTCTTCCCCTTTATTATATTAACAAAATAACAAATCAAGAGATCTCTATTACCGGATGGGAGTAATTCTCACTGATGAGCCCAAAACGTGCCTAGTGTGACAAAATATACATGTCCTACTGTAAATTCCTTTGACTTCTAATGTTTACTTCCTTCTCTCTAATTTGACGTCATGTCTTTTTTCTTTTCTTTTCTTTTCTTGTGTGTGTGTGTGTGTGTGTGTGTGTGTGTGTGTGTGAGCGCGCGCGTGCAGGATTTACAGGTTACAAAAGGGATCAGAGAGTATGATAGATATAGAACTAGAAGAGACCATGAAGTCCAACCCTTTCATTTAACAGATGAGGAAATTGAGGCTGATAGAGGTGAAGTTACTTGTCTAAAGTTATAGAAATATTAAAAAGTAGAGCTGGTATTTAAACTCCTTTTCTCCAGGTCCATCACTCTTCCCCCACCACCACACTATTTATGGAGTCATGTTTAGGTGAAAAGTTTATTGGATAGGCAATGGATTACAGGTCCTGAGAGGCTTGGATTTGGTGCCTGTCCTGCCAAAAGTAAGTAGAAATCCTCCAATAAATCATTTTCCTTCAGTTTTTTCTAGTCAATAAAAAGTATTGTTTTACCATAGGATAGATGTGTTTTAGGATTTTAGGCAAGGTCCCCATGAGGACTCATATTGATATGGTTTGATCTTCATAATCACAGTTATCCAGGTAATTTTTATTTCAAATTTCCCCCAAATTCAAATTGATTTTTGTTTGAATTATATGGTCAATTGAAGAATTAGATTTTTTAAAAGAAAAAAACAGTTATGAACAAAAAAGACAATTATAGTTTATTTCTATACCTCAAATCCATTAGCTACTTGTCTGTACTTTAGTAATTATTCTTAACTAGAAGTATTCAAGAAGACAACTTCTTGCTTATTTATCTTCAGGTGTGGTCTTAACTAGATAAGTTTATGAAATCTCATCCAAATTTGAGAGTCCTGACTAGTAAATCTTGAAGCAGCTGACCTTCACTGTTGGAATTCTACCCAATTCCCATCATACCCCTTTTAAACCTTTTCACAGGTTCAGAGATTTATCCAGGCAGGGACCTTAGGGAGCAGCTAGGCAGTACTGTGGCGAGATTACCTGGCCTGAAGTTAGGAGTTCTCACCTAAATTTGGCCTCAGACAATTACAAGCTACATAACCCTGGGCAAGTCATTTAACTCTGTGTACCTCAGTTTCCTCATCTATAAAATGAATCAGAGAAAGAAATGGCAAACTATTCCAATGCCATTGGTAAGAAAACCCCAAATGGGGTCACTAAGGGTCAAGCATGACTGGTAAGGACTGAACGACAACAAAGGGATCTTAGACATCTTTTAGTATCTCATTATTTTACATTTGGGGAAAGTGAAGTCTAGATAACTTTACTAATTGGCTCTAGTTTCCTTCAAGGCTCAGCTTAAGCATCACTTTCAGCATGGATTTTTTTTTAATGCCTCCAGGTATCACTGCCTTCCCCTCAAAATGACTTTGTATCTAGCTTGAATATTATTTTGTATGTGCATAACATAGGTGCTTTTTTCCACTCTTCCTGTTAAATTGAAATGTCCTCAAAGGTACAATCATTTTACTTTTGTTTTCAGATCCTCAGCCCCAAACAAAGTACCTGATACTATAGATCTTCTGGGAGGACTAGTGTTATTAGTGTGAGGGGCATGCTGAATCCTTCTAGGGATGGTTATATACCTTTGGTTTCCACCTCTCAACCAACTCTCACCTATGACTACAAGAAGCTGTAGCACACCCATAGGCCATATTCTGGCAAAACTGTCTCAGAATGCAGTCTAAACCAGGTTGAGGGAAGATGACAGACCTTAAACTCTCTGGCAAATTAGGGAGACATCTACCTCAAGAAATGTGAAGACTTCCCCTGGTAGAATGGATGGATAAGAACGATTTCTTCCAATGGTCATGAAGGTGGCTGAAGAGGGTACTATTGAGCACTTGGAACTTGGTCAAACATTGAAGACACCAAGGTCATCCATTGTATCTTGGGCTATTACCAGTCATTTTGACTTCTGTCTTAACTCTTTGATGACTTTGGAAGAGAGTGTGAGGCTAATGACTTTATGCAACTCTGCCTCACTTAAATCCACTTCACACACAAGTTAAACGTTATCTTGTGATGGCATTTGTCTTCTTTGAAAGTGAAGAAACAACAACCTGACATCTAACATGTACTTATCGATTAGATCGATTGATTAATTGTGCATCCCCACAGGTAAAAATGTGCAGACTTGGATATGAACCCAGGTTTCCTGACTCCAGATCTATTATTATACTGCCCCAATTACGCCAGGGCATTTCATGAGTTGCTCTGGAGTCTATTGGAATAGCTATTCTCCCTATAATGTAAAATACTCCGGTTTTCTCTTCCAATTTTCCTTTTATCTCAATGAAAATTTTTGGATTCTCTGATTTCTTTGGAAACAAAACTATCTTAGTAGGTAACAACAGTTGACTTAATCTAAAAGTCTTCTAGTTAAGATTTTAAATAGAGAGTGGGGATAACAAAATGTATTGTCCAACTTCAATAAAATGTTTGGAGTGATGTTTTTTGCAGGAGCAATTGAGATAAAAATTTCAGAGACACCATTTGAGGGAAATACATTTTTTTTGCAGACCATTAACACCCCTATTCACCTAGCATTTCATGTGATACCATGTGGTCCTCAGAGAAAGACACTATGTAAATATATTATAAGCTGTCTTTCTTCCCTGTTTATCATGATTGGCACAGACCATGCCGATTCTTATTGTTCACTGTAGACTAAGAGTGTCTAGATGATAAGAACAAGTTATTTTTTCTTGGACATATTTATGGTTTTTTCCCCTGTGAGTCTTTCTTCCAAAGTCGTCTGGTATAATATTTAGAGCTCAACTATGTATATATTTATTTTAACTAGGTAACTTTTAGTTTAAAAACAGTAGGCATGACTCCAGATAATTTTTTTTATTTAATGAGGCATTGTTGAGTAGGGAAAACTTTAACACTTAGTGGGCCCAAATATGGAATGGGTTTATGTTAGGAAAGAAAGAGAAGAGAAAAAATGCTATACCTATTTTTTGTTGGGAGAGAGTTGGACATCCTTATCATCAAATTAAAAAAAAAATCAGTCTCTCATCAAGTATTTACTAAAGGCACTGTGCATACAGTGTAGGTGGAAGGTAGCTTCTAACAATTTTTTTTGTATCATGGCCCCCTTTGGAAGTTTGGGGAAACTTATGGATTCCTTAGAATAATGATTTTAAGTGAATACATTATGTATTATTATAGAGGAAACCAAAGGTTAGTGAAAACAAAGTCATAATTATTTTTCCTTTCAAGTTCATGAACTTGAACTTTAGAATCCCTACCATAGAAGTTAGGGAATAATGGCAGAGATGGGGGTAGGACTAGGAGAGATATTCTGCTGGAAGCAGTAGTATTTAGTTTGGATTTTGGAGAAATTTAGGGATTCTAAGAAGTAAAAGTGAGGAGGAAAAGCATCTCAGATACAGGAAATGGTTCATGGAAAAAAGCACAGGAGAGGGGCGATAAAGCATTATTGTGAGGAACAACAAAGAGACAGGGATGCTAGATTTAAGAATGTGTCCTGGGAGTAACTAATATATGAGAAGACTGAAAAGATAGGTAGGGGCCAGGTTGTGAGGAACTTAAAATGCCCAATGGAAGAATTTATATTTGATCCTAGAGGAAACCACTGGAATTTAGTGAGTAGGGAGGTGACATAGTCATATCTTTCCTTTAGAAAAATACTTTGGCAACTGCATGGAGAAAGTATTAGAGTGGGAAGAGACTTGAGGTAGCAAGATCAATTATCTCAGTTGTGGTAGTCCAGGTGAAAGGTGATGACTACCTGAATTATGAAAGGGGATGGGTGTATGTGTACAGAGATGAGAGTTTATTACCACCTACTTTGTGGCAAGTACTGTGCTAAAAACTTTACAAAATTATCTCATTTGATCCCTACAATAATTCTAGGAGGTAGGCACTATTATTATTCTAATTAGACAGTTGAGGAAATTAAGGCAGTTAGAGAATAAATGACTCCAGTAGATAGAGCACTAGGTCTGGAGTCAGAAAGATCTGAGTTCAACTCCAGTCTCATACACCTATTAGATGTATGACCCTGGGTGAAGTTGCTTAAACACTTTTGGCCTCAGTTTCCTCATCTGTAAATTGGGGATAAAAAAGTACCTATTTTACAGGGTTGTTTCAAGTATCAAATGAAATAATTAGAAAGCACTAAGCACAATGCCTATCATGCAGTCTTTTTCAGTCATGTCTGATGTTGTCTGACCTCAGTTAAGATTTATTTTTTTTCCAGAGATACTGAAGTGTTTTGCCATTTCTTTCTCCAGCTCATATTGTTGTTCTGACTCTTCATGAACTTTTAAATATAAGGTGCAAATCAATTCTCTGCCACAAGGGATTTGATTGTTCTTCCCTCTTTGAGTCAATTTCAATGCATGTAAGAATTGAGTATTTCCTATCTCCAACCTCTTTACCCTTCCAGTGTATTGATGTTCTCTCCCCTCCCACCATGTGCTTTGTGACATATAAATTTACCCCATTTTGTTTCTTTTCCCATTTCTTTTAATATTAAACTCTTTTTAAAACTCTCATTGTATATATATGAATATATACACATGTGTATTTATGCATACACATATTGATAATATGCATATTTATGTCTTAGCATTTCATCTGATACAATTTGTCACTGTTCCTTCTAAGTATAATTCCTCTAGATACTGTGACAAGGAAATCACTTTAAAAGACTAATATATATTAATTTAAGGTCACCAAGGAATTCAGCTATGTAATTCCTAAATGAAAACTCAAGTCAGCAGTCAACCTTTTATGGAGTTTAATTACAAACAGGAGGAAGAAAGGTATTAGAGATAGAGAGAGAGAGGGAGAGAGAAAGGGGAGAGAAGGGAATAGGGCTTAAATACCCCTTCTGTTTAGGCTGGGCCAAAAGGCCCAAGCCCTTAGATAGCTGAGGCAAAGAAAAGAGATCAGTCCCTATCACTCACATGACCAAAATGGAGAAACAGTCTCAGGGGCCTCCACCTCCAGCTTCCTTCAGAGCAAGCTTCTCAGAGCACCACCTCTCAGAGCCAAACCTCTCCAACCAACCACCTCGGTCCTCAGACCCCTCTATCTTTAAGGAAACCATCCAAGTTCCCTCCCCTCAGTTCTCACATCTACCAATCACTGTCTGTGTCTTCCCTGTGCCGATGGTGGCTCTAGCTTAACCCAGGACCACCAAGAGGTCTGTGGTTTTGCACATGTCTGTTGAAGGTCATATTCTCAAATAATTAAATTTTGATCTATGCTGCAGCCCTTCCTAAATCCTGTTAGGACTGAGTAGGGTGGAGATTGTATCAATTCTAAAATCAATCATGACTCAAAGAACTTTCTGTTCTATGCTTAAGCATAGGTCAAAGCCCTTTCCATTGTTCAGCAAAAGGTTTCTGTCCTAAAGTAATCTTAGGTAGGGAGGAGAAGGACCCTCCCTACCTAATGTTGGAAATGTGAAAATTTCCAACATTCATAAGTCTAAGAAATTTTAAGGTTTACAATACCCAGGTGATCATAACAATTTATAAGAGTTACCAATATCCTCTTTTCTTGTAGGGATACATATCATGTTAACTTATTGGGTCCCTTAAGAAAAGTTTCTTTGTTTTGTTTTTGTTTTTTTCCCCCTTTCATAATTACCTTTTGATGATTCTCTTGAGTGCTGTGTTTGGGCATGAAATTTTCTGTTCAGGTCTTGTCTTTTCTTTACAAATACTTGGAATTCTTCTATTTTATTGAATGACCACACTTTCCCTGGTTAGAACATAGTCAGTTAATATTTGTACAGGGGAAAGTACGAACATTTAACAAAATAGAAGGGAAAAAATAAAACAAAAAACAAAAAAATAAACATTTTTTAGGATGAAATGCCAAGACATAAATATATATATAGATATATAGATATATAGATATAGATATATATGTATGAATTCATATATATGCATATATATATATATATATCTAGTGCTAAAAAAGAGGTTAGTACTAATAGAAATGGGAAAAGAAACAAAAGGGGATAAGTTTATATGTCACAAAGAAGCTCATGGAGGCAGGGGGGAGAGCATCAACACACTGAAAGGGTAAAGAGGTTGGAGATAGGAAATACTCAACTCTTATGTACATTGAAATTGACTCAAAGAGGGAAGACAAACAAATACATTGGGGCAGAGAATTGATTTGCACCTTATAGGGAAGTAGAAGGGTAACAAATGGAATAGTGGGGAGGGAAGTAGTATGAGGAAGGGAAAGTGTGGGGGTTGTATGAAAAGACTGTAAAGAAAATAAGAGGGGAATATGAAGGGGGGCTAGAAAGGGAGGTAAAATAAGGGTGAGAATTAGGGGGACTGATTAAAAACAAAATATTTGTGTAGAAGGAAATAGTGAAAGAAGAAAAGGCAGGACTAGGAGTAGAAATCAAAATGCTGGGAAATACATAGCTGGTAATCATGACTCTGAATGTGAATGGAAATAAACATACCCATAAAAATGTAAGCAAATAGCCGAGTGGATTAGAAACCTAAACCCTACTGTGTACAAGAAACACACTGTGTACAAGAAACACACATGAGGAAGGTAGATACTCATAGGGTAAAAGTAAGAGGATGGAGCCAAATCTATTGGTCATCAACTGATAAAAACAAGGAAGGAGTCTTAATCTTGATATCTGACAAAGCCAAAGTAAAAATAGATAAAGTGAAAAGAAATAGGGAAGGTAATTACTTCCTGATAAAAGGCAGTATAGACAATGAGGAAATATGTATGCACTCAACATGTATGCACCTAATGCCATAGCATCTAAATTTTGAAAGGAGAAACTAGTGGAGCTCAAGGATACAATAGATAGAAAAACTATACTAGTGGGGGACCTGAAACTTCCTCTATCAGAACTAGATAAATCAAACAAAAAATAAATAAGAAAGAGGTAAGAGAAATGAATGAAATCTTAGAAAAATTAGAGTTAGTAGATATGTGGAGAAAATAAATAGGTACAAAAAGGAAGATACTTTTTCAAAAGCATTTGGTACATTCCCAAAGATCGACAATGTTCTAGGGCATAAAACATTGCAAACAAGGAGAAAAAGAGCTGAAATAATAAATGCAACCCTCTCAGATCATAATGCAATGAAAATAATAATTAGTAAGGGTACATGGAGAGTCAAAAAAATTAATTGAAAATTAAACAATACAATTCTCCAGAACTGATTAAAGAACAAATTGTAGAAACAATTAATAACTTCATTGAAGAAAATGACAATGGTGAGACAATCTTTCAAAACCTATGGGATGCAGACACATCAGTACTCAGTGGGAACTTTATATCTTTGAGTTCATATATTAACAAATTAGAGTGGGCAGAGGTCAATGAACTGGGCATGCAAATTAAAAAAACTAGAAAGTGAACAAATTAAAAAACCTCAGATGAAGACTAAATTAAAGATCCTAAAAATCAAAGGAGAAATTAAGAAAATTGAAATTCAGAGAACTATTGATTTAATAAATAAGACTAGAAGCTGGTACTTTGAAAAAAAAACAAATAAAATAGACAAAGTACTAGTCAATCTAATTTAAAAAAGGAAAGAAGAAAACCAAATTGACAGTATCCAAGAAGAAAAGGGAGATCTCACCTCTAATGAAGAGGAAATTAAGGCAACATTAAAAACTATTATACCCAATTATATGGCAATAAATATGGCAATCTAGGTGATATGGATTAATATTTATAAAAATATAAATTTCCTAGACTAATAGAGGAATAGACTACATAAACAACCCCATATCAGAAATAGAAATTGAACAAGTCATCAAAGAAGTCCCTAAGAAAAAATCCCCAAGTCTAGATGGATTCACAAGTTAATTCTATACAACATTCAAAGAACAACTAATCCCAATATTATACAAACTATTTGATAGAACAAACAAAGAAAGAGTTCTACCAAATTAATTTTATGACAGAAATATGGTACTAATTCCAAAGCTAGGCAGGACAAAAACAGAAAGAAAACTATAGACCAATCTCTTTAATGAATATAAATGCACAAATCATAAATAGGATACAAAGAAAACGACTCCAGAAAGTGATCAGGAGGGTTATCCAATATGCCTTGGTAGGATTCACACCAGGAATGCAAGGATGGTTCAATATTAGGAAAACCATCCACATAATTGTCATATTAAGAAGCAAACTGACAAAAATCACATGGTCCTCAATAGATGCAGAAAAAGCCTTTGACAAAATACAACACTCATTCCTATTGAAAACACTAGAAAGCATAGGAATACAAGGTCCTTTCCTAAAAATAATAAATAGTATATATCTAAAATGATCAACAAACATCATCTGCAATGGGGATAAACTAGAAGCCTTCCCAATAAGATCAGGAGTGAAACAAGGATGCCCATTATCACCTCTAGTATTTAACATTGTACTAGAAACACTAGCAGTAGCAATTAGAGAAGAAAAATAGAAATAGGCAATGAGGAGACCAAGCTATCACTCTTTGCAGATGATATGATGTTCTTCTTAAAGAATCCTACAGAATCAATCAAGAAGCTAGTGTAAATAATCAACAACTTTAGCAAAGTTGCAGGATACAAAATAAACCCACATAAGTCATCAGTATTTCTATATATCTCCAACATATCTCAGCAGCAAGAATTAGAAAGAGAAATTCCATTTAAAATCACCCTAGACAATATAAAATACTTAGGAATCTATCTGCTAAGAAACACAGGAACTATATGAACACAACTACAAAATACTCTCCACATAATTAAAAGTATATCTAAACAATTGGAAAAACATTGATTGCTCATGGGTAGGATGAACTAACATAATGAAAATGACCATCCTACCCAATTTAATTTACTTAATTACTGCCATACCCATTGAACTACCAAAAAACTTTTTTTTACTGAATTTGAAAAATCCATAACAAATTTCATTTGGAAGAACAAAAGACCAAGGATATCCAGGGAAATCATGAAAAAAAAATGCAAAGGAAGGAGGCCTTGCAGTCACAGATCTCAAACTATACTATAAAGCAGTGATCATCAAAACAATTTGGTACTGGCTAAGAGACAGAAAGGAGGATCAGTGGAACAGACTTGGGGTAAGTGACCTCAGCTAGACAGTCTATGATAAGCCCAAAGATCCCAGCTTTTGGGACAAAAATCCACTATTTTATAAGAACTGCTGGTAAAATTGGAAGACAGTATGGGAGAGATTAGGTTTGGATCAACATCTCACACCCTTCACCAAGATAAACTCAGAATGGGTGAAAAAACTTGAATATAAAGGAGGAAACTTTAAGCAAATTACATGAATACAGAATAGTATACTGTTCCGATCTCTGGGAAAGGAAAGACTTTAAAACAAAACAACAGCATGATAAAATCACAAAATATAAAATCAATAATTTTGATTACATCAAATTAAAAAGTTTTTGTACAAACAAAACCAATGTAACCAAAATTAGAAGGGAAGCAACAAACCTGGAAACAATGCAACAGAAATCTGATAAAGATCTAATTACTCAAATTTATAAAGAGCTAAACAATTGTACAAAAAATCAAGCCATTCTCTAATAGATAAATGGGCTGGAAATATGAATAGGCAATTTTCAATTAAAGAAATCAAAATTATTAATACGCACATGAAAAATGTTCTAAATCTCTTATAATCAGAGAGATGCAAATCAAAACAACTCTTAGGTATCGCCTCACACCTAGCAGATTGGCTAACATGACAGGAACGGAAAGTAATGAATGATGGATGGGATGTGGCAAAGTCAGGGCATTAATTCAATGCTGGTGGAGTTGTGAATTAATCCAATCATTCTGGAGGATAATTTGGAACTATGCCCATAGGGCACTAAAAGACCACCCTTTGATCCAGCCATAGCACTGCTGAGTTTGTACCCCAAAGAGATAATAAGGAAAAAGGTTTGTAGAAGTATATTCATAGCTGCGCTCTTTGTGGTGGCAAAAAATTGGAAAATGAGGGGATGCCCATCAGTTGGGGAATGGCTGAACAAATTGTGGTATATGTTCATGATCGAATACTATTGTGCTCAAAGGAATAATGAACTGGAGGAATTCCATGGGAACTGGAATGACCTCCAGGAAGTGATGCAGAGTGAAAGGAACATAACCAGGAGAATATTGTACACAGAGACTGATACACTGTGGTAGTAGTAGTCTCTCGGTGACTGAGAATGACAATACACTGTGGTTCAATCGAATATAATGGACTTCTCCATTAGTGGCAATGCTGTGATCATGAACAACTTGGAGGGATTTATGAGGAAAAAACACTATCCACATTCAGATGAAAAACTGTGGGAATAGAAACTCAGAAGAAAAACAGTTGCTTGAATACTTGAGTTGAGGAGATATGGTTGGGGATGTAGACTCTAAATGAACATCCTAACGCAAACATCAACAACATGGAAATAGGTTTTGATCAAGGACACATTAATACCCAGTGAAATTGCTCGTCAGCTACAGAAAGGGTGGATGGAGGGGAGGGATGGAAATAATATGATTCTTGTAATCAAGAAATAATGTTATAAATTGACTAAATAAATTAATTTTAATTAAAAATAGGAAACTGACGTAAGAAGTTTAATAATTTCCCTAGAGTCACACATTGAACAAATGTCTAAATCTGATTTTTCTGACTTGAGGTTTAATGCTATATCCACTCTACCATTTAACAACTTAGATTATCTTAGAATTACTTTATTTGCATCTGTCATAATTCCCTTATTCTTATTCCTCTAATTTTTTAATGATTTTCATATTACTTCTAAAAAGTCAATGTAGTGATTGTATATAGAAAGTTGATTAGAAAATTATTTTTATTCTATTAATTTAAGCATTTGCTGATAAGATGAGATCTAATCAATATATGTGTGCACATTGACTGTATTTTGTACTTTCTGACTTTACTTAAATTAATCAATCAATAAACAATATAAAAAATGTCTACCGTGTGCCAAGGATTATGATAGGTGCCAGAAATATAAAGATAAACCTAAAATAGTCCATTCTCTCAAAGGATTTTATTTCATTTTTCAAGGGAGTCCACATGTATATGCATACATAAATATAGTAGAAGTATATGCATACAATCATATACACATCCATACAAATATATATTTGTATAGAAGTGTATATGTGCACACAAAAGAAATACAAAGTACTTTTAAGGGAGAAGGCATATGAATACTCTTGTGTATGAGGTATTATTTACTTTGAAAGAAAGAAAGAATTCTATAAGAGAATGTATTCCAGTCATGATGAACAATCAAGACAAAGGTAGAATCTAATTTAGAAACCACAGTAATTAAGTAAAAAAAAACATAATTCAGGAAAAAAGTGATAAGTTCTTAGAATACCAATCAGTCAATCAAGTCAGGTAGGTGGTGCAATGGATAAAGTCCTGGGTCTTGAGTCAGTAAGTCCTGAATTCAAATTGGACCTCAGACCCTTACTTGTTGTGTGGCCCTAAGCAAATCATTTAATTTCAATTTATCCCAAATGCCTCATCTGTAACACTGGAACAATAAAAGCTCCTACCTCTCAGGGTTGTTGTAAGGATAAAATGAAATAAGGTTTATAAAGTGCTTTGCAAATCTGAAAGTACTATATAAATTTTAGCTATTACTAATAATTAACAAGCACTAAACACCTACTCTGTCAGACTGCTAAATATTTAAAAATTCAAAATAAAAATGAATCAATTCTTTTTGTCACAGAGTAAAGCTGTAAATTTTGTTCAACTTTTACATTTCCAAGTAGTTTTTTTTTCTTTATCATGTAGGATTTCTTATGGGGATATTTATTTTCATTTAGGTATGAGTATATAAAATATAGATTTTTAAGCATGAACTTTACAATACCCTTTGAAAAAATGTCTGGCATGTAGGAATTCATTACATTAGAAAGCATGAGGTGGAGTGAATATTCCTGACTTTTTGCCAAAGCAAACAGTGATTAGTACTTTTACATGCAAATATCTTTACTACTTATAAGCATACTTTCAAGGGAAGGAAAAATAAACCTTTATTTCTTATTTTTCCCTTTGTAATTAGTTTCTTCAACTTTTGTTCAATGGTTTTAATAATAATGAGATTTAAATTTATTTATATTTTTATTGATAATTATTCCTGAATGGTCCTTTTAAATCCCTACATATGAGGTCTGATCCTTAAAAAGACATAAGGGAGTAGAATGGTTGAATTGTTAAAAGTAATGGTTTGGGTTTTTTTCCAGAAGCTAAAAGCTGAGACTGGTTGTCTACCATGGAGTTATTCCAGAATGTGTGAATTAGGTTGGCCTCACTGCCACAATTAGTTTGAAACTAACGGGGTAAGCTTTCTGGGAACAAGACTCATATTCATGAGCTATCAATCAAATATGACAATATGGGATAACATAGTTTCATTTTGTATATTGTACTTTTAAATATCATACTCCCACATTAATGTAAGTTATAGCCAGAAAATATTAGCTATATAAAGGAAAATACTTCCCTCTGCTACCTCTGCTTTAAGCAAGCCAAAGAGCTGGAAATTTGGATTTATAAAATAGATAAACGAAGGGATAAATATTTGCTCTACAAATGGACTTAGTGGTGATTCTTGCTAACAGAAGTTATGGAAGTTGATGTTATTGGTTTTCTATGGATTTCTTTTTGCAGCTCTCAGTCTATTGTTATATCTCTGGAATTATTTCTTCCGTTGTTTACATAATGGAAGAATGACTGTTTCTTTAGTAGAAATTGGTTAACCCTCAATGCCAATGATGATTCTTTGGCAGTCATTGATGAAGCTATTTAGCACTATTCATGACTGCATGAAAAGTCTATGCCCATTTTTATCCTTTGGGTTAACTGAGGCAATGTAATTAGCCCTAAATAATGTCTGAGCATTGCTCCAGAGATAAGTGGTGATGATGATTACGATGATGATGATGATGGTGGTGATGGTGTCAGGGATTGGACATGTGCTTTCACTAACATAGGTAGGGATATCCAGAATGAGGAATTCTACCAGGAAAGGTCAGCACCTTCTCTGCAACTAATCTTAAATAAATGTTCAGAGTACTTAAAGATCAGGAGTTTTGCCTACAGTTAGCTGACAAATATCTGAGACAGGATTGGAACATAATGCTTTCTGCCTACAAGTTCAGTGCTCTAACCATTATATAATGTTACTTAAAGATGTTCTAATGATATCCATGTTGTTCTGTATAGAAGAATTCAAGGATCATGGGAACCAGGGGTCACTTCATGGTTGATGTAGCATATGTTCTTTCATTTTATTTTTTGCCTACCAAATAGCCTGATATAACTTGTTACTGGTGAGCATAATATATTTCCTTGCTCAATTATTTCTAGCACTTGACAGAAATTAGGCAAACTGCTATACTCAATGTAGTCTGCCTTTATGAAAAGTAAGACATATTTCTATTTAACATTGAATGGAGACAAAATAGGGAAAAAATAAAGAAGATGCTCCAGATATCAATAAATAATCAAAATACCTCTTCACAAATAAGCAAAACCTACTTCTGACTCATTAGATGGACACCAATGGAAGAAATCCTAAAATAAAAGGAAAAATAGAGACAGGAAAGACAAGGAGACATGTAAATAGAAACAATTGCATAATTTGCTAGTTGTTTATGATATCTCTCATCTTTCCTTTATTGAGTTTTTAACCCATTCATATTTAAAATTATAAAGTTATGTCCCCCATTTCTGTTTCTAGCATTATTTTTTTCTCAAGTAGGTTTCTATTTTTTTGTTAACTACATATTCAGAACATATTTCATTTCATCCCATTGTCATCCAAGTCATTTGGGAAAGCAGTATATAATGGTAAAAATAGTGTTGGATTTGGAATCAGAAACCTAGAATTCATCTCTGAGTTCTTTAATTTTTAACCTTATGACCTTGGGCAAATTGCTAATATCTATAAAATGAAATACTTGTACTAGATATCCTCTAAGATTCCTTATAGCTCTAAAATCTTTGATTCTCTGATACTATGATTCAAGTGATCCTAGGTAGAATATTAGTCAGTCTTATTTTCCTTATTCCAATCATCTCACTCATAACTAGATGTTCTTGTCAGTCCTTAACATGGTTGCTTTGTTTGTCTTTCTTGCTCATGGTTTTGACTTTGATGCCTGTTCCCTTTAACTTGGTAGAGATTTTTCTTCAAATGTTCAATTTGCTACAACATGCATACTCCTTGACTTAAACATTTTACCCCATTATGACTTGCCTTGTCTTTTTCCATCTCTGTTTCTCTTAGGCAAGTTTCATGTTCTCTTTTGCCAAGGAAATCAAAGAGAGATCATTCTGTGATGAAAATCATGCCAAAAATGTCCCATCTCATTTACCAAAACTCTAGGTCTCATAAAACTTTTGGCCATGGCACAATCTTCTACTAATCTGTAGGACTTGTGAATGAAATTTAGATCTCCTCCTATATGTAAATCAACTTCATTTATTAGAAGAGGAATTTGAGATAGACAGAAGTGAATTGACTTGTCCAGGGTCAAAGAGCTCATAAATGTCTAAGGTCACATTTGAACCTAGGACTGCCTGACTCTAGAATAAGTGCTCTATCCACTGTGCTAGTATAATATGAAGTCCACTACTTTAAAAAACGCAAACCCCCTCCATGACTCAATGTTGTTTATAAAGATATAACATGCAATGATCTTCTTCAGTACTGGTGGTGCATACTGAATTCTCAAATGGTTTCATTCATTTTCCTAATTCCAGTAGAATGCTTGCTTAGTTACTTGCGATCTTTGAATTTTTAGTTCAGTTTTCAGTCTAAGTTCATCTGGACAAATGTGACAGCAAGACACAATACAATTCTTCATCTTCTTTGAACAATAGATCAAAGAGTAGAAATGTTCATATGAAAATCCAAGGGAAAATAAAATGAGTTGAAGGTTATAGAACAGAAAAAAAATTGTGTCCACTATAGAAATAGATCAGGAAACTGAGGATATATGATATATTCAAAATCATAGATCACACTAAACCTACTCAACATCCCAAACACTTTTGCTTAAGCTGGACAAATATCTAATCAGAATTCTGCTAAATTTCAAAAACTTTCACTTCAACTTTTATTATCAGTTCTGTACTACAGAACAATATTTATGCTAACTATTCTGTGTTGTATCTCAGAAATTTTACAAAGTACCTAGATATTTCTTTTTTGAAACACATCTTATCTTCTTAAAGAGGAGAATGCTGCTCCCCTAATTCTAGTTATTTTATATCATAATGTCTGGCTGTCTTTCTCTGTATCCTTAAGATAGTATTATGTTTTGAGACTGATACATTGAGGCACAATCAAATGAAATGGATTCTTCTATTAGCAGCAATTCAATGAATGAACGAGTACAATTCTGAGGGACTGTAAGAGAAAGAATACTATCCACACCCAGAGAAATAACTGTGGGAGTAGAAATGCAGAAGAGAAAGATATGATTGATCACATGGTTCAAAGGTATATGATTGGGGATGCTGACTTTATTGCAAATATTAGTCATATGGAAATAGATTTTGAACATTGATACATGTAAAACCTAGTGGAATTGCTCCTTGGCTTTGGAAGGGGAGAGAGAACAGGGATGAGAAAAAAAACATGAATCCTGTAACTGTGGAAAAATATTCTAATTTAATGAATTAAATAAATAAAATTTTAAAGAAGTTAATATTCTATTTTATTAGAGCTTCTTTTCTTCTTTCCTTCCTTTCCCCATGCTCTCCCTCTCTTTTCTCTCTTTTTTGTCTCTCTATCTGTCTATCTCTGTCTGTCTGTTTCTCTCACTGTCTTTCCCTCTTACACTCATGCCACTCCTTTTTTCTCCTCTCTTCTTTCTCTTTTTTCTCTCTGTTCTGTTTATCTCTCCCTCTTTGTTTTGCTATTTTTTCTCTATCTCTGTCTTTTTCTTGCTCTCTCTCCTCTTTTACTTTTTATCTCTGACTCTCTCCTATAAGCAGGACTTCCCTGCATAAAAGATGAAATAACCTTATGCTTTATGATGTCTTTCATTAAGATCAGTGACCATCAAATTAGTTTTAAGAAAGTGTCTGCTACAAATGAATTTACATACTGCGAAAAACAATTTTTCTCTAAACCATGGATATATTGCAGTAGAACATGTATCATGTTATGAATATGAAAATAATGGTGTTTCCCTTTAAATATTACATTTATTTATTATTTATGCTATATTTTTACAATAGCTTGGATCATTTTATATTGAATTTTATGAGACAATAAAGGGCAGCATAGGGATGAGATGTAAAAGGATAACAGAATTTTCAAAACAGGAATTAAAGTTTTTGAATGGACTTTTGATCTGTGTACTCTGTTGGAACAGCTCTCTATCAGCTCTGGGGATAGTGTAATTACATTGATTAGTCTTGATTACTTAAATCCCATGACTCACCACATCCTGTGCACAAATACACATTACAGGTGATATTACCCATCTGCATGATTTTGCTGTTGGGAGAAATATGCCTTCTATTGATGTTAATGGTGAGAAGAGACTGCCAACTGGCAGTGTACAGAACAGAAATAATTTGATAATATCAATAATTATGTTTTTAATTATGGAGGCATTGCCTCAATTGAGTTTTTAACTACATTGTGCACTATTTTATAATGTATATGAATAATCTCATTACACTAGACATGATTATAGAACTTTGTAGTCTTGAAGTTCTATCCTTTAATCATTATCATTAGTTAGCTTTCATTTTGAAATATATTCAGCAGAATGGGATTTTTTTTTTTTTGTGGTGGGGGAATAGTAGAAGAACTCAAGATACTAAAAATAGAATCTAAAAGTGTATTCAGAAATTTACATGAAAACAGTTTTGATATGTGAAATTTTGGGGGTCTGTGAAATAAAAGACAAGTAAGAGGTGATAGGTACATTGATTTAGAACTGGAAGAGACATTGGAAGCCATAAAATCCAACCTCAACTTACATATGGGGAAATGGAGAAGAAGAAAGATTCAATGACTTGTTTGGTAAGTGCCTCATGTGAGAATTACACACATCTTCCTTCTCTAATACTACATGAACATCACAGAAGGGAGAATAGTTTTATTATAAAAGTTTTATTATAAAAGAGAAAGTTTCTCTTTCTCTTAAATGATGGCCTATTACAACTTTTCTTTTGGTTCCCATGTCCCCCTAAGTACTGCCCTTGGCTAGACAGGCTAACAAGGCATTTCTCTTTAAAAATATAACAGATACTTAGCTAATTAGTGCCCAATCTCATTTAAATGGTATCAAATTTACCTTTTTCCTAGATGGAGGATGTCTGATTTAGCTCTTTCCTAAAAGGAAGACTTTCTTCCATGTAAGGAAGACAGGGAAAAAGACATAATAGGAAAATAGTTTGCGTCTTATTTAAAAATTTGGAGTTTGACCTAATTTTTCCTGTTAATAGTATATTTGACTTTGAATGAATCTAGAGCAATATAAAATGATTTTTAAGGAGAAGCACCATCCTTTTTTTCCTCTCCAAGATCATTGCCATTTCTACAACATTTTATCATTAATAGAATTATGAAATTTTAGGATTTTATCTTTGGAGGACTTCTCTAAGTTAATCTAGTACAAATTGTACTCAAGTCCTGCTGTCAAAATGCTATTGTTTCACTAGAATGAGTATATATGTGTGGTACAGTGTTCAAGGAGATAAGTATAGTGCAGCATTGGCAAACCTTTTCTGAGTTCAAGTGCCCAGAGAGCAAGTTCAAGCTGTCTGTGAATTCCTGCATTATAGAAGAGTGCTGAGGGAGGAAATACTTGTTTTCAGCTGCTGGACAGAGGGGGTGGGGCATGCAAAAATGTCCTTGGGCACTGGGAAGAGGGGAAACAGAGCAGCTTCCTGAGTGCTGATTCTGCCCAGGTGTCACATCTTCACCAATGTTGGTATAGGGCATCCCAAAATTCTTGTATTTTTAAACCATTAAAGCTATTAGGCTATTAAAACTTAAAACTCTACTAAGACATTTATTATACCTTGTATATATACCTGATAGTTTCAGGAGGTAGGAATGAACACTAAAATAACTAAAATCTAAGGCATCAATAATGGCAAATAACCTGAGCCTTGGAGATATTTAAGGAATCTAACTCTTCTCCTCTCCCAAACTTTTCACCTCTCCTTTTAAAAATAATATTTTAATTTTTCTGAATTACAAGTAAAAACAATTTAAAATATTCTTTATTTTCAAATTTTGAGTTATGCATTCTCTTCTGACACCCCCATATAGTAGGAAATCTTATATAGATTTGATATGCACAATCATTTAATATGTTTTTTATATTAGTTACTTTATTGAAGAAAAGGAGAGGAATGAAAAAGAAGAAGAAAAAGATGAAGAACAAGAAGAACAAGTACAAGAAGAACAAGAACAAGAAAGCTCTTGGTTGATTATTCCTGCTATTGTTTTAATTACTTATATACAGTTAAAACTGGCTAAAAATTATTAACCACTATGTCACATTCCTTCACCACACTGATTAGAATTAAATCTGATATGACTTTGTGGTTTTTCGAGATAAAAGACAAATTACTAGTATCTCCAAAATTCAGAAGTCTCTGCATTTTAGGGGTCTCTTATAAAACTGCTTTCATTACTTTAGATATAAATGGAAAAGATTCCCCTTTCAGCCAAGATAAATGAGTATTCTGTGATGTTTTCTTTCTTAACTTATTTCAAATAGTTATTTGCTGCTGTATGCACCAGTAGTTAATCATGGTCTGATTTGGGCTACTCTTAACCTCAACCATTACTTTATTATCCTTGGGAGGAGGGAGTTTGGCAAGTGGTTGCAGTGGTTTGAAAATAAGACTAATAATACCATATTAAACCAGGAATATTCAAAAGCTACCTCCCATGATTATGCTATTGCTTCTGACTTCCAAAAGAACAGGATATTAATTCCCCAGATTTTGAGTAGAGAAATCAACCCCATAAATCTTCACAGAGGCTACCTTCATCTTTTTATCCAAACTAGTGTTTGAACCCAGGCCTCAGAACCTCAAGAGCATCTCTGAAGAATATACCCACTGGATACTAAAGTCTTTTCATGGGTAAGTACTGACTTTTTAACTTATTAACTAGCTTTAAAAGTAGGTGTATATGCATGCACATATCCCAATTTATATATATATTTATTTATACACATATGTAGATGCATATATCCAAGTATACACATATATACATAGTATATATGTGTTTTAGATATATATATATATATATATATATAAATAATATCTAATATATGCAAATAATACACATATATGCACAGACTTAGAAACAAGATGCTGTGTTGTGTTTACATTAGAGCATTGGTAGAAATCTTATAGGACATCCTTCACAATAGAAATCATCTGCATCATAACCAGTATTTAACTTGGTTATGCTGGGACTTTTTAAACTTTCAATTTGCTTTAGAAATACATTTTATTTTTGACTTTTGTTTTTATTGTCTAAATGTTTAGTCATGTCCCCTTCTGTCCTCGTCAAGAGTCATCTCATTTAACAAAGTATTTTTTAAAGGAAAAAACAGAAAGAAGAGAAATCAGCAAAACTAAACAATACATAGAAAAAATTGGACAATGCATGCAATATTCCATACCAATGAAATATCTAACTCTGTAAAGATGTAGAAGATGGACTCTTACTTAAAATGAATTTATTAGTAGGTTAAGTCATTTGGCTGTTTTATTTTGGAATAAGTCTAAATATAAAGAATCTGCAAATAATGATAGTGATAATAAAAATAATAATGATGATACCTAACATTAGAATTTTAAGACTTACAAAGGCACTTTACACACATGTACACACAGACACACACACAAACACACCACACACACATACATAAAGCTATCCCTTCTACATTTCCCTATTATATCATCAGGGTCAGTATAAGAAATTAAATGGAAATTTGGGAGGAGTTTTGCAAAAGCTACAGAGAAAAAATTAAGGCCAGCAGATGACACAAAAAAATTTAGAAATTCAGAAATGCATTAAAGTTTGCATTAACATACTGTAAACACCCCATAAAAGAAAAAAAGAAAAATATCCAATTTCTTCTCTGGTACAAAGGGAGGGTCAAAAATATTTAACTAGATTTTTCAGATCATAGGGGCTTAGCAATATGGAATATGTTATATAAATATATGGTAGTAGTCTCTCGGTAACCGAGGATGACGATTGTCTGTGTGCGTTTTCATCTATGATGTATCCTCTTGAAGAGGGTGGACGGGGTTAGGATAGATGAGTGTGCACAAAAACACTTGTGAGTGAAGGAGATTTAAGTGGAAAAGTCGATGCACAGAGACAGTCCCACTCTCTCAGCTTTGGAAGCCTGGGTCCATTGGCAGGAAAAGTCATTACACCTGGAGACTTTGTCACCTGCTTTGGATGGCCATGTTGTCTTTTGTGCTCCAACACGCCCTAAGCACTCTACAGTGCTTTGCTGCGTCGCCATCTCAGCCGTTGAACCTTCTTGTTGGTTTCTTCTGCCTGTTCCGCCGAAGCAGTCTTCAAAGCCTTAGTTCACCAGGGGTCTACCCATATATATATATACAAACATCTATATCCATCCATCTATCTACTTAACTCTCTGTCTCTCTCTCTCTTTCTCACTCTCATCTACCTATCATCTACAAAGATAGATAATATAGTGACAAAGATTCAATTCACAACCATGGGTGAACTCACTCAATTCACAACATTGGATTCCTTCATAGCACTATTAGACTTTAGCTACTGCTTTGTTGATAACCACCTATTTTGGAACTTAAGGTGAGTGGTTTTCAGCTACCAGAGACAGACAGACAGACAGACAGACAGATACAGAGACAGAGAGACAGAGACCAAAAGTGAAAGAAAGAAAGAAAGAAAGAAAGAAAGGAAGGAAGGAAGGAAGGAAGGAAGGAAGGAAGGAAGGAAGGAAGGAAGGAAGGAAGGAAGGAAGGAAGGAAGGAAGGAAGGAAAGAAGGAAGGAAGGAAGGAAAGGAAAAAAAAGAAGAAAGAAAGAAAGAAAAGGAGAAAGAAGAAAGGAAGGAAGGAAAGAAAAAAGTGAAAAAGAAAGAAATATTTGTGCTGCACAGGAAAAGATAATGTCACACAATACAACTGAGTGTATGTGATTCTTTTCTATTCTTCATTATCCCCAAAAAATTAAGACAAAAAATAAAACAAACCTTTTAAAATATGGAAACAACTCTACTTAGGAGAGAGGATTGTGAAAAAAGGGTGGAAAAGCCCATAGCAAAATTCTGATACCTGTCAAGACAAGGAAAGTTAATTTGTTATTGTGGGTGATTATTTCAATCAAACCCTGACAACACTTTCCTTTGTGCCCTGGTCCTGATGAAATTTGTTTGTGATTTCCTTCTCATACAGTGTTTAGCCTTCTAGTCTGAGCTTTAGGAAGCAGAAAGGCATATAAATGGCCTGTCTTCCTGAGATACCAAGGAAAATGGACAAGTTTTAGGAACTGGGTTGAAGTCTAGAAACTTGGGATTGTGACTCAGTACCACTGGTGTATATCTTGGTCATGAGAATATTTGGGAGGAAGAAGTTATTTGATTTGGGATAACACTTCCCAGAATGTCACAGCTGCCACCAGGAATAAATGATTCATTACAAAAAGTGGCAATGCCAATCCACGACAGTGGAATGTTATTAAAAAAACAGTCAGAGTGTTGCAAATATACTTGTTTTATGAGGTCTTTCAGGATGCAAGGGTGATAGACAAATCAATCAGAGAAGTCAGGGATTATGAATAAACAAAGGGATGCTCTTTTTTTTTTTTAACCAGTTGACATCCAAATTCTCAAGAGAGGTGAAACTTCACTCTTATTCATCTGTTCATTGTTATTCAAAGATCATCAATGTGTTCATGGCACTTCACAGAACTCAGAAAAGCAAAGTTCCCATTCTGAGTTTACCATTTCAGCCAATTAATTTTTTATGACAAGTCTTCTCATCATGCAAAATCTTAACCCATGAATAAATGATGTCTAGGAAAACAAATTATGAAATCTCAGAAATTGACTTTTTATTTTTTCATTTCAGTTTTTATGACTTTTCCCTTTCTGAAACAGAAATCTATCATTCTCTTCATTTGAAAAAAAAATCTGACCATCAAAACAGAAGGCGAATTCAGAAAGGGGCTTAGGCACATGAAAATTGAAATATGCTCTCTTTGTGGTGCTGTCTATACTTTGGGGGATCTGTTACCCCCTCATTGCGGTTGGTGGTTAGTATGAATATCATGTTTTTGCAGTATTACGTATTTGAGAAAATGTAATTTTTTTCTATTCCTTTTAAAATCAAATTACAATGTGACATTCAATAAAATATCTTTTGTGCAGCTAATAAAAATGAGTTTCGCATCTCACTTCTTTGACAAATAAACCACACAAGTCAAAATATGGCCTCTGATACAGTTTACAGATTTAACTTTCATGTCAGCCTTTCCTATATATATGTATATAAAAAAGGCCCATTATTTATTAATAGCCTTCTATGTTTTAAAGGTTTCTTTTTCTTGTGTGGAGAAAAAATCATTTGCCTTTTAATGGGGTGTCAGATTTGTTTTCCAATCCTTCTAAAAGGTTATCATTGTTACATATGGACAAGTATTTTTTTTTCAGAATCAATGTAAACTCTGTTACCAGGGTAATTTACTGTCGTCTCTTGGTAGCTATATGGGAAACTTAATTTCACCATTTTGCAAAGTGGAGGGGTGGGACCCTTTCCATGTGGTTAACTATTTTCACATGGAGGAAAAAAGAAAATGCATGCTTCTAGCACATACTAAATAACTAACGGGCTCTCACCCTGAGTTCAGGGCATATTGGCAGTCTGGTAGGGTTCATGGCATATGAAGATGACTGACTCAATTAGATGAGTAATAAAACCTCTTGGCCATTAACTCTCAGCTAGCCAGGAACCCCCAGTTAATGTTAGCAGTAGAGGATTAAAAAGCTTGTTAGATCTTAGTACAATATATACTGATATCTAAGCCATGTCTTCATTAGTGAGGCTATTGAGTGAAGTGAAAAATAGCCCTTGGTTAGAATTAGGAAACTTGGATTTCAGTTCTGGTTCTGGCACTAACTTACTACATGACCTTATGTAAGTCATTTACTCTCTTGTGCTCTATTTCTTCATTTGTAAAAATAAGAAGGTTATATTTAGCAATTTCTAAGGTCCTTCCTGACACAAAAAAACTTATGTAATTCTAGACTTGTCAAATTCACTTGGAAAGAAGAAAACTTCTCTGGAGGAGCATTCAATCAACACTATGAGTCAGTGTTAGGCAATAAGAGTTGTAAAATATTTGTCAGATTTGTACATTTAAATAGGGTTTGTCTTAGTAATGGCTACTTGTAGATCCTGTATAAAGGAATAAAGACATACGTGTCTAATAAATATAATAAGTAGGAAAAAACCAATTGTGTCAAATGTGATAAAATAAAGATTTATAGTCAATAGTCAATACACATTTATTAAGGGTCTACTATATGCCAGGCTTTGTAATACAGTCTTTTTAATTTTATTTTTTATTCTGCAGGCTAAAGAGCCCTGTCCACATTCAACTGAACCAGTTATTTTAACTTTTTTTTTATTATTTACTTATTTATTCTTAACTTTTTTCTTTTAAAATTTGGGTTCCAAATATTCCTCCTCCTTCACACTCATCCACAACTCACTGAGAAGACAAGCAATATAATATTAATCATACATGTGAAATCATGAAAACTATTTCCATAGTAGCCATTTATCAAAAACAAGCAAGAAAAATAAAGGGAGAATATTATACTTCAATTTGTACCTGAGAGTTTATTAGTTCTTTCTCTGGAAATGGATAGCATTTTTTCATCATGAGTACTTTGGAATTGACTTGGATCATTGTATTTATCAGAGTAGCCAAGTCTTTTACAACTGATCATCATTATGATATTCATAATGATTACCTGGTTCTTCTCACTTCTTTTGGCATCAGTTCCCATAGGTTCTGCCATGTTTTTCTGAAACCACATCCCTAATCATCCCATATCATTTCTTATAGCACTAATTACTGAGTATCCTCTTGGTTCCAATATTTTGCCACCCCCAAAAGAGCTTCTATAAATATTTTTACATATAGGTCCTTTCCTTTTTTTAAAAGATCTCTTTGAGGTACAGATGTAGAAGTAGTATTACTGGGTCAAAAGACATGTACCCTTTTATAGCTTTTTGGGTCTAGATCCAAATTCTTCTTCAGAATGGTTGGATCAATTCATTCCTCTACCAACAATTAATTTGTGTATCTATTTTTCCTTCATCTTCTCCAGTATCTGTCATTTTGTATTACTTCATTGTCTGTAGTACTTTTCAGCAAATGGTAATTTCCTGATTATCCCTTTTATTTAGTTCTATTTTTACCTTTTCTTTTTCTGAAGTCAAGATTACTACCCCTGTCTTTTTTTAGTTATAAGGAAAGCATATTAGATTCTGTTTCAAACTTTGAACTCTGTATGTGGCTTTCTCTTTCAAGCAAATATTATATTGTTATATTCTGGTTTTTGATCCATTCTGCTATCTGCTTCCATTTTATGGGTGAGCTCACCCCATTCACATTTATAGTTGTGAATTCTGTGTATTTTTCCTCCATCCTATTTTTTCCGTTTCTTCTTCTTTGTCACTTTTTATACTGTCCCTCCTCAAAAATCCATTTTTCTTATGAGTATTCCTCTCTTAGTCAGCCTTCCCTTATATATTCCTCTTATTCTCTTTCCCCCTTCTTCTCATATTTCCCTATTGGACAAGTTACATTTCTATACAGAACTGAATATATATATATATATATACATATATATATATACACACATACACATACATATATATACACACATATATGTATATACATATATATACATGTATACATACACAAAGAGGGAAGACTATATATGTGAATTTTTGAATTAATTTCAATGAGACTGACGTTCAAGCATTGCTCATCCATCCCTTCTCCCTCAACTCTGTATAAAGGACCTGTCTTTTTACGTGAGAAAAGTTTTGGCCATTCTGCCCCTCCATTCCTCTTTCACTCAGCGCATCCCTTTTCCTTCCCATATAGGAATGTTAACAGTTTAACTTCATTAAATCCTTTATGATTTCTACTCAGCTCTTATCTTTTCATCATAATAACTGAAAGTCCTATATTTCATTAAATATAATTTTCCCTTGAAGAATTATACTGTTTGGTTAGGTGGCTTATCCTGTAATCTCAGTTCCTTTGCCTTTTGGAATAGCATATTCCTAGTCCTCCACTAAATTTAATTGGAAGCTGCTAAATCTTGTATGACATTGACTATGGCTCCATGAAATTTGAATTATTTCTTTCTGACTACTTGAAGTATTTTTTCTTTTACCCAGGAGATCTGGAATTTGGCTATAATATTCCTGGGAGTTTTCATTTCAAAATAACTTTTAAGAGGCAATTGGTTGATTCTTTCCATTTCTATTTAACCCTCCAGGTCTAAGATTTTGGGACAGCTTTCCTTGACAATTTCCAGGCTTTTTCATTGATAATGGCTTTATGTAAACTAACAGTTCTGAAATTTTCTCTCCTTCATGCATTTTCCATGTCAGTTGCTTTTCTGCTGAAATATTCCACATTTTCTTCTATTTATAATGTTTTTTTACTTTTATTGTTTCTTGATGTCTCATGGAGTCATTAGCTCTCACTCATCCAAATTTAATTTATAAGAAATTATTTTTCCTTGGAGAGCTTTTGTACCTCTTTTTGCATTTGGCTCATTTTGCTTTTTAGAAAATTCTTGTCTTCAATGAATTTTTGTCTCTCTTTTACTATTAGGCTTATTCCATTTTTAAGATTTTTTTCTTCAGAATATTTTTGTGCCTCTTTTATGAAACTGATTATTTCCTTTCATGCTTTTTTACACCACCCATTTCTTTTCCCAATTTTTATTCTACTACACTCACATCTTTCTTTAACTCTTCTAATAATTCTTGTTGGGTTTAGGTTGAGTAAGCACTTTCTTCAAGGTTTTTTTGTAGCTGTTTTCTCATTGTTATCTTGTTTTTAGTTTATGCATTGATTTCCCCTGAAACTAAATTATTTTTTTGTGTCATTTTTTTGTTGTTTTTGTTATTTGTTGATTTTCCCAGCCTATTTCTTGACTTTGAACTTTATGTTAAAGTTCAATTCTGCTCACCTAGTGATGGGAAGGCAATGTTACAAACTTCAGACTTTTTGGTTTTGGCTGTTTTCAAAGTTAGTTAGGAGTAAGTCTTCAAGTTTTTCCTGATTTCAAGTTCATGAGATCATGGGACATGTGTGGTCATTGCCCTTTTTGTCTGTACTCTGATCTTAACTAAGGAAGGTCCAGACATTCAGCAGTTTCACAAGCACTGGTGTTATATTTGCCTTGGAATTGTGACCAGCATTCCTGTTTTCTTGTAACTAACCCTTTAGTGCTACTCTCCACCATTGAAGTGTGACCAGAACTGCATATGGCAACAGAGTTGCCAATCAGTGCCAGATATACCTACTGCCAGGAAAGAGTCTTCTGTAATCTTCTTTTTTAGCAGTTGCCCAACTCCTTACTGTTTCTGAGCTAAGAAGCTGCTACTGTATTCACTGTTGCTGCCTTTGCATGCTGTCTTTGAACAGTCTTCTATCCCAGTGTCACTAACCTCTCCTGAAAAACTTTTAAATTTTCTTTGAGTGAAAAAAAATATTTCATCTTAAACTTTTGTGGGCTGTACAACTTCAAAATTTGCTTTGTGGTTTATTTTAAGTAGTTTGGAAAGGAATGTCAAGATTGCTTCTAATCTGCAATCTTCTGAACCAATTAGTTATTAAATCTTCCTATGACTCAATAAAGTATCTTGATAGGTAGACAGGATAGTTTAATAGAATATTAGATTTTGTGTTAAATAACCTGAGTTCAAATCTCAATTCTACTACTTATTGCCTGTCAATCTTTGGGTAAGTTACTTCATATTTATGATCCTCAGTTTCCTCATCTATAAAGTAAAAGGGTTATACTTGGTTGCCTCATAGTTCCCTCTAGCTCTAAATCTATAATCTGATGACAGGTCACCCTCCCAATTCCATCTCTAACAAAGGCATTTAATGAATCACATGAAACAGAATGATGAAACAATTAACTCTTGTAAATACTGAGAAATACATAGGCTTGGACTATGTCTGGCTTTCCTTTAGCATATAATATTATAAGTGAAAATGCTGAAAATAGTCAATATTGAAAAAGGGCCTAGAATAATTCTGATTAGTCCTAGAGAGCAGAATGAGGATAGATAGGTAGAAGCCACAAGAAAGCTAGGTATTATCACAATATGTTGAAAAGTTTCCTAATAATCAGAGCTGTCCAGTCATGAAATGGTTTGTCTCTGGAGGAATTAAGCTCTTTAAATGGAGATTAAATGACCACTCTCCTGAATTATTGTAGAAATGGCTCATGCATGCTTCAGATAAAAGATGGAATTAGATGGCCTCTGAGTTTACTTTTTAATTCTGTAAATCTACGGTTCTATAATCAATAAATAACCACTTATTAACCTCCTCTGTGTATAGTAGTGTGTTTAAATGTTGGAGGGCTTACTAAGTTTATATAGAACACAATCCCTGTCCAAAAGAAGATGATAGAAGAGTAGGTTAATAATTCTACATAATGTGGTAAATGTACTGAAGTGAGCTATGATGAGGATGATAAGTAACAAGGACTTATAGTTACCTAGCACTTGCTACATACCAAACATTTTGCTAAGGGCTTTTAATTATTATCTCTTTTCATCTTTATTTTTGTCTCTCATTTTCTCAATTATATGTAAATTTTAAATATTTTTTAAAGTTTTGAGTTACAAATTCTCTCCCTTCCCCCTTTTTGAGAAACCAAGAAATTTGATCTGGATTATCTGTATGATATCATGCAAAACATATTTATGTATTATCTATGTTATAGAAGAAAATAAAGGAAAATAAACAAGAAAAAATTAAAGTATGCTTCAATATGTATTCAGATTCCATCAGTTCTTTTTCTGGATGTGCATAGCAATTTTCACCATAATTTCTTTAGAATTTTCTTGGATCATTATATTGCTGAGGGGTGTATGGGGTGCTCAGGGAGGGGTAATATCTCTGGTATGGAGGGCTTGTCGTGCCCTCTTAGGGCAGCTCTCCAGCCTCTGACCCTCACCTGACACCCAGCTCTCACTTGAGGCTCCTAGTAGCTGCTAGCATGTGGCAGTGGCCACACCCACCACACAGGCTGGCTAAACCTTGTGAGGGTCGTTGTGGACACCTGGTGGACTAGGGCTTTGCTCACCCAGCATGTGAAGACTGTTTCAGTGGAACAGGCAGAAGAAAACAATAAGAAGGTTCAACGACTGAGATGGCGATGCAGCAAAGCACTGTGGAGTGCTTAGGGTGTGTTGGAGCACAAAAGACAACATGGCCATCCAAAGCAGGTGACAAAGTCTCCAGGTGTAATGATTTTTCGTGCCACTGGACTCAGGCTTCCAACGCCAAGAGAGTGGGACTGTCTCTGTGCATCAACTTTTCCACTTAAATCTCTTTCACTCACAAGTGACTTTGTGCACACTCATCTATACACCATAGATGAAAACGCACAAAGACAATCGTCATCCTTGGTTACCGAGAGACTATAGCTATATTGCTGAAAATAGTTGTCATTTGCAGTTGATCATTATATAATATTGTTGTTACTATATACAATGTTCTGCTTCTACTCATTTCACTTTGCATCAGTTCATATAAGTCTTCCCAGGTTTTTCTGAAACCATCCTGGTCATTATTTCTTATAGCTCAATAATATTCCATCACAATCATATACCACAACTTGTTCAGTCATTTCCGAAAGGATGGATCATTTGAAAGTAGATTTTATTTTAACCCCCATTATGTAGATAAGGAAAGTGAGACAGTTAAAGACTTGCACTGTGTTATTCAAACAGCAAGTGTCTGAGGTTGGATTTGACTTTAGGTCTTCCTGACTTTAAACTAGCACTCTACCCATTCTGACATCTAGCTTCCTATGATCTTTCACTTGAACCTAAAACATTGGTAGATTACAGAGAATCCCCTGTTTTGTTTAGGTGTAAGTCACCATAAAATAAAAATTTGGGAAAAATATTGGGCTGAGCTTGAAGGGAATGGATATATGTCTGTTTGGTGGTATAAGCTTTCTGATCATTAGGTACATTCCAATTTTCCTGGCTTGACCATTGACTTTACTTCATGTTTGTGAATTAGGCTCAGGTCAGACTAACTTTGAAAGTGTTTGAGAACCATTCCTTAGGAATATGTTGGAGAACCTATGACACAGCTGTGGGAGGGAGCTGCTCCCTTCCCTCTCTTCCCATGCCTGAGGACATTTGTCTCATCACCAGTCCCTATACCGAGCAACCCAGTTGGAGTGCTTCCTCCCTCACATGCAGAATGAGGGTTGCATTTTGAGCACTCAAGCTTTTTTTTTTTTAAATAATATTTTATTTGATCATTTCCAAGCATTATTCATTAAAGACAAAGATCATTTTCTTTTCCTCCCCCCCACCCCCAATAGCCGATGCATGATTCCACTGGGTATCACATGTGTTCTTAATTCGAACCCATTGTCATGTTGTTAGTATTTGCATTAGAGTGTTCGTTTAGAGTCTCTCCTCTGTCATGTCCCCTCAACTGCTGTAGTCAGGCAGTTGCTTTTCCTAGGTGTTTCTACTCCCCCAGTTTGTCCTCAGTTTATGAATAGTGTTTTTTCCTCCTAGATCCCTGCAGATTGTTCAGGGACTTTACACCGCTACTAATGGAGAAGTCCATTATGTTCGATTATACTGCAGTGTATTAGTTTCTGTGTACAATTTCTCCTGGTTCTGCTCCTCTCGCTCTGCATCACTTCCTGGAGGTCGTTCCAGTCTCCATGGAATTCCTTCACTTTATTATTCCTTTTTGCACAATAATATTCCATCACCAACATATACCACAATTTGTTCAGCCATTCCCCAATTGAAGGGCATCCCCTCATTTTCCAATTTTTGGCCACCACAAAGAGCGCAGCTGTGAATATTCTTGTATGAGTCTTTTCTCCATTATCTCTTTGGGGGTACAAACCCAGCAGTGCTATGGCTGGATCAAAGGGTAGATATTCTTTTGTCGCCCTTTGGGCATAGTTCCAAATTGCCCTCCAGAATGGTTGGATTAGTTCACAACTCCACCAGCAATGAATTAATGTCCCTACTTCGCCACATCCCCTCCAGCATTCATTACTTTCCTTTGCTATCATGTTAGCCAATCTGCTAGGTGTGAGGTGATACCTGAGTTGTTTTGATTTACATCTCTCAGATTATAAGTGATTTAGAACACTTCTTCATGTGCTCATTAATAGTTTTGATTTCTTTATCTGAGAACTGCCTATCCATGTCCCTTGCCCATTTATCAATTGGAGAATGGCTTGGATTTTTGTACAATAGATTTAGCTCTTTATAAATTTGAGTAATTAAACCTTTGTCAGAGGTTTTTATGAAGATTTTTTCCCAATTTGTTGTTTCCCTTCTGATTTTAGTTACATTGGTTTTGTTTGTACAAAAGCTTTTTAATTTGATATAGTCGAAATTATTTATTTTACATTTTGTGACTCTTTCTATGTCTTGTTTGGTTTTAAAGTCTTTCCCCTCCCAAAGGTCTGACATGTATACTATTCTGTGTTTACCCAATTTACTTATGGTTTCCTTCTTTATGTTTAAGTCATTCACCCATTTTGAATTTATCTTGGTGTAGGGTGTGAGGTGTTGATCAATTCCTAATCTCTCCCACACTGTCTTCCAATTTTCCCAGCAGTTTTTATTGAATAGTGGATTTTTGTCCCAAAAGCTGGGATCTTTGGGTTTATCGTATTTAAGATTTTTACATCTATATTCATTAGGGAGATTGGTCTATAGTTTTCTTTCTCTGTTTTGGACCTGCCTGGTTTTGGAATCAGTACCATGTTTGTGTCATAAAAGGAGTTTGGTAGAACTCCCTCTTTGCTTATTATGTCAAAAAGTTTGTATAGTATTGGGGTTAACTGTTCTCTGAATGTCTGATAGAATTCACTGGTGAATCCATCAGGCCCTGGAGATTTTTTCTTAGGAAGTTCTTTGATGGCTTATTGGATTTCATTTTCTGATATGGAATTTTTTAAGAATTCTATTTCTTCTTCTGTTAGTCTGGGCAGTTTGTATTTTTGTATATATTCATCCATATCACCTAAATTGGTGTATTTATTGTTGTATAATTGGGCAAAGTAATTTTTAATGATTGCCTTAATTTCCTCTTCATTGGAGGTGATGTCCCTCTTTTCATCTTTGATGCTGTTAATTTGCTTTTCTTCTTTCCTTTTTTTAATTAGATTGACCAGTACTTTGTCTATTTTGTTTGTTTTTTCAAAGTACCAGCTTCTTGTCTTATTCATTAAATCAATAGTTCTATCACTTTTGATTTTATTAATTTCTCCCTTAATTTTTAGGATTTCTAGTTTGGTTTTCTGCTGGGGGTTTTTAATTTGATTGCTTTCAAGTTTTTTTATTTGCATTTCCAATTGATTTATCTCTGCTCTCCCTAGTTTCTTAATATATGCACTCAGGAATATGAATTTACCTCTGATTACCGCTTTGGCTGCATCCCAAAAGTTTTGAAAGGATGTCTTGCCTTTGTCATTTTCCTTGGTGAAATTATTAATTGTTTCTATGATTTCTTCTCTATCTAAAAGATTTTGGAGTATCATATTGTTTAATTTCCAATTAGTTTTTGATTTGGTTTTCCATGTACCATTACTGATCATTATTTTTATTGCCTTGTGATCTGAAAAGGCTGCATGTATTATTTCTGTTTTTCTGCATTTGTGTGCTATGTTTCTGTGACCTAGTGTATGGTCAATCTTTGTGAATGTGCCATGTGGTGCTAAGAAGAAGGTGTATTCCTTTTTGTCCCTATTTATTTTTCTCCATATGTCTATTAACTCTAATTTTTCTAAGATTTCATTCACTACTTTTACCTCTTTCTTATTTATTTTTTGATTTGATTTATCTAAATTTGATAATGGTTGGTTTAAGTCTCCCACTAATATGGTTTTACTGTCTATTTCTTCCTTCAATTCTCCTAGTTTCTCCATTAAAAATTTGGTGCTATATTATTTGGTGCATACATGTTGATTAGTGATATTTCCTCACTATCTAAAGTCCCGTTTAACAAAATATAATTACCTTCCCTATCCCTTTTGATCAGGTCTATTTTTGCTTTGGCTTTATCAGATATCATGATTGCAACTCCTGCCTTCTTTATGTCAGTTGAGGCCCAGAAGGTCTTACTCCATCCTTTAATTCTGACCTTGTGGGTGTCTACCCACCTCATGTGTGTTTCTTGTAGACAACATATGGTAGGGTTTTGGATTCTAATCCATTCTGCTATTTGTCTACGTTTTATGGATGAGTTCATCCCATTCACATTCAATGTTATGACTGTCACTTGTGGACTCCCTGGCATTTTGATATCCTTCCCTAATTCTAACCTTTCTTCTTCAGCTCTCCCTTTTAGTCCAGGGATTTACTTTAAATCAGTCCACCTTGTTACCTCCCTTGATATGTTTCCCTTTCTAGTCCCTCCCTTTTTATTCCCTCCTCCTCCCCCCTCTTCTTCCCTCCCTTTTTTGTGTTCCTTCCCCCCTCCCCCTTTGGTTTTCCCTTCTCCCTTCCCTTGTTGGGTAAGATAGAATTCAAGATCCCAATGGATCTGGATGTTCTTCCCTCTCAGAGTTGATTTCCCTGAGAGTAAGGTTTAAGTAAAAACTCTCTTCCTCTCCTTCTTATAGGAGTTTTCTTACACTCCCCTTCCCGTGTGGATATTTGCGTGAGAAAGATTATTCTATTTGGTCTTTCTTTTCCCCCTATTTACACATTACATTTTTCCCACATGTTAATATACATAGATTGATATAAATGTAGTCCTTATAGAAGAGAGTTTGAATAAAAGAAAAAGATAACATTTTTCTCCTTTTCCCTTTACTTCATATTTATCTTTTCAGGTATTCCATGCTCTTTGTTTTTCGATATCAAACTTTCCACAGAGCTCTGGTCTTTTCTTTGCAAAAAGTTGGAAGTCTTCTATTTTGTTGAATGCCCATACTTTCCCTTGGAAGTATATAGTCAGTTTTGCTGGATAGCTGATTCTAGGTCGAAGACCCAGCTCTCTTGCCTTTCTGAAGATCATGTTCCATGCCTTATGGTCATTCAGAGTGGAACTTGCAAGATCTTGTGTGACCCTGATTGGCATTCCTTTATATCTAAATTGTGTTTTTCTGGCTTCTTGTAGGATTTTTTCTTTGGTTTGAGAGCTTTGGAATTTGGCCATTACATTCCTGGGAGTTGTCTTTTGGGGATTTAGTATAGAGGGTGTTCTGTGAGCTCTGTCAGTGGCTGTATTGCCCCCTTGTTCTAGAATCTCTGGGCAATTTTCTTTGATTATATCTTCTATTACGATGTCGAGTTTGTTTTTTATTTCTGGCTTTTCTGGAAGTCCAATTATTCTTAAATTATCTCTTCTTCCTCTATTTTCCAAGTCTGTCACCTTGTCAGTGAGATATTTTATGTTCTCTTCTAATTTCTTGATCTTTTGGCTTTGCTTTATTGATTCTTGCTCTTTTACCTGCTCGTTGTCTTCGAGTTGCCTAATTCTGACCTTTAAAGCCTGGTTTTCCTTTTCAGTTTGGTCACACTGGTTTTGTAGATGCATGAATTTCTTTTGCATTATTTTCCACATTTCTTCCCAGAAGGCTTCCATCTTTTTGATCCTTTCTGATTGAAATTCTTCCTGATCTTGTGGAGAGTTTCCATTTCCTTTGGAAGGTTTTGGAGCATTTGCTTGTGTTTCCTCTTCTATCTCCTTTGTATTTTGTATTTTTGCTCCATAAAATGTGTCCAAAGTCTCCCCCTTCTTCTTGTTTTTCTTGGAATTTTGGGGCTTTTGTGCTTCTGTGGAGTTTGCCATTTCTATCTGAGTGGGGAGGACTAGCTTTTCTTATCTCTGTTTGGTGTTCAGAGGTTTTAGCCCTAGGCAGATTGTCCTTTCTATGCAGTTGTTGTTCTGTCTTCCTGGGGAAGCCAGGAATTGTTGGTGTTTCTGTGTTACTGCCCTCCTCAGTTCCCTCCCGATGCTTCTCTGTTGCCTTACTTCCATGCTCTGAGCCTGACTGGACCCTTTCCGCAGGGTGTTTGTTTCTGTGCCTTAGCCGGCCAGGAGAGCCAGTACTCTGAGGGGGGAGGGGCCGTGGCTTCCAGGAGCTCTGAGGGCTCCTGATAAGATTAACCTTCTCTGGGTTGAACCGAGTATGCCCTGAGCCAGGGACCTTCCATGAGACTCAGATGGAAGGATCTAGTCAGGGGTCTACAGGCTCCTCCTGTCTCTCTCTGTTTCCCTCCTGTCTGGGTGCCCCCACACCTCTTTCAGGTTGTTTTCAGGATGAGGTCTTCAGCTCCAAGGCCCTTTTGCCAGCCCTGAGGGTTACTTTTGTTTCAGATGACCCTGCTCTCTGAGGGGGAAGGGCAGTGGCTTCCTGGAGCTCTGAGGGCTCCTGATAGGATTAACCTCGGACTGAGTATGCCCTGAGGCAGGGTCCTTAGGTGAGACTCAGATGGAAGGATCTGGTCAGGGGGTTACAGGCTCCCCCGTCTCTCTGTTTCCCTGCTGTCTGGGTGCCCCCTCGACTGGGTCAGGTTGTTTTCAGAAAGTGGTCTTCAGGATAGCTGGCCCTGAGGCTCTGAGGTTCCCTCTGCTTCCTTGGTCTCAGTGCTCTGGGTTGGGGGGATGGGTCCTGGTACCTTCCTTCTGCCTACCCCTTAGGTCTGAGTGATCTCGTGTTCTGGCTTTTGGGGGGGGCCGTACCTTTTGGTCCAGGTCCAGGTCCAGGAGGAGGATTCCCAGGGTCTATGCTGTTGTTTATTTTGAATTTCGGTGCCTTAGGAGCATATAGTTTAAGTTCGGTAGGGAAGGGTTTCCAGAGATCTGAACTTTAGCTTTCTCTAAGCCGCCATCTTGCGAGCACTCAATCTTTAAGAGCCTTGCCGCCATTGCTTCAGGATATAATTAATGATCATATGTTAGAGGAAGAGTTTTTAGCTATCATTTCCTATGGACAACTCTGTGACAGGATTGCCCATAAGTTCACAACTAGAATTGAGCTGTTTAAGACTTGGAGGAGTGGAGACTGATGTGTCCTAAGAAACTTCCTCAATTTGAATATTTCAATCTACTTCCTAGAATTAGTAAACTGAGGAACTACTGGTATGCTTTACTAATCTCTATACAAGTAAGAGATAGCTTCTTAGTAAATAGAGAATAGTTAAGCAGAAAATATTCAATGGTTAGATAGGTTTTGAGTAACTTTGAGAACTGAGTCAATATTATTGACTCTCATGCAGTCTATAGAAGAAAAAATTCCAAAGGAGAAAAGTATGCATCACTTTTGGAGGAGATATTGGGCTGTAAGAACCTCTGACATTACCCAACACATATTCCTTTATAACTATGCTTGAAAATTAATTTCTGCATACAATATATTCATTACAACATGCTAGTTACTTAATAAGGATAATATTCTATTATGTATTCATCATCTTTATAGTTGTAGACACATATATTTTCCTTTTTACTTAATTGCATAAACATTGCATACAATTTTAGGAAGACTCTATTATGTTTTTCATTTTACGTCATATACATGTTTCTATGTCCCTTTATGTTCAGTTATGTGATCTTTGCTAAGCAAAAAGGCCAAGGAAGAGAAAGTTTTAAAAATAGTTAAATTACTAAATAATTATAATTCAGATCATCTATATGGAGAAAACCAGGACAAAAACTGATAACTAAGAACACATTTCAATATTTATGAAGCACTTTTCTATAATTAAAAAAAGTTCGGCAAATATATTGTTATCATCTTTCTTTGGCATTTTAATACACAAAAATGCTGTCAAATCATTAAAATAAAATTTAAAAAAATTTTCCTTTGATGAATCTGGATATTTATGAGTTGCTATAGGTTTTTATCCCATTTGAAGATAAGTAAATTACATTAGTACTTTTTGACTAATTATTGAACTGAAAATAGAGGCAAAAAAGAAGAGAGGCAAACATCAGAAGTGGTGGGAGTTCACAGAACTAAATCTTTATGAATTTTACTTACAAATAACTTTATGAAATTTAGTCATAGGGTCCTTCTGCCCTAAGCATACATTTCTCAAGAAAGCACCACTGAGTTTAATTAATTAATTAAAATAATTTAGAATGTAAGCATTTTAGATAAGGAAGATACTAGATTATAAATGAGAATATCTTCCTTTTTGTTCTTGGTGTTTAAATACTTTCTCATGTGTTCTTTTTCTATATGATTGGTGCTATCTCCATTTTTAAAATGAGAATTATAAGGTTTTTTTTAAGCTGGATGAAGGTGAGGCAGGAGAATTTTTAAGCTTCTACAATTCTATAATTAAGGTTTGAAAATCATGTTAAGATATGAACACTCATAATTTTCATTCACATCAGTGGCCCATCCTGTCTCTTCTGTCTCACTCAGATCTGCCTTACATTATATACATTAAATTTTCTATGCATATATTATGTCTTCTTGGTAGAATATAAGCTCCTTGAAGTCAAGGTCTAGTTTTTTGATACCTAACTGCTGAATTGAGCATATGAAAAGTATCATGATTGTAACTTCATTTTTACCTTTTTAGACTCAAAAGGAGTTTTGGTCAGATTTTTTTCAGGGGCATATGTGAATGTTTTCATTACCTATTGAGTTATATTCATATTTAATATTTTTACAACTTTCAGATTATTTATTTTGGAAGTGAATGTAGAGAAGAGATGAGCTGAAAGTAAGACCCACTAGTAAAAAACAACTGCAGTCAGAAATGTCAAGACTTATTGTCAATTGCCCTCTTTTTCAGTCAGTTTTAGAAAGCATAGCATGCTATTAATAAATCTTTGATCTAAAATTCTTTGGTAATTTTTTTCATAATTGAGATCTGTTTTAATGTAGCATATAGATTTCTGTATGTCACTATTTGGGTTTCAGTAATTTCTGTCAAAAAATGGTCAAGTGACAAGGTCTATGTCAAATAGTAAGGCAGTGGCCTTGCCATGATTAGAACCTCCTGGTTCTTACCACTGCATGAAGTATAATTTCTCTCAGCTGCCATTAGACTTTTAATCTCCCCAGACGAGTATAATGAATGATAATGAGCTGCAATCTTTTTTTCCACATTGTTTTTGCTGTTGAATGGGTGACACTTGTGGTTATAACAATGATATAAGCATGGTAGAATTGTACTAAGTGATTCACAAATGATGTCTCAGCCAAGGAAAGCTAACAGGTCCATGAATAAAATAGATCACAGCTGGACTGCTGTCTCAGTAGGGGCTCATAAATGCAAGATCTTTGCTGGCTGCTTTTGGGGTGATTATGGGAATGTGGAGGACAATCCTATTTGAATCTGTGGAACATCCTCCCTCAAATCTGTTGCAAGAGGATAGTCAAGGTTTGTTGTTGATAGGAATAGATATCAATGAATTTCAGGAAGCCAAGGTGCCTGTTGTTGGTGTAGAAGTGGGCATTAGCTCCTGATCAGGAAAACATCTTTTGGTTCCAATTTCAGTTTCTCAAGAGATAGTCAAGAAGGTTTGGGAAAAAAAACTCACATCATCTCAAATTCTTTGATTTCCTTAATCATTTTTCAATCTGGAGGTAGAGTCAAGATGGCGGCATAGAGGCATCAAATGTTCAATCCAGTGAAAACCCTTCCTTAATGGTTGCAAACTAAATGCTTCTAGGGGATTGAAAATCAAACCTAACAAGAAGACAGAGCAAAGGAACCCTCCTGCTGGACTCAACTTAAAAGGTATACCCCCAAAAGCCAGAATTTGAGAACACTCTGGTTTAAGGGGAAGGAAGAAGGAAAGGCCCAGGACCTGTCCTCCACCTCGAGCACTGAGCCTCCAGTGGCAGCTGGAACCTCTGGACAGGCAAAGGCTCTGGTCTGGAAGGAGTACCTTGTGGTCAAAGCTGTGCCAGGATCAGATCATCCAACACAAGCATTGGGGAAGCAGATATAGGAGAAACCCAAAGCCCAGAGTGAGTGGCATAGTTGTAGCAGGAGAGACACCCCATATTTCCCACCTCCTTAGGGTTTTGGCCCCTGGGCACATCCAGGAACCCATCCAGACTTAATCCCATCAAAGTCTCCAAAGGTCAGGGAAGCTCAAGCTCCAAAACCCCTCCCCCACAGACTGCTGCACTTAATCCCATCAAAGCTTCCAGAGGACAGAGAAGGTCAAGATCCAACACCCATCCCCCAGAGATTACACTGAAAAATTTATCAACAAAACTCCAGGGGTGAAACCTGAAAGAAAAGCCCAAAACCACAAAAAAAAATGAGAAGAGCAAGAGCTCAGGTAACAGCAGTGAGGAAAGAATGGGTAAATATGAGCAAAGAAAAAGAAAAAAAGAAATTATAATCAACAGTTTCTATACAGGCAATTAACAAAGAGCAAACAAAACAGAGAAGGATGAGGGAACTCCAAAAAAAATACAGAAAATCCAGCAAATTGGACACAGGCTATGAAAGAACTCAAAATTTAATTCAAAACACAATTAAGAGAGGCTGAAGACAACTTTAAAAGCAAGATAAGTCATCTGGAAACAGTATCTTGAAAGCCAAAATTAATCAGATTGAAAATGAGGTAAAGGAGATGAAAAAGGAGGAAAAGAGGATGAAAGATGACCTCCAAAGAAAATAAGACCAGAAGGAGAAGGATGAACAAAAAGCTAGGGATAAAATCCAGTTATTAAGAAGCAGAATACAACAACTAGAATTAAGTGACTTGACAAGGCAGCAGGACACTGTAAAACAAAATCAAAAGAATGAAAAAAATTGAGGAAAATATGAAGCATCTCATTCACAAAACAAAAGATTTAGAAAATCGTTCCAGGAGAGACAACTTAAGAATCATTGGTCTACCAGAAGACCATGATAAAAGAAAAAGTCTGGACATCACACTACAGGAATATTATTCAAGAAAACTGCCCTGATATTCTAGAACAAGAGGGAAAAGTGGAGATTGAAAAAATACACAGATCACCACCTATACTTAATCCCCAACTGAAAACATGCAGGAATATTATATCCAAAATCAAGACAGACCAAGGAAAAAATATTACAAGCTGCCAAGAAGAAGTCATTTAGATACTAAGGAACCACAGTGAGGATAACACAGGGTCTTGCTGCATCTACACTGAAGGACTGAAAGGCATGGAATATGATATTCCTTAAAGCAAAGGAACTAGGTCTACAACCAAGAATCAATTACCCAGCAAAACTGACTATATTCTTAGAGGAGAAAGTATAGTCAATATACAAAATAGAAGAATTCCAAGCATTTGTAAAGAAAAGACCAGACCTGAACAGAAAATTTAATGCCTAAAGCATAGAACTCAAGAGAATCATCAAAAGGTAATTAAAAAAGAGGGAAATAGGGAAGCAACAAATTGGGAAACAATCTTCATAACAAAAACCTCTGACAACGATCTTATTACTCAAATTTATAAAGAACTGAACCAGTTGTAAAAAAAATCAAGCCATTCTCCAATTGATAATTGGGCAAGGGACATAAATAGGCAATTTTCAATTAGAGAAATCAAAATTATTAATAAGCACATGAAAAAGTATTATAAATCTCTTATAATCAGAGAAATGCAAATCAAAACAACTCTGAGGTATCACACCTAGCAGATTGGCTCACATGACAGCAAAGGAAAGTAATGAATGCTGGAGGGGATATGGCAAAGTTGGGACAATAATGCATTGCTGGTGGAGGTGTGAATTGATCCAACCTTTCTGGAGGGCAACTTGAAACTATGCCTAAAAGGCCTGAAAAGACTGCCTGCCCTTTGATCTAGCCATAGCACTGCTGGGTTTTACCCCAAAGAGATAATAAGGAAAAAGACTTGAACAAGAATATTCATAGCCATCCTCTTTGCCATTTTTGGTCAAAAAATTGGAAAGTGAGGGAATGCCCTTCAATAGGGGAATGGCTGAATCTGTTCATAATGGAATACTCTTGTGCTCAAAGGAATCATAAACTGGAGGAATTCCATGTGAATTGGAATGACATCCAGGAATTGATGCAGAGTGAAAGGAGCAGAACCAGGGGAACATTGTACACAGAGACTGATACACTGTGGTACAATCAAATTTAATGGACTTCTCCATTAGTGGCAATGCAGTGATCCTGAAAAACTTGGAGCGATCTACCAGTAAAGTCACTATTCACATTCAGAGGAAAAACTGTGGGAATAGAAACACAGAAGAAAAAACAATTGCTTCAATACAGGGGTAGAGGGGATATGGTTGGGAATGGAGACTCTAAATGAACATCTTAATGCAAACACCAACAACATGGAAATAGGTTTTGATCAAGGACACATGTAATACCCAATGAAATTGCACATTGGCTGCAGTAAGGGTGGGAGAAGGGGAGGGAGGGAAATACAATAATTTCTGTAACCAAAAAAAAAAATACTTGCTTACAAAAACTAAAAAAAAAGAGGGAAAAAAGAAAATTAAAACAAAACAAAACAAAAAACCAAAACTTTTTTTTAAAGAGATGCAATAAGTTAAAGGCAGGACTAGGAATAGAAATCAAAATGCAGGAAAATACACAGTTGCTGAGCATACCATTGTGATAAAAGGCAGTATAGACAATGAGGAAATATCAGTACTCAACCTGTATGCACCAAATGGAATAGCATCCAAATTTCTAAAGGAGGAACTAGTGGAGCTCAAGGATGAAATATATAGAAAAATTATAGTAGTTGGAGACCTGAACCTTTTCTTTCTGAACTAGATACATCAAATGAAAAAATAAATAAGAAAGAGGTAAGAGAAGTGAATGAAATCTTAGAAAAATTAGAGTTAGTAGATATTTGGAGAAAAATAAATAGGAACAAAAAGGAATACACCTTCTTTTCAGAAGCACATTAGTACATTCACAAAGATTGACCATGTATTAGGGCATAAAAATATTGCAAATAATTGCAAAAACAGAAATAATAAATGCAACCCTCTCAGATCACAATGCAATGAAAATAAAAATTAGTAATGGTACATGGGGAGGCAAATCAAAAATTAATTGAAAATTAAACAATATGATTCTCCAAAATCAGTTACTTAAAGAACAAACCATAGACAAAATTAATAACTTCATTGAAGAAAATGACAATGATGAGACTTCCTTTCAAAATCTATGTGATGTAGCCAAAGCAGTACTTAGGGGGAACTTTATATCCTTGAGTTCATAGATTAACAAATTAGAGAGAGCAGAGGACAATGAATTGGGGCATGCCAAATTAAAAAAACTAGAAAGTGAACAAACTAAAAACCCTCAGACTAAATTAGAGATCCTAAAAATTAAAGGAGAAATTAATAAAATTGAAAGTAAAAGATCTATTGATTTAATAAATAAGACTAGAAGCTGGTACTTTGAAAAAACAAAATAGACAAAGTACTGATCAATCTAATTAAAAAAGGGAAAGAACAAATCCTAATTGACAGTATTTGAGATGAAAAGAGAGACCTCACCTCTAATGAAGAGGAAATTAAGGCAATCATTAAAAAATATTATGTCGGAGGACTTCTGGTTAAGATGGCGGCTTAGAGAAAGCTAAAGTTCAGACCTCCAGTAACCCTTCCTTACCGATATCAAATTGAATGCTCCAAGGGCACCGAAATTCAAAACAAACAACAGCATAGACCCCAGGAACCCTCCTCCTCCTGGACCTGGACCTGGATCAAACGGTACTGCCCCCCAAAAGCCAGAACCTGAGATCACTGGGATCTAAGGGGTAGGCAGAAGGAAGGTCCCAGGACCCATCCACCCCAACACAGAGCACTGAATCAGAGGCAGCGGGAACCTCAGAGCTGGCAAAAGGGCCCCAGGGCTGGCTATTCTGAAGGCCGCACCCTGAAAACAACCTGATCCAGATGCGGGGGCACCCAACACAGACAGCAGGGAAACAGAGAGAGATGGGAGGGAGCCTGTAGCCCCCTGGCTGGATCCTTCCATCTGAGTCTCACCTCAAGGAAGGTCCCTGCCTCAGGGTAGACTCACTCCAACCCAGGTGAAGTTAATCCTATCACCAGCCCTCTGAGCTCTGGGAAGCCACGGCCCCTCCCCCTCAGAGTACAGAGAATTTCATGCAACTACAAAACTGGTTTGACCAAACTTAAAAGGAAAACCAGGCTTTAAAGGTCAGAATCAGGCAACTGGATGACAACGAGCAGGTAAAAGAGCAAGAATCAATAAAGCAAAGCCAAAAGATCAAGAAATTAGAAGAGAACATAAAATATCTCACTGACAAGGTGACAGATTTGGAAAATAGAGGAAGAAGAGATAATTTAAGAATAATTGGACTACCAGAAAAGCCAGAAATAAAAAGCAAATTTGACATCGTAATAGAAGATATAATCAAAGAAAATTGCCCAGAGATTCTAGAACAAGGGGGCAATACAGCCACTGACAGAGCTCACAGAACACCCTCTATACTAAATCCCCAAAAGACAACTCCCAGGTATGTAATTGCCAAATTCCAAAGCTCTCAAACCAAAGAAAAAATCCTACAAGAAACCAGAAAAAAACAATTTAGATATAAAGGAATGCCAATCAGGGTCACACAAGATCTTGCAAGTTCCACTCTGAATGACCATAAGGCATGGAACATGATCTTCAGAAAGGCAAGAGAGCTGGGTCTTCAACCAAGAATCAGCTACCCAGCAAAACTGACTATATACTTCCAAGGGAAAGTATGGGCATTCAACAAAATAGAAGACTTCCAACTTTTTGCAAAGAAAAGACCAGAGCTCTGTGGAAAGTTTGATATCGAAAAACAAAGAGCATGGAATACCTGAAAAGATAAATATGAAGTAAAGGGAAAAGGAGAAAAATGTTATCTTTTTCTTTTATTCAAACTCTCTTCTATAAGGACTACATTTATATCAATCTATGTATATTAATATGTGGGAAAAATGTAATGTGTAAATAGGGGGAAAAGAAAGACCAAATAGAATAATCTTTCTCATGCAAATATCCACACGGGAAGGGGAGGGTAAGAAAACTCCTATAAGAAGGAGAGGAAGAGAGTTTTTACTTAAACCTTACTCTCAGGGAAATCAACTCTGAGAGGGAAGAACATCCAGATCCATTGGGATCTTGAATTCTATCTTACCCAACAAGGGTAGGAAGAAGGGAAAACCAAGGGGGGGAAAGGAGGGCGAGAACACAAAAATGGAGGGAAGGAGAGGAGGGAGAGGGATGGAATATAAAAGGGAGGGGCTAGAAAGGGAAACATATCAAGGGAGAGGACAAGGGGGACTGATTTAAAGTAATTCACTGGATTAAAAGGTTAGAGCTGAAGAAGAAAGGTTAGAATTAGGGAAAGATATCAAAATGCCAGGGAGTCCACAAGTGACAGTCATAACATTGAATGTGAATGGGATGAACTCACCCATAAAATGTAGACAAATATAAAAATGGGTTAGAATCCAAAACCCTACCATATGTTGTCTTCAAGAAACACACATGAGGGGGGTAGATACCCACAAGGTTAGAATTAAAGGATGGAGTAAGACTTCTGGGCCTCAACTGACATAAAGAAGGCAGGAATTGCAATCATGATATCTGATAAAGCCAAAGCAAAAATAGACCTGATCAAAAGGGATAGGGGAGGTAATTATATTTTGTTAAAAGGGACTTTAGATAATGAGGAAATATCACTAATCAGCATGTATGCACCAAATAATATAGCACCAAAATTTCTAATGGAGAAACTAGGAGAATTGAAGGAAGAAATAGACAGTAAAACCATATTAGTGGGAGACTTGAACCAACCTTTATCAAATTTAGATAAATCAAATCAAAAAATAAATAAGAAAGAGGTAAAAGAAGTTTATGAAATCTTAGAAAAATTAGAGTTAATAGATATATGGAGAAAAACAAATAGGGACAAAAAGGAATACACCTTCTTCTTAGCACCACATGGCACATTCACAAAGATTGACCATACACTAGGTCACAGAAACATGGCATACAAACGCCAAAAAGCAGAAATAATAAATTCAGCCTTTTCAGATCACAAGGCAATAAAAATAATGATCAGTAATGGTACATGGAAAACCAAATCAAAAATTAATGGGAAATTAAACAATATTATACTCCAAAATCGTTTAGTTAGAGAAGAAATCATAGAAACAATTAATAATTTCACCAAGGAAAATGACAATGGAGAGACATCCTTTCAAAACTTTTGGGATGCAGCCAAAGCGGTAATCAGAGGTAAATTCATATTCCTGAGTGCATATATTAAGAAACTAGGGAGAGCAGAGATCAATCAATTGGAAATGCAAATAAAAAAACTTGAAAGCGACCAAATTAAAACCCCCCAGTAGAAAACCAAACTATAAATCTTAAAAATTATGGGAGAAATCAATAAAATAGAAAGTGATAGAACTATTGATTTAATAAATAAGACTAGAAGCTGGTACTTTGAAAAAACAAACAAAATAGACAAAGTACTGGTCAATCTAATTTAAAAAAGGAAAGAAGAAAAGCAAATTAACAGCATCAAAGATGAAAAGAGGGACATCACCTCCAATGAAGAGGAAATTAAGGCAATCATTAAAAATTACTTTGCCCAATTATACAGCAATAAATACACCAAATCTCAGCGATATGGATGAATATATACAAAAATACAAACTGCCTAGACTAACAGAAGGAGAAATAGAATTCTTAAATAATCCCATATCAGAAAATGAAATCCAACATGCCATCAAAGAACTCCCTAAGAATAAATCCCCAGGGCCCGACGGATTCACAAGTGAATTCAATCAAACATTCAGAGAACAGTTAATCCCAATACTATACAATCTATTTGACATAATAAGCAAAGAGGGAGTTCTACCAAACTCCTTTTATGACACAAACATGGTACTGATTCCAAAACCAGGCAGGTTAAAAACAGAGAAAGAAAATTATAGACCAATCCCCCTAATGAATATAGATGCAAAAATCTTAAATAGGATACTAGCAAAAAGACTCTAGCAAGTGATCAGAAGAATCATTCACCATGATCAAGCAGGATTTATACCAGGGATGCAGGGCTGGTTCAATATTAGGAAAACCATCCAACTAATTGACCATATTAACAAGCAAACCAACAAAAATCACATAATTATTTCAATAGACACAGAAAAAGCCTTTGATAAAATACAACACTCATTCCTATTAAAAACACTAGAAAGCATAGGAATAGAAGGGTTGTTCCTAAAAATAATAAACCGTATATATCTAAAACCATCAACTAACATCATCTGCAATGGGGATAAACTAGATGCATTCCCAATAAGATCAGGAGTGAAACAAGGATGCCCATTATCACCTCTATTACTTGACAGTGTACTGGAAACACTAGCCGTAGCAATTAGAGAAGAAAAAGAAATTGAAGGCATTAAAATAGGCAAGGAAGAGACCAAGTTATCGCTCTTTGCAGATGACATGTTGGTCTACTTAAAGAATCCTAGAGAATCAACTAAAAAGCTAGGTGAAAGAGTCAACAACTTTAGCAAAGAACTAGAAAGAGAAATCTCATTCAAAATTACCTAAGACAAAATAAAATACCTAGGAATATATCTCCCGAGGCAAGCACAGGAACTATATGAACACAACTACAAAACACTCTCCACACAACTAAAACTAGACTAGAGCAATTGTAAAAACATTAACTGCTCATGGGTAGGACGAGCCAATAAAATAAAAATGAACATCCTACCCAAACTTATTTATCTATTTAGTGCCATACCCATTGAACTACCAAAATACTTCTTTACAGATTTAGAAAAAAACCATAACAAAATTCATCTGGAATAACAAAAGATCAAGGATATCCAGGGGAATAATGAAAAAAAAAAAAACACATATGATGGGGGCCTTGCAGTCTCAGACCTTAAACTATATTACAAAGCAGCAGTCATCAAAACAATTTGGTACTGGCTAAGAGACAGAAAGGAAGATCAGTGGAATAGACTGGGGGAAAATGACCTTAGCAAGACAGTATACGATAAACCCAAAGATCCCAGCTTTTGGGACAAAAATCCACTATTTGATAAAAACTGCTGGGAAAACTGGAAGACAGTGTGGGAGAGATTAGGAATTGATCAACACCTCACACCCTACACCAAGATAAATTCAAAATGGGTGAATGACTTAAACATAAAGAAGGAAACCATAAGTAAATTGGGTAAACACAGAATAGTATACATGTCAGACCTTTGGGAGGGCAAAGACTTTAAAAACAAGCAAGACATAGAAAGAATCACAAAATGTAAAATAAATAATTTTGACTACATCAAATTAAAAAGCTTTAGTACAACAAAACCAATGTAACTAAAATCAGAAGGAAAACAACAAATTGGGAAAAAATCTTCATAGAAACCTCGGACAAATTTAGAAAGAGCTAAATAAATTGTACAAAAAATCAAGCCATTCTCCATTTGATAAATGGGCAAGGGACATGGATAGGCAGTTCTCAGATAAAGAAATCAAAACTATTAATAAGCACATGAAGAAGTGTTCTAAATCTCTTATTATAAGAGAGATACAAATCAAAACAACTCTGAGGTATCACTTCACACCAAGCAGATTGGCTAACATGATAGCAAAGGAAAGTGATGAATGCTGGAGGGGATGTGGCAAAGTAGGGACATTAATTCATTGGTGATGGAGTTGTGAACTGATCCAACCATTCTGGAGGGCAATTTGGAACTATGCCCAAAGGGCGACAAAAGAATATCTACCCTTTGATCCAGCCATAGCACTGCTGGGTCTGTACCCCAAAGAGATAATGGACAAAAAGACTTGTACAAAAATATTCATAGCTGCGCTCTTTGTGGTGGCCAATAACTAGAAAATGAGGGGATGCCCATCAATTGGGGAATGGCTGAGCAAACTATGGTATATGTTGGTGGTGGAATACTATTGTGCTAAAAGGAATAATAAAGTGGAGGAATTCCATGGAGACTGGAACGACCTCCAGGAAGTGATGCAGAGCGAGAGGAGCAGAACCAGGAGAACATTATACACAGAGACTGATACACTGTGGTATAATCGAATGTAATGGACTTCTCCATTAGTGGCAGTGAAATGTCCCTGAACAATCTGCAGGGATCTAGGAGAAAAAACACTATTCATAAGCAGAGGACAAACTGTGGGAGTAGAAACACTGAGGAAACACAACTGCCTGACTACAGCGGTTGAGGGGACATGACAGAGGAGAGACTCTAAAGGAAACCCTAATGCAAATATTAACAACATAGCAATTGGTTTGAATCAAGAACACATGTAATACCCAGAGGAATCACGAGTCGGCTACAGGGGGTGGGGGGGAAGAAAAGAAAATGATCTTTGTCTTTAATGAATAATACTTGGAAATGGTCAAATAAAATATTATAAAATAAAATAAAAAAAACATCCTCATGGTGGGTGCTCAAACAATAGGCAATGGTGATTTGGATTCCTTATAGACAATCATTTTTATTCTTTTATTTTCTCTTAACATAGAGAAAATAAACCTAAATAAATAAATAAAAGCATAAATTGTCCCCAGGCCCTTCTGGATGCTTTTCAGATCTTTGGCAATTTGCTAGTTGTGAACTTTGGTCCAAATCCAGCCAGCACAGCTCCTGATCCATTGTGTCATTTAATTACAGATTTACCCGCACTTCCTAACCAATAAAAGCCTTAATATATGGCCTCTTAATCTAATAGTGTTCTATTAAAAACTACAGCCGGCATCTTAAAGTATTAGACAACAGATGGAATTGACAGCTTTAATAGGCAGCAACTAACATCATCTCCCAATCTACACTTCTGTATTGGATTTCAAGCAACTGATATCAGTGTGGACATGTGTAGATATGGGGCCTGCATTTAAAGTCAGAAATCCAATCAATAGGCTGCCTTTCAACAGTTTACTAGATTACATCGGTTTGAAGTGACCATCTGGCCTAATCTTGGGAGTTCGGAGGTATCATGTAGATCTTTTTTCACTAATGTTGTTTTTATTTGGTTAACATTAATAAACTGGGACAAACATCGTGAATCTCACACTCTGAATCTGTAACTTGATTTTTTTTTTTAACATGAGACATCTGCTCCTCAGGCGGGAATAAGAGAAAGAGAGGAAAAAGAGACAAAAGAGGAGACCAGAAAGACCAAAAAGAGTAGATGGGGAGAAGGGGGAGAAGTGAGGAAAGAGCACAATTATCCTGGGGATTTCACCGACTTGTGATATGGCAAACTGATAGACAGTGGCAGTTTGTTCCTTTATGAAAAGTGACTGACTAAGAGATGTGTCATGACTAACTTCCCCACTTTTGATCTCAAAGGTGATTGAATTAGTCAGTGGATTACTGTAGATAGCATTCTGAAGGTTATCATTTTGCAAACAAATGTAATGCAGTCATTCATTAGATGTATTACAAACCAACCAGTTAGTTTAAAAATGATCTTTGTAGCAAGTTAGTACACAGCATCCCGACCTTATGTCATTGAAATAGTTGACTAAGATTGTAAGTTTGATATTTTTAAATGCTGCATTTTTCTTGTAATTATTGGGAAGCAGTGTACATAGTGCAACAAGACCTGAACTTGGAAACAGGAAGATTTGTGTTGGAATTGAAAAACTGAGATTTATTGTTTATAAAGCCCTAGACAAGTTTCATAAACCTCAATCATTCTCAGTTTTCTCATCTATGAAATGAGCATAAGAGCAATACCTGTTTCATGGGTTTTGAGTAACAAAAAAAGGTAATTATGTAAAGGGCTTTACAAACTTTAAGATTAAGACATGATATAAGTTTGTAAATTGTAAATTACAAATGCTGTACAAATTGTACAAATATTATATGTAAATTTTAAATTACAAATTAAAATTTGTAAAATGAGGGGATTGGATTAGATGTAATCAGACACTTGTCAGCTATGTAACCTTAAACAAGTCACTTATTTTCTATTTGCCTCAGTTTCCTCAATTATAAAATAAGGCTAATAATAGCATTAACCTTTCATTGACAACAGGGTAGTTGTGAGATAATAAATGAAATAATAATTAGTAAGAAATTAGCCCATAACAGGCACAATGTAAACATTAGCTATTATCTGAGGTCCTCTCCAATTCTATCTTTATGATCCCACCCAATAACTTGCTGATGTCACACAAATTGTAAGGGATGCAGCCAGGATTAGAATTCAAGTCCTTTGGACTTACATTTAGCACCCTTTCTGCTGCACCAAATCACTTCCAGGATAATAATTTCTTTTGTTATTATCATTGTGAGAGATGGAGCTTGGGGTTTTACTTGAATACTGGCTTAATGGGAACCAGTGGTATGGTATGACAACTATGAGAATGAAATTGATCTTATTGCATTACCTCAAGGTTTGATGATGCCATCTGACTAGGTATTTTCTCCATTTACTAATAGAACCTTGTACCAGAGATACTCTTCCTGGATTGCTGTATATATACATACATACATACATACATATATATATATATATATATATATATATATATATTTGGTTGACTTCAGGATTATAGCATTTGAAATTAGACTCCATGGTCAAATCTCTGGTGATAGATTAGTTTATCTAGTCTGGTCCTCAGGTAACATGTCCTATTATTTTATTCTATTATTGGATGTAGACTTTTAAAACCTTTCCAGCTTAGTAGGAACTGCCAGCATTTGAGCTCTTGGAATATTGCCTTAGAGAAGACAGGGTTCTAAACATAGTAAAATAAGGCAACAGAAGAAAAATTTGGTTAGAAGGGTTCTTTCCAGATCAAAAGAGGTAATATTCCTTCTATTGCATAGAAGCATATCTGCAGCATTTTATGAATTTGGTTCTAAAAAACATGCTGTGTTCCACTAACATGGAAATATAGCTTTTAGTATCAGCTTAGACCTTCCCTACCTAAATGACTTCAGTTTAAACAAAACAAACAAGTATTTCTTAAGTACCTGTTTGATTCAGGATGCTGTACATAAATACTAATGTTTGGGTAGTTAAGTTGTACAGTGGTTAGAGAACTGAGCTTGAAATTAGTAACTCTTCTTGAGTTCAAATCTGGCCTCATATACTTACTTTCTGGATAACCATGGGCAAGGGTTAATTAATTCTGTTTGCCTTAGTTCTTCATTTATAAAATAATCTGAAGAAGGAAATAGCAAATCATTCCAGTATCTTTGTCAAGGATATCCCCAAACTAGCAGTCAGAAACCCACAACAAAGTGGCTACACATATTAATAAGAGGGGCGGCAACAAGAATAAGAAAGGCAACATGGAAAGAGCATGGGACCTAGAGTCAGGAGAATGATGGGTTATAGGCCTTTTCTTATTCTTGCTCATGATATATCCATGGGTAATTCATTGAACCTCATTAGTTTCTTTCTTCATAAAATGAGGCTTTCAAATTGCCAACAATAAGCTCAAACCAGTTGAAAATTCAACATGGATGAGGAAAGGGAAGATGTATAGATGCATTGGACTATGATATCAGTGTCCAAATATTGAGCCTTCTTGATCAATTGTGGTAAAGTGATGTTATAAATATCTTTACTCACCATTCATAGGACTTAAGTGTTAAAGGGCTTTAATAGTTCAGATAGTTCTAAAAAGAATTACAGTTATTAACTACCACATGAAAGAATGGTCCAGATTAGTACTATCAAGACAAATCTAAATCAAGATAACTAAGGGATTTCACCTCATACAAAAATTGTCAAAGATGGCCAAAAAATGGGAACAATAAATGTTGGAGTGGTTGTGGTAAGAGAGGGCCACTCACATGGTTGGTAGAGTTGTGAATTGGTACAACTATTAGGTACACTGTCTTTCTAAAGTATTTTTCATAAAGAGCTATTGGTTAAAAGGACAGAAAACATGTTCTATGTCAAGGATGAGATATGTATTGTATGAGGCCAGATTTGAGTTTATAGAGATGAGTCTTCCTGACTCTAGGACCAGTACTCTATCCACACTGCCACCTAGCTTCTCCTCAAATAGAAAAAATAAATATGTCTTAATATATACTGCTAAAATGTATGAATAAACAGAGCTTAAATGGAATTTCATATATTTCTTAAAATAAGATTATCTCTGGGATTAATTTGAAGAATTAAATCTCTTTTTCAATCAAGTGGAGTAATATCTCATTTGGATGAAAACAGTCCAAAAGACAAAGGAATATCTTTTATTTTTTAAAAACTAAGTAAATGTTGGCATAAAGAAGTACAGTTTCAAGAACACTAAAGTGATTGACAACCTTGCTGAAAACTACAGAGCTGCAAAGTATGATGGATGTGCCCACTAATTTGCATTTTCATGTTTATGACCAAATTTCATAGAAGTGGGCAACTAGATGGCATAGTAAGTAGATAGAGTAATAGATTTGGTGTCAGGAAGACCTGAATTAGAATCCAAGTGCTTATTATCTATGTGATGCTGTGCAAATAGCAAGCTCTTTTAGTCTCAGTTTTCTTATCTATATAGTGGAGATAATAAAATGATTGTTGTGAGAATCAAATAGAACAATATTATTAGAATTTTTTTAAAAAATGATAAAATCAAGAAAATTAGAGATATAAACATTCAAAAACTGTGGTGTGATAAAAACACTATTGATTTGGTTGGAGAAATTTGAGGAATTGTGTCTTTTTAATTGAAAAGTGGGTCACTGAGAATTATAAGGTTTTTCTATATGCTGCTGAAATGAACAAATCCCAGCAAAAGAATACAGTAGACCCTATGACAAGTGATGTGAATAATGTGTCCTCAGGAAATTATAATACTCCATATTAATATCAATCTTTTATCCATTTTTCAGTTTTCAACATCAATTATTTTTTAAATAGGTTATATTGCAATTTCTTCGATTGAATTCCCTAATGTTTTCATTTTTAGTTTTCTAGTTTAATATTAATTCTTATTTTTTCTAAGAAGTTTGGTGATCTCACTATAAAAATAAGTCAATTCACATCACTTCAAATCAGTGGGTTCAGAAATGAGGATAATTTATCTTCCATTAAAACATAATCAATTTCATATTTTAAGATTTTATTTGGTGTTTTACTTATACTGTCCCTCCTTACTCTTCTCAGAAAATATATTCATGATATATGTATATGCATAAGCTTTGAATATATTCTACAAATTATTTTCTGTCATCTTTCTCTATTATTCACCTTTACTAAAGTATTAAAGTATCTGTTTCCTTTTCCAAAAGATGATTCCAAAAGCAAAGAAGTAAATTGCCTTATGAAAACAAAGGGAAAGCTCAAGGCAGTGAAGGTCAAGAAGACAATGTTAAAGAGAGTTTGTGGCCATAAAAAAGAAAAAAATTACATCTCCTCCTTTCCCCTTTTATTAACCCAAGATATTCCCGTTATACGTAATTTAACCTCTTTGAAAAAAAGTGTCCTTAGGAAGTTGATAGTCATCATTACCCCTGATTTAGCTACAAAGAAGACTCAAGACAACACTGTAGGTTTCATGCTAAATCTCAGTACCAAGAAGCATCAGTTTAATAGACTGTAAAGCAGCGGTTCTCAACCTGTGGGTTGTGACCCCAGTAGGGGTCAAATGACCAAAACACAGGGGTCGCCTAAAGCCATCAGAAAATGCATATTTTCTGATGGCTTTAGCTGCTGAGAAATCATGCTACTTCACAGCAAGATCTCGGAAAGAACTGGGACCCTGCTGCCCGCACATTGTACTAATATTAGTTACCTATCAGTAGCCCTCCCCCTATGAGGGGTGATGGATTTACCCTGTTGCCTGGAGACTGGACTCAAACAGAGACCCAGAGAGCACACTTGGGTGCTGATTCTGGAGGGGTTAAGAACGAGTCCTGGAGTGGATAACTCCTGGAGGGGATAATGGAGCCGAGTAATCCCAGCAAAGTAAAGCCTCCGCTCTAGCTGGAGGGAGACGACAGGAAGAAGAAGGCAGCATCTGCAGACCCCCTCCCCAGGCAGGACTTACCTCCCGCCCCAGCGCTCAGGCTGCCTCCTGCTGGATTATTATTTCTCAACATATAATTAGATATTGTTTTTGTGATTAATCAATATGTTTAAATTATGTTTGATTTGTAGCAATGAGAATACATAATGCATATCAGGTATTTACATTCCGAATCATAACTGTAGCAAAATTATAGTTTTGAAGTAGCCACCAAAATAATTTTTTGATTTGGGGTCACGCCAACATGAGAAACTATATTGTGGGGTCACGGCATTAGAAAGGTTGAGAACCACTGCTGTAAAGCATTTTGTGACACTGGCATGTCTAAGGTCAACACAAAGAACAGACTTGATGGAGACCTGTATATTTTCCTCAAATTCAAACCTTATAAAATATATCCAGTTAGCCTATTGCACATGTGATAAAATATGATATGATTTTCTATTATATAAAAATGCTATTTTGTAATCTTTGTAGAATGTAAATATTGGCATAGAAATTTCTATTATTTTATGGTAATCTTGAAAAATGTTAATTTTCATTTATTATGTTTAACCAAATGTCAAAAATGATGTTTTTTGGCTGCCTTTGAGTACATTATAAAATCAGAACAAATTCTTCCAATTTCTTTATATTCTCCTTCAAGGAAAACTTGTGAGCATCTTTTCATTCAACTGCAACTTCCTTCTGGTTTAATTTATGATAAGAAAGTTAATGTGTTATAATTGTTTTCCCAGTAATATGTGAATTATTTGATCTCTAGATAAAGAGTCAAATTTTGATTAACAATAGACAAGTTGAAATTGTACATGATGAAGAAGTTCAGAGATTTTCAATATGTTCTCCCCACTTTTCTCTTACTTTGGTATGGTGATTGCAGAAGAAGATGAGAGCCATAAAAGACTGAAGTCCATTTTCATTTTTTGTCACTTCACAGGTTTCATTGCCCAAAGAATTTATTAGCAAATAGTGAGGCTCTGGGTGCTATGTATATTTCCATATTTGGCTCAGCTGGTCTTTGGAAAGCATAAATTCTTTTGTTGGGCCCTTGTCATGTTTGAAGTCTTCCCAAATGTAAAGAGCATATACTTCACTATCAGAGCATCTAAGATCAAGTCCAGATCCATATAGATACATGCAGCATGATGAGGCATCAAAGCAGGATTTTTTCTGGAGATTTTTTCAAATGTTTTAAACAGTCCTATCACCATTATGTAGGGCTTTTAAAAAATGGATCATCCACTAAGATGGTTCAATACATTTATTTCCCAAATAGGAATATCAGATTTTTTAGAACCAAATTTTATCAATATCTTTTGCTTTCATAGCATTTAATTTTACTCTGATTTTCTTTGTTCCCATCCCAGAAATTCATTCCAAATAATTATTTTTTTGAGAGGAAGAAGAGAAAAACAAATAAGCAAAATTGATCAACATATATATGTATATACATATATATATACACATATATAAATCTGACAGTATATATCATGTTTCACATCTGGGATTTCTGACTTCTTCAAAGAGAAGAAGGCTAACTTCTTTTCATAGTTCTTCTTTTGGGATCAAACTTCTTCTTTGTAATTTTATAACATTTACTTTGTCTTTTAAAAAATAATAAATGTTATTGGTATCTTGTTTTCACATTGCTTAAATTCCCCTTGTATCCCTCCCATGCCCAGAAATCAATCCATATAGCAAAGGGAGAAAAGACAATAAGAAAAGGGGGAAAAATCAGTAAAATCAATCATTTCATCAAAAATATTTTATACAATAACAACAGTGTAAAAACAAATGGCTTAGAAAATGCTAAGAACACTGATCTACACAATGACCATCCATGATTATAGAAGACTAATAATGAAACCTGTTAACCTCTTCCTGACAGAGAAGCAATAGAAGGTATATATTTTGAAGGACATAATTAATGAAAGAATGTGTTTTTTTTTGATTATGCACATTTGTCAAGATTTTTTATCTTTTTCCTTTTAAAAAAATAAATAGTTGGAATGCAGAGAAAATATTTATTTTAATTAAATTCTTAAAAAAAAAACCTGACAATATAGGAAATGTTCCATAAACATTAGTACCCCATCTCTGTAAATGGTTGGGGGAGGTATACTCTCAGGTCTCTTCTTTGGAGGACATGCTTGTTCTTTGAAATTTCACAACACTTATTTTTAAAATATTTTGGAGTGGTTTTTAATGTACTTCTAGGTGCATTATATACTATTTTCTTGTATGTACTTATTTCATTGCATATAAGTTCATGGAAATTTTTTTCATGCTTTTCTGTGTTCATATTCTATAGTTTCTTGAGGATAGTAATATTCCATGATATTGTGGTACCATACTTAGTTTAACCATTCTATAATCAATGGAAATATATTTTGTTTGCAGTTCTTTTCTTCTGCAAAAATGTGATTATGAATATTTTTTGTGTATATGAGTATCTTATGTTTTTAATGAATGTTCTTCATGTAGTATATGTCTAGCAATGGAATCTTTGAGTCAAAGATTGTGGAACTTTTCATCACTTTATTTGTAGAATTCCAAAAGACTTCCCAACTTAGTTGCACTAATTCACTGATATCAATACTAATGTTCTTTGATAGCTAGATGAAGCAATGAACAGAATGCCAGGCCTGAAGTCAGGAAAACCTGAGTTCAAATCTGGCCTCAGGCACAGCTTTGTTATCCTAGGCAAGTCACTTAACCTTGTTTGTTAGTTTTCTCATCTATAAAATGAACTAGAGAAGCAAATGGCAAATCTTTCCAGTATCTTGGCCAACAAAATCCCAAGTTGGGTCAAGAAGGTTTGGACATAGCTGAAATTACTGAACAACAACAATGAACTTTCTATAGCCTATCCAACTTTGACTTTTTTTAAAAAATATTTTCCAATTTGGGGCAGATGAGATAAAAATCTCTGAGTCTTTTTGCTTGCATTGATCTTATTATTTGTAATTTAGAATATTCTCTTATATGGTTGTCTACAGTTTGGAATTCTTTCAAGAATTATTTGTTCATATTCTATTGGTGAATTTAAAATTTTTTTATACTTTTCTCTTAATTAGTTATATTCTCAGATATGAAACCTTTTTTGAGAAATTAACACAAAGACTTACTTCCTTTTCAATTGCTTCCCTTTTATACTTAACACATTAGTTTTAAGTTACTTTTCTCCTGTTTCTAAGAGGAGATCAGGTGGTTTAAGTCTAGCAATCAGCATGACTCAAAGGCATTTGAAAATATGTGAAGCAGCTCATTGGAAATAACATGTTTTTCTTGCCTCTACTTTAAAAGTTCATGGTTTTAATTGGGAAATGAACAGTGATCTTAGACATCTAAGTAAAATTCATCTCTGGAATATTTAAAACACTATCTTATGAATACCAACCTAAAAAAAATTCTGAAATTGTAACCAATTCTGAATTTACACACATCACTTCCCAGTTAGCAAAGACAAAACAAACTTAAATCATGCTTGTTGAAAAGGGAGTTGAGAACTGGGTCTTTGGATCTTTCTACCTATCTATATACATAGCTTCAAGTACCCCATCCCTTCAAGTAAAAAAAAAATGTGCTTTGTTTAATTTTGTTCTTTCCTTTTGTGAAGAGCCAAATAGTTTTACCTGGCTGTTTGAGTTACATTCCAGGTTTGATAATCTCTAGGCAAATAACAAGAGAATTTCATGATTTTTCATTGGAGAATGGTTGAAAAAGAAATCGAAGTTTTAGTCAGTGGTATAGTCTACATATTTATACACTGAAAATAGTGCTTAGAACCAATGTTGCAACAATTTTAGGGTTTTTGTTGAATTTGAAGTCATTAAATTTTTTTTTGCTTATGTTCTTTAAGTTATAAAGGGCCAATAAAAGCTTAATTTAGCAACATAAGACAGAGTCAAAACACTGACATAGGTGTACTTTCCCTTTAGTTAAGAGTAGTCATTTTTGCTGAGTTCTTTGTGTGTTCAAGGGGTAATATATTTTGGGGTTAGTGTGAATATGTAAAAGGAAATTCTTCTTCTTTAACTTTGTGAATATTATTCTTACCATACTACATATGATGAAAAACTATATTAAAGAAAAATAGATACCTTTTATCTTCAATAATGTAATATCTCAAATTTCACAGAATATTTAACAAAACTTCCACTCACTCTTTGAGGACCACTGAACTAGAAGAATTGTGTTATTAGAATAGTATCAGTGGATAGAGAGCCAAATCTGGAGATGGGAGATTCTAGGTTCAAATTTGGTTTCAGATACTTCCTTGCTGTGTGACCCTGGGAAAGTCCCTTAATTCCTGTTTCCTAGTTCTTACCACTCTTCTGCTTTGGAACCAGTGGAGAGTATTGATTCTAAGATGGAAATAGGGATTCCAAAAAAAGTAAGAATATTATTGCTTTTAATGTTGAGTGATTTATGATTAGTTTTTGGCTTCTCTTTAGCTTCCTGGTGTCTAATATACAAGGACTCCTTAATTATATTGTTTGGAGTCGTCCCTATACATATGAGAAATATGGAAGAAAATTAAGAAGATCAAGGTATACGTATATATATACATACACATATCTATATCTAAGTTGTTATATTTTCTCAGGCAAATAATTTATTTTTTCAATCAATAAGCATTTATATGATTATTAATCATTTTAATTTCTTTTTCTGGATTTTACATGTATTATCACTCAGAAACTGTTTTCCATATTATTCATTTTTGTAAGAGTGTAATCTTTTAAGACCAAAACTTCATTCATATATTAGGCAAATTGCTTCACTTCTCTTTGCCTTCATTTCTACATCTGTAAAATGGAGCATGGTTACTTTTGCCCACTGTCCTCTCTGGAAAGTGCTGAGGAATAATGATTTTTAGGAAGTATTGGGTCTTTGGGGAAAGTACCACCTCCATAGCTTGTTATTACTGTTAGAAATATAACTCTTTGGGGAAGCAGTGAAACATATCCACAGGGTCCTTTCATAGCCAATATTCTCTGGATGTCGAGTCCATTTTCTTAGTTTCTGTTTTTCACTGTAGTTAATAAATCAGAATGCAGATGAGAGATTCATAGTTAATTTTCCACAGCTAGTGCAGTGTGTCTCAGCCTATAAAGTCCTAGAAGTCTTAGGCTGTGAATTCCTTGATACTGACAAGCCAAACAGCTTAGAAATCATAATTATAAGTTACAAGTGTCTTAGGGGTTGTTCTTCTGACATAAAACTAATTTCATGTTTTTATTCATAATGTGAAAGAGACGAGAGGATAGGGCCTTATTTAGATTGAGCTCCTAGAGATATCACAGGCTTGGTCTCCTGACTATAATGAGAAGAGATAGTTCACTTCATTCTTTGTAGCTGCCTAGTTCTTTCAGTGAGTCCCTTTTGACAATCTTATAGAATTTGTCCTGGCTTTTCAGCCTATCTTGAGTGAATCAACCAAGTGGGCAAATAATCAGCAGGTGCTCCTGTTTATTCTCAGTGCCAATCATCCTATGATGTAACATGTCTTTAGCAGGGAATCTACCTCAGGGTCTAACCTAGAGGCTTGCTCTGTACATATCTAACTTCCAAAAATGATGAGAAGCCCAGGTCCTGGCTTGACTCTCCTTCAGGATCAGCTATGTCCTCCCAAGTTAAACAGTAATCTGATACTGGCACAGGCCAGATAAGTTATGATCTTCCCCTTTCCAGTTTTGAAGAAATTTTCTTATTCAGTTGATTGGGATTAAGAAGGAAGGTAGAGGGAAGAGATGAGGAGAGAAGGGAAAAAAGAAATAATTTGCATTTCTACCAAACACACAATGGGGAAACAATGATTGAATGATGGCATGGAGCAATGGAAAAATAATATGCTGAAATTATAGGTTCTGGATTCAAATTTCCACTGTCACTGCTAACCATGTGACAATGAGTAATTCTCTAAACATCTTTTTCTGTAGCCTTAGTTTACTCTAAATCTTCAAAATAAAGATTTTGGACTAGATTGTCTCTGAGGGTCTTTTCAACTCTAGATTTCTGGTCCTAGGATCCCAGTTGAATATCAAGATGTTATATAGTTATCTTAACGTGAGATTGACAACAAAACACTAGAAAGGATAGAGCACTGGTTTCAAATTCTTCCAACTAGTGACCTATAGTTGTGGTGTGACCATGGGCAAGTTAAATAACCTTTCAATTCCCCACTTAATTCTCTATGACTAGAAGTTGCAAATGATACCCCTAGCCAATATCTTATGGAGGGAGTTTCCATAATCGAAATATTCCATGTCAATAAGTCTGGGACAGCCAGGTGGTCGCTGGATAAAGAGCTAGGTTTGGAGACAGGGAGTCCTAGGTTCAAATCCAGCCTCAGAAACTTCCTAGTTGTATGACCCTGGGCAAGTCACTTAATTCCAATTGTCTAGCCCCTACCAGTCTTCTGCCTTGGAATCAATACTTAGTTCTAATACAGAAGGTAAGGCCTTAAAAATAAATTAAATAAATTCATAGGTCTGACTCAAATTAAAAAAAAATTAGGGAATAATCATGCTTTCAGTACCTACCACACAGGATTGTTGAGATGAAATCACTTTGTAATCTATTACGTGGTATCTAAATGTGTCCTTTGCTATTACACACAGCTCAGAAATCTAACACTTTTTGTTCAAATTTAGTGTATGTGTGTGTGTGTGTGTGTGTGTGTGTGTGTGTGTGTGTGTACATTTGTAATTGTAGACATAGATGAAAAAAATCACAGGGTTTCTGAAATAATCTATGAAATAATTTTGTAGGCTGTCGTAGGTCTAAAAAAGAGAGGCAACTTTGAGGCCAACAAAGTGAAGAGTTGTTTGGGGTAGGAGAGAGGAAATTGAGCAGGTGTTTCAGACTATTCCATTTTCCATCGTCCATAGCAATTTATTTTATGATATGTCATTGAATATCTTAGTATGGAAACTCAGGAAGACAGTAACACAGAGAGTCATAATTTTTAAACCTGGACCTGGGGACTCAAAGGTTTACTTTGTAATGGTTTAAAAAATATTAACAACAGCTTCCCTGATCCTCCACCACCTGGATATCCTTCCTCTGCCTTTATCTTCTTCACTTTTATAAAGTCTGACAATACCAATAGCAAGCATTTTCATAGCACTTTAAGGGCTGCAAAGAGATTTACAAATAACTTCATTTTGTCCTCACAAAAATCCTGGGAGATAGATATTATTATTCCCATTTTACAGATGATGGAACCAAGGTAGAAAGAAGTTAAGACCCAAAGTTACCAAGTGTCTGAAGAAGCTTTCAAAGTCCTGCCTCAAAGTCTTCAAGGAGGTGTTTCTGGTGCTAGGTTCAGTGTTCTATCCTCAGAGTCACCTTGTTTTCTCAAGATAGGTCATATTTCTATAGATTTTTAAGAATTACAAGTATTTTTCTCTCAATAACTCTGTGAAAGTAGTTATTATAAACATTTCCCCCATTTTACAAATGAAGAAAGTGAGACTATGAAAAGTCAAGCGACTTGTTCATGGATAACAAGCTTGTAAAATATTAAAGACAAGATTCAAACTCAGGTCTCTTGGTTCCAAGTCCAACTTTCTTTGAAAAGATATTCCTTCTTTTATCAGCTTTCTGACCATCATTATATTTTGTCACTTGTGGCTCATGGGCAGATGTCAGATATCATGTAGATAAGACTGTCTGAGACCAATAGACGAATGACTAATTGAAGCAGAAACAAGAGCTTTGGGCTATGAGACAGTTTGGCATATCTTAACCATTATTAATCAAATTATTTAAATGAAATAAATAATAACAAAAATATTTTAAAACTCTTCTTATGACAGTCAATTGAATTTTATGATAGACAAGTGTAATTGTCTAGACAAACTACTAGAAACCACTCACCCGAAGAATTGGTTACTTCTAGTTACCTAGATTCTTGCTAAGTATTTCTGTCATTGACATCTAGTTTGGATAGTGGTTTACCCCCCAAAAAATTCTGAGACAGAAGCAACACAGATAGAGATTTAGTTTACATTCTGAATTTCTGTGTTGTGGAAGGGGTTATCACTTAAATTGAAGTAAGGTAACACTGACCAATGTATTAGAAAATCATATTGTAGACCATTTTTGATAATACTTTTTCTGTGACCCAGCAAGTTAGTTTATATATATGCAAAATGGAGGCCATGAAGTTTCCCACTCATTAGAACAAAGAACAAATAAGATGAAATTGAAAGATTCAGTATGTTCTTTCCATCTGGGTGACCATTCCTGTTAGCTGAGATTTTTAATTCTTGCTCACCCCCAAGATCTCATTTAATCTGAAAGATATTTTGGAACATCTCCTGCCTGGAACACCTGGGTTCTGCTATGAGGACATGACTTAAGTTTGACTGAATAGAGAATGCATACATGACTGCATTTTCTTTTAAGCCTGCTCATTTCAGCAGGATGTGGCCATGCCTTTTTGACCTGCATAGCAGGGCTCCAATCAGGAAAGATAAGAGCATGTTTAATTGATTAGTTAACGTCTGTGCAGTGCTTTGAAGGTGAAGAGTGCTATATTATTAAAACGATGAAGAAGATGCTGTGATCTGTGTAGAATTTCTTCTCTCTTCTGAACTCTATTTCAATTTGATCTGTTCTGCTCAAGTCTGTCGGGGGTGTGTGTTGAATTATAGAACCCAGTTCTCTGCTCTTTGTAAGGCTTCTTGGTGGGAAGCTTATCACCACTCCCAGGATTGAGTAGACAAGGCATTGGATCCCTACAAGGGTAACAAGAATCTTCATTTCTCCTCTTATACAGAGGTACTGTCTTAGCAAGAGAATGCATTTCTTTGAAGCAGGCTGGCATTTTACAGTGCTCAGTCTGTGCCAAGGAGAGTAGGGGTGGTCAGTCTCTTCTTACCCAAGAATTCTGTGTCACAGTGTGAAACACTATGCTCCTTTCCAGAAAATAATTGGAGCTACGTGCCCAACTACAATCATTTAGCAAAGTATCAAAGATATATTCAATAGTCATCTGGCTCTTAATTAGGATAAGGTCTGCCTATCCTTGCCTCTTCCCAACACCCATCTAGGTTATTCAGTTCTCCGCAGAGAGATGTCTTGGGGTCAAGTTGGGGAGTTTTAGAGTCAATGCTGATATAAAACCCTGGGTATTCATGGAAAAAGACTGCATTTGGTATTCCCTTTGCCTTTTGCCTTATAGGCTCTTCTTTAGATAATTGAAGTTATTCAATTGAAAGCTCCTTGAGTACAAGGGCTATCTTTCTTTTTCTTATGTTTAATCTAGCACTTAGCACAGTGCCTGGCACATAGTTGGTGCTTAATAAAAAGTTGATGAACTGTTATCATTGATTATTGTTATCTATGATTCTCTGATTTTCAATCTTAGATTTTTTCAGTGCTTTAGTTATTGATAATTTTATCTTCACTTCTTGATTTTAACCTTAGGAATCAAAGTCTTTTAGACTTTTATTATTAATATGAAACCAACAAGAAGGTTCAATGGCTGAGATGGCAATGCAGCAAAGCACTGTAGAGTGCTTAGGGCATGTTGGAGCACAAAAGACAACACGGCAATGAAATGCAGCTGAGGAAGTCTCCAGGTGTAACGACCTTTCATGCCACTGGACCCAGGCTTCCAACGCCGAGAGAGTGGGATTGTCTCTGTGCACTGACTCTTCCACTTAAATCTCTTTCACACACAAGTGTCTTTGTGCATAACGCACAAAGACAATCGTCATTCTCGGTTACCGAGAGACTACTACCATTAATATGAGTTGTGGGGGTAGCTAGCTGGCTTAGTGGATAGAGAGTCAGGTCCTGGATTCAAATCTGACCTTATGTACTTCGTAGCTGAGTGTTTCTGTGCAAGTTACTTAACCCCAATTGCCTAGCCCTTATCACTCTTCTGTTGTGGAAATCATACATAGTATTGATTCTAAGATGGAAGTTAAAGGTTTTTAAAAAAAGGGGAAAAGACCAAAAAATTGAGAGAGAGAGACACTAGCATGGCCTGCCATTTTCTTCTCCAATGGATTAAGGCAAAAAGAAGTTAAGTGACTTGCCCAGGATCACACAGCTAGTGTCTGAGGCTGGGCTTGAACTTAAGTCTTCCTAACTCTAGGCTCAGTACTCTAACCACATTGCCACCTAGCTGCGTCTCATTGGTAGCTTGACATCATCTAAAAGACAAACCCCAAAGCTAGGAAAAGTAAAAATACCTCATTATGATAGACTGAGTTGGCTGGTAGTCTGCTATATTTGAGGGAAGGGGTACAGAATTATAGCTCAAATGAATGACTGGTCATATACAGATAATGAATTTTCAAAGGCATAAAATTGCATGTGACATCTCAATTTAGAGAAGTTTGTGCTGGATACGATGTCTAAACTATGTTGTTATCCTTCTGCTTCCTCATTAAATGTTTAGTAGATAGAAGCAAGAAGCTGTGATATATGTATAGTCTACACCCCAGTAAATCTGTCTCCACAGATAGATTAAACCATGTTCATGTCAGGGGACATGGGTTCAAGTGCAACTGCTGGCATCTCCTCTGTTATGTGACCTTTGGTAAATAACAGAAACAACGAATCCCAGAATTGGAAGATATATAAGAATCCAATTTTTCATGTGAAATCCAAATTCACTCTTAAGATTAGATAAGCTAAACATCTATTAAATGTTCTTAATTGGAAATACAAATAAAAACAAAAAGAAATACAATCCATACCCTCAAGGAACTTACATTCTAATAAGAGGAAGAAAGCATGTAAAATGAGTTGGACAGTAATAGTAGAGTGAAAGAAACTCATTGAAGTACTCCAGAAAGTCTAAGACTGAATTAGATTAAGTTTTAATTCCCCAAATATATAAGGAACTAAGTCAAATTTACATTAAATCAAGCCATTCCCCACTCGACAAATGGTCAAGGGATTTGAATAGGCAGTTTTCAGATGTAGAAATCAAAATGATCAATAATCACATGGAAAAGTGTTCTAAATCCCTCCTGAATAAATAAATTCAAATTAAAACAACTCTGAGGTAATACCTTACACCTACCAGATTGACCAATATGGCAGCAAAGGAAAATGATAAATGTTGGAGGGGATGTAGCAAAATTGGGACACTAATCGACTGCTGGTGGAGTTGTGAATTGGTCCAACCATTCTGGAGGGCAATTTGGAACTATGATCAAAGGGCTTTAAAAGAATATCTACCCTTTGACCCAGCCATGACACTGCTGGGTTTGCACCCCCAAAGAGATAATAAGGGAAAAAAAGGAATAAAAATATAGATTGTCGCCCACTTTTTGGAGGCAAAAAAAATTGGAAAATGAGTGGTGTCCATCGATTGGAGAATGGCTGAAAAAAATTGTAGTATCTGATGGTGATAGAATACTATTATGCTGAAAGGAATGATGAACTGGTGGAATTCTATGTGAACTGTAAAGGCTTCCAGGAATCGATGCAGAGTGAAAGGAGCTGAACCAGGAAAACATTATACATGGAGACTAATACATTGTGGCACAATTTAATTGTAATAGACTTTTCTATTAGCAACAATTCAATGATCCAGGACAATTCAGAGGAACTTATGAGAAAGAACACTATCCACATCCAGAGAAAGAACTGTGGAAGTAGAAATGCAGAAGAAAAACATATGATTAATCCATGGTTCAATGGGGTTATGATTGGGGTTTTGGTATTCAAAGATCACTCTATTGCACATATGAATAACAAGGAAATAGGTTTTGAACAATGATACATGTATAGCCCAGTGGAACTTCTTACCAGATCCAGGAGGAGAGAGGGAAGAGTGGCGGGAAAGAACATGAATCATATAACCATGGAAAAGATATTCTAAATAAATACATTTTTAAAAAATTAAAAGACTGGAGTATGACTGGACAGGTGCTTTCTCAAATGGAAATTTCAGGGATGACTCATCAACTGGAAGAGGATGCCCCAGGATTAGGGGCATTGCCAGCATGAGAAACTTCTCTAATGGAGGCAAAGAAGTGATTCAAGAAGCCAGATGCTTAGTCAGTGAAATGAAATGAAATGAAAATTTCACTTGGAAGTGAAATGACTGTCATGGATACTTGGTGAATTCAAAGTTCTGCTACAATGAGATTTTGTTCAGTTGAATAGAAGGTCATGTCTTCTTTCTAGAGAAAACGGAAGTATTTACACCACCTTTCATTAAATATCTCTAGTAATCGGGAATCCATTACTGATCAAGATAGTCTATTCCATTTTTTGACCTATATTAAGTCAAAATTTGCTTCTCTATAACAAATTCAATTCAGCAAACATTATTATTCTTATTGAAATAAATTTAATTGAGTTAAATTTAATTCATTTCTACAACAATAACAGTAGAAACTTACATGTATATTCCACTTTTGGTGCCAAAGTATTTACTTGCATGATTTCTCCCATCTGACTCTCACAACAACAAGTTTTTTGAGATCTTTGGAGTAGAGGTGCTATGGAAATACAAGGTTTAAAAAATAAGTATTATATTTCACTTGTGCATTTTCACGCATTTGTTATCTTGGGAGAAACAAATGAACAAAAAAAAATTAATGAGAAAATGAAAAACAAAGGGGATGTCCCAGTGGCTGTCCATCCCCTGCAAAATTTCTGTGATGGTTCTAAAAAAGAAATCAGACTTTATAGGAGTCTAGTTAGAATGTGGAAATGGACTGGGCTCATGTTGCATTCGGATGAGCAACTCATCAAAAATCCATAAAACAATTAGCAATGAACTAATGATATTGCTTAACAACTGTATTTTTGATTAATGTATAAATAATTTAACTGAGTATTTCTTCAGTCTTCCCAGTTTCTACCATTATTTACTGGCCTTGTCATGAAGGCCCCAGGTTCTTAAGCCATATAACACATTTCCTAATCCATTGTAAGGACTGGTTTGTTTTAGTGCTCCTAGAGTGAATTCCAGCAGAGCTATTAACAAGCTGATTAGCATAATCCATTGTGATATATCATCATATAAAAGTTCAGTTCCACAACTGAATGGGACTAGGAAATGGCTTTGAAGATTTTATGATACAATAACTATCCATTTGATAAGCAATTAAAAAGATATTCTGAGACACTAAGAGTGAAGACAATGGGATGGGGAGACAGAGGAGGGGGAGTATGAAGTCTTGCTGGTCACAACCTAGTCTGTAAGCTGCATTTGCTTTATTAAAGCTTCATCAAGACTTGTGCCCAATTTTTGTCCAATAAATTTGAGAAAGTTATAGAGAAGATATATAGGCAGAAAGATTCTTTTTTGACTTGTAATCCTTCTCTTCCATCATTTTTAAGTGACACAAAGGCATATACTTTGACCTGTGAGTTATATATATATATATATATATATATATATATATATATATATGCATATCTATATATGCACACACACGTATATATGATTACTTACTACTAATTCTCAATTATTTACATTAATAGGAGACAGGAATAGAATATAGAACTGAAATTCATATAGATTCTGGAATCCTCATTTAAACCAATATCCTAGCATAACAAACTTAAAATTAATCAAAACTGCTAACAAGAAGCAAATGAATTAGTTTGAGTTTCATGTTCTTTTCTCCTGTCTACCTTCTACTGGTGGTGTTATTGAATAAATGAAATTATAAAATAGCAAGAATAAATGGGACAAGAAATATTTCCAAAGGTCTCAAAAAGAAATGAATTGAATTCTTACATCCTGAGAATTAACTTTAGGCAGCCTTCAATATGTCAATAACTTTATAGAAGCAAAAGAGGTCCTTCAAATTAAGGACTTTTATACTTTTTTCTCTCTCCAGACACTTTTATGATACTTCTCATGCTTGGTACTTTAGTGCTTTGATGTCGTGTGGGTGGAATTTCATTGTGATTTCTTTTTATGTCTTGAATGTGTCAAGTCCAATTTCTTAGTTATGTGTTATACCCTATAGTGACTATTTCAGATTGAACCCGAGTAAGGTGGACTGTCAGTGGTGTGTGTGTGTGTGTGTGTGTGTGTGTGTGTGTGTGTGTGTGTGTGTGTGTGTGTATCACTTTTACCTAATAAAATCATCCTCTTCTAAAGTCACTGAATATGAGTATCTAACAAAGGGAGAATGGCAGCCAGGAAGTTATTACGTTTTCCAATACTGGAGATTACCATATATGCTTGATTTAATTCATTTCTCCATATTTGGAGATTGCTAAATTCCAAAGTACCTGGGACAGCTTCACATTTAGTCAAAATTCTGCAAGATATTATTATTGTTATTATCATTAATGACCATGATGACAATGATAGTGATAGCCCATTTCTATGGCACTTTCTGGTACACAAGCAACAACATGGTGAAAGAAAGGGAAAGTATTATTTTTTTTACAGGTGAAGAAACAAATGTTCAGAAAGATTAAGTGTTTCTTCATAGTTATCTAACTATAAGCTAGTAGAGTCAAGACTGCGAACAAGGTCCGAAGGCCAAGTTCAATGAGCTTGTTGTAAACCTGTGCTGCTCCTCTCATCCATTTCTCTACTTGCTGAGAAATATAGAAGCAGTCATATGTCAACTTGAAATGTGCTACTGGGAGGATATATCCCTGGGGTAGGCATTTGGGATGTAAAAAAAGAGTCTTCTGAGGTTTTTCAAATATGACAATAGTTACTTACTTTTGGGCATCCATATGAGAAAGATGCCTAATCTGGTAGATGACAGAAATAGGATCCCCAGTTATTAAAGAATTGAAATGATAGGCTGAAATTAATAACATGAAATTTAATAAGACTAGGTTTCTATGCTTGGAAAAAAGTGTGGGAAAAGAGGGTTGAAATTTTCTTTCAGAATATAGGATGAAAGAAACCACAAATAGAAAGCTATTGTGAAAAAGATATGGGTCTATAATTATAAACTCAGTGACTTATTTTTATGCTGCAACCAAATCAGTGAATATGATCCTAGGCTGTACTTAAAAATGTAATGTTTTTGTTTTAGCAAAGAAGGTGAGAAGTTTTCTGTGTTCCGGGCTAAAAGTACCATCTCTGGATGATCGTGTCCAGATCTGAGTTCCATACCGAAAAGCTAGTGCACATCTAGAAGATGAGAAAATGTGAAAGAAATGGAGAATACACCATGCAAGGAACAGAGGAGATGTCACCTAGAGAAGACAACTGGAGGTAGTGATAGTGTGAAATGAAATATTAAAATAATCTTTAAATGTTTAAAGAGCAGACATGTGGAAAGATGAGACTTATTATGCTTGGCCCCAGAAGACAGAATTGAGATGATCAGGCCAAAGTCATGAGGAGTCAGATATTGGCTAAATTTAAGGAAAAAACTTCTCTTCAAAGTATATTTAGGCTATTGCAGTGGATAATGTTTACCATCACTGGAGATGTTTAAATGGATACTAGATAGATGAGATTCATGATACTGGTAGGGTTTGGATTAGATAACTTCTCAGGTCACTTTCAAGTCAAATATTTTGTGATTCTATGAATCTGTTACCTGGTTTAAGAATGCAAGACCCACAGGGAATATTTTCTAGTTCCTCTTTCACCTCTGGATCCATTTCTAATCTCAACTCTTTGAATATTTCCTCTGTTCAGACAAGGATCTGATCTAGTTCAGTGAAGTACTTAAAGTCTGGAAATGAGAACAAGCAGTAGTTTTAATGTTACACATTTTAATAATATTTTAAATGGCAGCAGACACAAGGACAAATTGGGTCTAGATTACCCATGTTCCATCTGTGAAGATCATAATCTACCATTCTCCTCTGTGAAGACAAGCTCTGTGACCCCCAAAAGACGTGTCCCTATATAGAACCAGAGCTTGTTTCAGGTTGAAGAGTCCAAAAAACAATGGAGAAGGTAGATTTTTATATATCCCTCACTTCCTTAGAAGATTATTTTCTTTCAAGGACCCCTGAGCTAACTCTTTAGATTATATCCCTGGGGTGTTCTCCTTAACCTTATTAGATGTGCCATATTTAGCCAAGTAACTAATACAATCACTAGCCTAGCACACTCTACAATACAGATCACAATTCACCCTTTAATGATCCTACTTTATGAATCTTGTCTATGTTTTTCTATAAATTTTCTATATTCTTTTAATACTAAGATGATACCACTGAAGGGAAAAAAAAAACCCTCTCCCGTAGACATCTCATACTCAACAGATGACTGATTCATCATTGTCTCCTTCTCCTCCTCCTCTTCCTCATATCTTCATGTCTGTTCCAAAATAGAAGTACTGTCTCTGGTCACACTACTGAAACCTGGGTCTGCGGTTGAACTTGTTTCAAGGATACACTTGGGATTGTTAAAAGCACTGTGTAATTTCCCATTGACTATCCAGCATATTTTTCATATACACATACATGTGTGTATGCAAAGATACATTCACACTCACACAAGTATATTACATATTCACATGCACATGTGAATACACTTAAGTCCATTTATATATACAGCATATACATGTGTGTATGTATATAAATACATGCAGTTAGACAAGCTCTATAAATCTGTTTAATGGCATCCTACCATATGCCTTGGATCTCTTGGCTTTTTATTGGTGAGCCTTCATCATTTCTAGCCCAACATAGTCATCTTCATGCCATATGACTTTGTGCAAACTTTCCCCCTATCCCTAAACTCTTCCATATCTATATCTGGGAACAATAATTGAAGTAGTACTACTATCCTTAGAAGGGATATGTCAAATGTCATCATCTCTTTGACTTCCTTTACCAAAATATTCCTTTGTGATCACCATTCTCATTCATGTCTTGTCTTCCTTTACTTGAATTTAAGCTTCTTTAGGGCAGGGACTACTTTGCTTTTTTTTTTTCCTCTTTGGACCCCTAAAACTTAACATGAAACTTGACATAGTAAAACATAAATACTTTACCATTTATTCATTCAACCACCCATTCATTCACATTATATTGTGGACAATAGAATTTTTTCATCCACTTTTAGTTTAGTTTAGTTTTGTTTTCCATGTGGCTATAGAGAACAAAATCATTTGAGTGATGATAGATCTCATTTAGGAGGTTCTATAATCTTCTAGGACTTAATGAAATCAGCACAATGTTGTCTGCAAACTGATTATAATTTACTAAATGTATTCAGTATGATAAGTGATACCTTCAGTGCCCTGAAAGTATACTACTATTGAAAGTTCTTCAGACAGCTCAAAGTAATACATTTACATTGACTTGGACTTCAGTAACCCACAATTCAAGAAAATTGACATGAATGCTTAGCTGGTTTATTTTTGCTTAATCAAATACTTTCTTCAGGACAGAAATTAATAATCCAAACAAGAATAGGAGCTAGGACATGTTTAAAATATTTAAGAATAAAATTCATCCCCTCAAGCATATGCCCATTTCATATGAGTAAAAGATATGATAAGTCTGTATCAGTCTTACTGATTCATTAAATCATATTCTCTAAGGTATAATTGTTAGCCTGGCCTGAATTACTCAAAAACAGCTAAGCATCATACTTTAAAAACATATGTTATAACTCAGAATTTTTACTAGGTCATATTGTCCTTCCCCTCCCTTCAGTCTGAATTGGTAAGCTTCTCCTGTACCTTACACATTTGGAATGAGGGAGCAACTTTGCTTTTTAAAAATCCTGATATTCTCAATGTACCTTCTCACCAGTGAATTCTCAGAAACTCTTTGGAAGATGAATAATTATTATGATCCTTTGCTGAGCTGGTCTATGTCATATTCCTATTCAAATAGTGAGGAAGTTGAGGATCAGGAGAACTGAACAACTTATTTTAGAAGAACTATTACTAGCTTATTTTTCTCATCTTCATTATTAATTATCATTAATATTTAAATAACATTTTCACTGTTATTGATGAAAGCAGTTCATTTTTATATAGCACTTTAAAGTCTGCAAAGCAAATCTATAATAATTACCCTGTAAGGTAGGGATTGTATTTGGTTTTGGTATGGGAGGAATAGGCAAAGAAAGTCCAGATCTTTAGCTTTCATGAATGTCAGAAATTCCATGGGTAGAGACTTAACTTGACTAACATAGGTTAATAACTTATCTGTGAATAAGAGAACTGCTTATAGCACAGAGAAGGCCAATGGCTGGCCACTATTACATAGCTAATACATAACAAAGGAAGGTCTTGAACTCTGGTTTTCTTTATTATCATGGCTAGTTAATGCTACTTCTCTAGGACATTCTATGAGAAATTAGAACATTGAGCTCAGTGAGGTTCTCACATTTGGGGGCTCACAAATGTCAAAGTAAAAATTCTGACCAAGTCTTTTGAATTCAAGTCTATCTTGTTCTTCTTTTGCAATATGAGAAAATTCAGCTTCATGTCTCTTATAGACAATATTTAAATATGAAAATTCTGAAGGCTAAGGATAATTATCGTTTCACTTGGCAGCCCACTTTCTAATTTTTTTTTCTGAAAGGGTGCCCAAAACAAATGGAATCCATGATGCTTTAACCTGCCCACTTTTTGCCAAAGATAGCATAACCACCAATGCTGGCTTGACTTGGGTTTTGAATCAAGAAAATCTGAATTTAAACACATTTTTTATGTCCTAACTAATTGAAGGACCCTGGGCAAGTTACTTAACCTCTAGGAGTGTCTTTATCACCAACTGTAGAGTGGCAATAACAATAGTAACTTCTTCAGTAGGTCTGCTGTGAGCCTTGAAGCAATATATAAATGCATACTTTTATCATTAACTCCTGGGGACAAATAGGTAATCATTTGCGTTAACCTATCTGATTTCTTGTCTTGCTTCATAGACAGTATATTCTGGGTACTAGGGACTGGAGCTACTTAGTTAAAAAAAATGATTAGTAAGTTATGCGTGGTGTTGGAGGCTTTATGGAACTGGATGATATATACAGTCTCAGGCTTTCAGAGTGGCCTCCAACTCACAGCTGTGGGTTTTCATTTTTCAGCACTGAGAGGCATCATATACCTCCAGCCAAGGAATAGAGTCTCATTTAGTAGATAAATTGAGATGACAAAAAAAGGCATGATTTAAATACTAGCAACAAGACAGTAGAAAAGGGGAAGAGAGAAGAGGAAAGAGAAAAATGGAGGAGGGGGGGAGAGGAGAGGGAAACTGAGAGAAGAAGAGAAAGAAAAGAGAAATAATGGTAGAGAGAAATAGAGAGAGGGAGAAGAGGAATGGGAGAAATAGAGGGAAAGAGAGAAAAGGGAGAGAAATAGAGGGAGAGAGAGGAATAGAGGGAGAGGAAGAGTGAGAAATACACAGAGAGAGAGCAGAGATAGAAATAGAGGGAGAAATAGAGGGAAAGAGAAACAGAGGGAGATGAGGAGAGAGAGAGAGAGAGAGAGAGAGAGAGAGAGAGAGAGAAGAATTTGGCTCCTTTTATTACTGCCACCTTTAGCACTCTGACAACAGGTAGCACCATTACATATTCCCTTTCCACTTTAGAGCTCTTGTAATTTCCTTCTTCATGTCGGGGCGATTTTATTCATTGTTTCCTTGCAGCTGTGATTGATGTTCTGAGCTGCTAATCTCTCTGAGTGATAACTCTTTTCATGTAAGTCCATGAGACTATGACACGGGCTGCTCGGCCAGGGCTACTGCTGACTACTTATTTTGTGCCTCATTTACATTTCAATCTTGGCCTCATGAATGTAAAACCCAGGCTGCAAATTAATAACAGGGAGAATATTAGACCGCTCTGGAGTGGGTGAACAATGCAAATGTGCCAGAGCACGGGGCTCTGCCATTGTGTTCCGGGAGGGCCTCATTTATTGGTCGGCGGTGAATGACATTACAGAGAATGGCATATCCAGAGTGACACAAATTTATTTCTGTCCCCAGCGCTGCAGTATATTTTCATAGAATCAGGGGGCTATTTGTCTGGGGACAATTTAGTTTCCATGAAAAATTTAAATGGTTTCTGTGGAGATAGTGGAGTGAAATTTAATTTGTTTCTCATTTACTACAGCAGGTATGAAAAGGAGAAAAATTGGATGTCTGATGGGCTGAAATTGGTGCTGTCCCTCCACACTATCCCCCAAAGGCCTGTGGGCCTATATCATAGAGATTGAGCAAGGCTCTACCCCCCTCCCCACACCCCACCTTTCATCCCTCCCCCTCCCCCCCTTGGAGAACGGTAACCTTAAACCAACTTACAGAAAACCTTTGGGGAGGCTGCCAATCACCCTGAAAACAACATTTCCATCGATCCCCTGTCTGTGTGATTTATGGCTTCATTTTACGGTAATTGAGAATTAGTGAGAAGATTAGCAAGGCTCAACACTTCGCCTTGATATGCACACTAAGCACCGTAATTTGTCACCATGGGATGTCGGACACTTTTTTAGTTACACGGGGTTCCCATCTAATTGAATTTGGGGATAACATGGAAATTAATTTGACACAGGAAAATTTTGAATACGGTGGCTCCTCCATTGTAATGCACAATGCAAGGAGCTGCATGCAGGGCCCAGCAGTATTGATCACGATCACTCTCAATTGTGGCCAGCTGAAGGATGGAATACACTAAATCTTATTTAAGCTCATATGAAAGCAGTTCATCTGCAGCAATCTGTGGCAGATAAAGAATATTACCTTTCATTTTGTCTGACTGCTTCAAGATGAAGTTTTGAAAATTTACTTCATGCAGCAAATGTACCAAATGTCTAAAGTCAACAGTTACAATTCAATTACAGATCAGCTCTGGTGGGCTGTTTACAGGGTAATTTGCTACTTAGGCGGCAAATAAAAGTACTAACTATACCCACCATGCATAGAGAAGTTGCTGCACATGCAGAAGCCCAGAGGAATGGCTAAAGAAAGAGATTCTGGAGTCCTCTAACATAGAAAGGGGTGTGTGTTGGGGGTGGGGTGGTAGGAGAGAGATTTGGGGTCTTTCTCCTGACCTGAGAGATTTTTTTTTCAATCATCAAATCTGTAGGCCTAGATCCTGATGTATTTTTGAGGGGCCATTTTCCAGGATTTGCATCATTTAATGCTTCTCTACCAGAGGTGCAATTGTCTAGACTCATCTTTTCACTTTTGCCCAGAGAAATAGACAGGAAGTGTTGCATTTAACATCTAGTGTGTTTCCAAAATCTTATTTTATTAATGAGGTGTTTGAGTTTATTGAAGGGACCCTTAAGGGGTTTCTTAAAGAATATTGCCTTTAATTTTTTTTTAAACTATGGTCAAGCTCTGCTTTATCAGGAGTCAAAGAGTATGCCACTAATCCTTGGCCTCATTTATAGAAAGAGGTGTGGTATAGTAGGTAATAGGGAGCAAAGAGTTCTAATTCTGGCTCCTTCCACCAACCAGGCATGTGATCTGGGCCATAAAGTCACTTGATTTCTCCAGGCTTCAGTTTTCTCCAGTGGATAACATGGTCTTTGAGGTCTCTTGTAGCCCAAGCAGGCCTAAATCATGAATTTTCAAAACTCCTGGCTCCATTTTTCCTAATCATTTGATAGCTTGTAAAGAATTTTATAATAATATCATCTTGCCTTACTAGAAAGAATTTTCAGTCATTCTCACTCATGTAAATCCTTAAAAGAAATATTGTGTGTACTTTTTCCCACCAATAACAATTAGGAAATGATTCAGAAATCCAAACTACTCAAGAACATTAATCTGAGTACAACACAATTATGAATTATTTTAAAATTAATTCCAATGTGAAACAGTGATAACATAGATTTTCAGATCTCCAGTGTTATTCATATTACTATTATTGAAAACTGACTAGAAGAGGTACAATTTCTTTTGAAACTGAGAGGCAACATGGAGTATTGGATAAAGATCAGATTTCAGAGTCAGAAAAACCCAAGTTCAAGTCCTACCTCTGACATGTATTAGCTATGTATGACTTAGGTAAGTCAATGGAAGACTGTTCTCTATGACTACAATTTGCAAAGCAAATGATGATCAGAATTGGGAGAGAGAGTTCTTTCACAAGGATTTCACTATATGGAATTCTCCTTCCTCCTTGCCTCCCCAACAACCCAAGAGCCACAAAAAGAGTACCTTTGCTTCATAGTCAGCCCTAAAAATGTTTCTTGGATCATCAAGATTCTCCTATAGAAATCTTGAAGCACAAGGTATAGATGACAGAGTGCCTCAAGAATGACTAAAGAACATCTGATCCACCTCATTCATTTTGCAAATGAAAAACTGAATCCCAAATACACTTCTGGACTTTCCCAAAGTCACATAGCCAGCAGGAAGAAGACCAAGCTTAATGATTAAAATCTTGGCTTTCTGACTCCATTTCCAGTGCCCTTTCCACCACTCCACAGATGATCAGAAAGCAAAATATGATAAAAATCTGGACTCATCAGATTGTCACTGATTTGATTAGTGACAATAATGATACAAGAAAGGAGAATTATTCTTCTCAGTGAAGCAGAAGCCACTCTTTCTGGATGAATGGAGTTCAAAAAATGGTATGGACAATATTGGCAGAGGGGAAACAAGTGTGTACCACTGTGACTACCATGAAGGGCAGCATTTACTTAAATACATATTCTTCACATACTTTGGTCTATTTATTAAAACCTTGGTAGTCACAACCTACAATTAAAGAGAAGTCTGCATGAGTGGGCTTTCCTAGCTAAAGATGGCCATATTTCGGATAGAGATTCCAAGGTTAATCTAAAAATCTCTTTGCAACTGGCAAATTCTCAGCAGTTAAAGGATGCACTTGTTTATTCTTGCTAAGCCAGGTGATTGCCTCTGCAGCTGTGGTGGCTGCCACTCATGTCATTTCTCATCGTGTGTGTCTCAGCATTGTCCCAGTGAATGTCAAGAGCTGGCTAGCACCCTGGGCTGCAACAGTGATGGTGATAAAGTATTGAATGTGATTCCACCCTGGCAGGCATGGCACCCTGGTATTTATTTATTTTATCACCACAAAACCTGTTCTGAGAGCTAGTAATATAATTTGAGAAATCTTATTAACAATGTACATATTGCATAGTCAAGTCTCTTATTGCATTTACAGGGGCTGCCTTTGCTAATATGATACAAAAGGGGTGCTAACATGACAGGGAAGTCACTAATACAATAATACTAAAAGAATTTGGATCATATTAACAACTTTCCTATCACATCAGCATGCCTTATGGGTTATATTACCAGAACCAACTGCTTTAACACACCAAGAAACAGGATAAAGAAGTTACTAATGGAATTTAAATACAAACTATGTTCTTGTTTAGTACCAAGAAAGTATTTTGTATGGGATTTTTGTTTTGTCTTTGTATTCCAAGGACACAATCTCAGTTCATTTCTATTTATTCCCTGGGAAAGTTTTCTAATGACTAAGCAGTCCAGAGTAATTACTTTGATGTTCATATCATGACTCCATTGCAGAGATAGATCTTGTTCTTGCCAAATCTTTAGAAGGGTATAGATTGTCTTTGATCAGTCCTAAAACAGGACATTTGAAAGGAAAGAATGATTTTAGGACCTGGTTCAAATTTTTAATTGGTCTTTGAGAAAATATGCTGAATTTGTAGGCAGACATAATCTTCACAGACTGAATCATGGTTCTGATACCAATGGTGTGATCTTAGAAGAGGCCACCTCCCTGAGTGTCAATTTACTCAAGTTTAAAAATGAGGTAGTTGGATTCAGCTCTAAATCAATGATTCTAGAACCAAGCATCTGTTTTTGCATCTCTGTGGCAGGCCCATTCTTGTTCTTGTTCTTGTTCTTGATCTTGTTCTTGTTCTTGTTCTTCTTCTTGTTCTTGTTCTTCTTCTTGTTCTTCTTGTTCTTGTTCTTGTTCTTCTTCTTGTTCTTGTTCTTCTTCTTGTTCTTGTTCTTCTTGTTCTTCTTGTTCTTCTTCTTCTTGTTCTTCTTGTTCTTGTTCTTCTTGTTCTTCTTCTTGTTCTTGTTCTTCTTGTTCTTGTTCTTCTTGTTCTTGTTCTTCTTGTTCTTCTTCTTGTTCTTCTTGTTCTTGTTCTTGTTCTTGTTCTTGTTCTTGCGAATTGATTTTGGTCCCTCTTGGGACAATTGAATTGGTTCTTAACTTGGGCTAATTTATATCCCCTGGAATTTGGTCTTGACTGGAACACAAAAGGATAAAACCCTATCTTCATTGCCCTCCCTGATACTTATCATTTGAAAAGTAGGTTTTATTCATATTGCTTTATTGATTTTAGATTCAATTATATTCATGGAAAAATAATGTTGAATACAACTTTTCCTTATTTCACTATTCGCACAGTGATGTAAAACTGACATGAGTCTCTTGAATGTTTATTAATGAATATCTTTCATCTGCTACTTTGGTGTATCTATAGGTGTGATGCTCTTTACATTGATAGAGATTATAGACCCTCCACAGACTTTTATCTATTACAGTTCTTATTTTCATCACCTCATAAATCTTCCATGGACATTCAATACCCTTTGAGATTAAAGCTTTGCTCTTGATCTTTGGAGTTTCAACAGTGCTTTCCAGGATTCAGTACCTTTATTAATATGTCAACTCATTGGCTGTGGGTTATTGGATGAAGACCACCTATTGAGTACTAACTGTTTAATTAATGGGTTGATGGTCTAGGAATGGAATTCTTACATTTTATCTCCTACACAAGTTCTACTATGCATTCTTTCTGTTGCACTTGTTATTCCTTTAACAATACACTACATTTCCCATCTTCATTCCTTTTCATTGGCTTCTCCACCATGCCTAGAATGCTTTCACTTTATCACCAGTTTTGAAATTCCTAACTTCTTCAAAATTCAGCTCAAATGCCATCATCAGAAAAAAGTATTTCCAGCTCCCTACAATCCCTAGAGGCTTTCTCACTAAGGTTATATTCTAACTATTCTTTATATCGTGTGTGCAACTATTCATTTAAGGCTATTCTTTTTCTGTACCTGTCCCATTAGAATCCACTTTATAAGGACAAGAACTATTTTTACCTTTTTAAAAAATATATATATTTCCACTGCCCAGTTAAATGATGGGCATATAGTAGATGCTGAATAATTCCTTGTTAATTGATTGGTTGGTTGTTTGGCTGATACTGAATGGTTCTTAGAACTCTGTCTTTTTGCCTTGACCATGGCAGGGCATTGTATAACAGCAAATTGAAGGCTGTTTTGCATTTCTATTGGGAAAAAAAAAACAACAAAACAACAAAAAAACCCATGCAGACTCTTTGAAATATTCAGAGGCATAAACATAACATTGAGTAAGGGAAAGAGGAGACAAAATGAAGAATAAGGAAAATTGTGAGACACCTTTGGCTGAGTCTCTAGGGAATTATGACATTGATGGTATTCCTCTCATGTGATTTTTCCAGTTTCCTTCCCTTCCTCTCTGGCACAATGCTTGGTACATAGCAAAAGCTGAACACTTCCTGTTGATTAATTCATTGATTGATTTGCTGCTTCAAATGATCTGCTAAGCCAAATAAATGTCTTCCACTATAAAAAAGACTCCAAAGAAGTTTGTGTAAACTAGGTATCTAAAGATGTTCATAAAAATATTCCTGAATAATCTTGAGCAAGTCTTTTAGTCTCCATAGACTTTATTTTCATCAGTGTGAAACTAGAAGGCTGGTGAGGTGGTTTATAAAGTTTTTTTCCATGAGCATTTGAACCCAATTCTTGTGACTGTGAAGGTCCTTTTTACTCCCTTTGCTATCACTCTCCAATTTATCACAGATGTGTGTGTGTGTGTGTGTGTGTGTATACATATATATTCTAATATGTGTCTATATATATATATACATGTGTTCCACCTAAATGTATGTTATATATAGTTTATCCATAGATGTTTTCATGTTGTCTCCTCATTTAGACTGTGAGTTTCTTAAAAGAAGGGATTACTTTTTGCTAGTTTTTGCATCTTCAGCACTTAGCATAGATCCTGACACATGTTGGTTGTCTCTCGAACTGAGGATGACGATTGTCTTTGTGCGTTTTTGTGCACAAAGACACCTGTGCATGAAGATTTAAGTGGAAAAGTCGATGCACAGAGACAGTCCCACTCTCTCGGCATTGGAAGCCTGGGTCCATTGGCAGGAAAAGTCGTTACACCTGGAGACTTCCTCAGCTGCATTGGATGGCCCTGTTGTCTTTTGTGCTCCAACAGGTCCTAAGCACTCCACAGTGCCTTGTTGCACTGCAACAAGTGCAAGACGTTGCCTGGGGTGTGGCCTCTGCCTCATGCTAGCAGCTACTGGGAGCCACAAGTGAGAGCTGGGTGTCAGGTGAGGGTCAGAGGCTGGATTGCTGCCCTAGGAGGGCATGACAAGCCCTGCATACCAGAGATATTACCCCTCCCTGAGCACCCCATACACCCTAATAAATACTTATTGATTGACTAATAATAGTACTAGAATTGTCAGAAGTCTTTGCTCTGACACTGATTAGCTGTGTGCCTGTGAGTAGCCTCAATTTCCTCATTTTTAAAATGGAGCCAAAATATTCTACCTTATCTACATTACAGGATTCATGTTCAGCATGAAATAAGATAATTTAGACTAAGCATTTTATAAAATATTATTAATGTTAGGAAATAGCATGATGACTAGAATTTATGTTTTACTGAAGTTTTATATGTCCAATTTATTTTTAGTGGTGAATTCTGGGTAATTTAAATATTATACAACATTACTAATGGAACAGAAGATGTTAGGACACAGATTTTTCTTTTGAAAAAAAATCTTTTTGTTCATTTCATTTCATTATATTCTCTTTCAAATTTCTAAGGTTATAAGACAGAGCTGAAAGTGAACTTTGAGGCCACCTTATTTAATCCCCTCATTTCATACATGAGAAAAAGTGAAAGTCCTAGAGGTCAAGAAGCTTATCTAAGGTCACCCAGGTGATAACAAGCTTTGTGTAAATGTGAGCATTTTTATACACAAAACTAGTTTGTCAGAGATGCAATATTGTAGCTTACCACTTCCCCTAACCCCAAACCAGAAATTCAACCTTCAGATTTTGAGTTGTCAATCAAACAACAACTATTTTTAGGAATCTCTTTATTAAGAACAAAACAATGGAAAAGGAGAAAGGAAGACAAAAAATTTGAAAGATGTATTTGTCATTCAGAAGAACTTTAGAAGCACAATTGTCAAGTGCCAAATGACTATATGTCTTGTAGAAGTTGTTAAAAATGTAAAAAAAAATGGTATCACTACCATTGGTGGGGTCTGAGACATTTCAAGGAAAATTGTAGCATTCAAAGTAAAATCAGTTCATTGATTTAGAGTTGGCAGGGCCCCTAAAGTTGACCTTTTTATTTCATAGATAGGGAAACTGAGGCCAAATATTAAGTTGAACTGTTTAAGGTTGAAGGGAAATGACAAAGTAATCAATAGACACAAGGTGTTCTAGTTCCAAAATCCATTGTTTTCCATTGTACCATATACTACTACTCTTTACCAACTTTAAGTGAAGATAGCATACCAGGCAGGTTTCTAGGTGAAGGAAAAGGAACAGGAGACATTCATATCCTATAAATCACAGTCACTTAAATGAACCAAAATTCAGATCCATTCTAGTAGGCAAGCTCTCACTCTAAAGTGAGGGCACAATAACCATTCTGAGCTTGCATTTGGGAGCTGTGTTTAGCTTTTCTAGTAGAATGGGACTTCAAAGTTTTAGAAATCAATCTGAAGTTCAGGACTGGGGTTATGGCAAAGTTCCAGTGACAGGCCATTCTTGGGCATAGCCTGTCTCTAGCTCAATGAACTATTTTATTTCTAAAGGTGCCGAAACTATTTAGGGGTTTGCAATGATCAACAAATATTCATGACCAATTGGATAAAGAATAGAGAAATGCTGGAGAAGTGTTTTTTGCACTTGTGACAAACATTCTGCAAAATTAAAAGCCATGAATATGTGACTTTGAGGGACCTCTAGCAGTCATTCTATGAGCTCACAAATCATGTCATCAAGGGGATTATGAAACAAAACCAGGCTAACATCTGCTCTTTTCCCTCTATCCCAGACAACAGTCTACATTTTAGACATATTTATTTGGTGTTTATTTTTCAATATGCATCACCCCTGACAAAATAAAAACTTATTAAAAGGAAATTTTCCTAAGTGTGATGGGGTAGGTAGGAAACCTATGATCTCAGAGTAATATGAATTAATGCTAAAAAGATGTGGCATAAAACCTTGTATTATTTTGATTATGTAAGATTGCATTCATACAAAGAAAATGATAAATCATATCATAAATATTTTTTCTGAAAACTAGTTTTATCTACACTTTAAGGAAATGGATATTTTAATATCCACAAATTTAGGGGGCCATCTACAAAAGTTAACTGCTTAATTTCCATAGACAATAAAAAAGTATATTTCATTGTTTTTCTTTTTCCTGACAGTTACATATAGGACCTTGAAGATGGGTAAGGATTAGAGGGGAAGAAGACATTCTAGATAGGGTGAGCATCAAAACTTAAGTTATTGAGGTAGGCAGGTTTTAAGGTTCATTCTAGGAACAATGAGTAGATTTTGGATACTACATTAGAAGGTTTGCACAAGGAAGTAGGGGGTAAAAAAGGCTAGAATATATGTTGAGGCCCAGTTGTGGAGATTTTTGAATACTAGCTGGGGTAAAAAGTCAAGTTGTTTTTTTTTTTTTTTACTTTCTCTGCCTTTAAAAGTCATAGATTTTGGTTTTGCTCTGTATTTTCTTGTCCATCCTTAGAGAGGGCTCTGTGGAGATCTCAGGGAGGAAGTCAAGAGAAGTGGTGTTTCCGACTGGTGCTATCTATGTCTGATTTCCTATACGTCCTCTAGCAGTCCTTCCTAAAGCTTATATTTCCTTCCTGGTTTATTAAGAAAAAAAAAACACCCTAATTCTGACCTGCCTCACTGAACTGCTGAGAGGATTTAAAAGACAGAGCTTGTAAAGTACTCTGAGGCATTTGGGGTCATATTTTCTGTATAAGAAATATAAGTAGTTAGCATGATTCATAACTTCTGCCAAGAAGCTCAAGTTTTGAGAACTAGAAGAGGTCTTTTTTCATAGGCAGGAATTCAAAGTGACTACAAGATCCTGTGATCCTCAGCATCACCTTTCATTTTCCCACATTGATTCAAATCCCTCCTAGAGCCGTTGCACTGAAATAGAAAGGGAGTTCTGCATAGCATGGAGATTTTATGGGATTAAGTCAAATTCAGAGAGATAATGTTTGTTTGTTTGTTTGTTTGGGATGGTTTAGGGAGTGGAGTAGGGACTGCCTTTAGGGGGGAAAAAGCCCAAATGGTCCTGTTCATTATGCTTGTGGTTTTTTGAAACACACAAGATCATTTTATTGATGATTACTGAATTTCCATTTTAATAAAATAAATTGACATACCTGCAGATAATAGCACTGCTCAATATTTATGAAGTGCCTTTTTAGAATAAATTTAGAAATTCAGTATTAATCATTACAACTATTACATTCTGCAAGTACATAAATAACAAATGGAAACACCATTTATTTTTTTTTTTAAATCTCATAATGAAAAACAGCTGAGTACCCAATTTCATTTTTGAGGAATTCATCCTGCTGGGTTGAATTTTTCATGATTCTTAAAGAGACATTCCCTGCTTAATATACAGCTCAAATGTAGGTGTATTAATACCTTTCCCCAGATTTACAGGGACAACTCTGTAAAAAACAGAACCATACCCCCAACCAAGAATAATGTCACTAATTCCATGTTTTTGCTTATTTGTCTTTGGTGGAGAATTAAAACATTTTCTTATCACTCTCTAGAAACAAATGCAGCAGCTTTCTTTCAGGATGCAAAACTTCGAAACTCATCAACTCTAAATAGAAACAGAAATGAACTCACTTCAGGGTGGTGTATCAGGGAAATACAAGGAAAGAAACAGCTCAGATGGCGACAAGTGAATTTGATTGTTTTTAAAACTTGCTTTGGCCACCTAACATGCTTTTATTCTAAAAGGTAAAAACCCCTCCCACAAAGCATGGGACTGATTTTTTTTGCTGCCTTTCTTCCTTCTGCATGTGTTGCCCATGTGTAAAGCCTTCAGAGTTCAAAAGGAATCATGTTTATGGAAAATCTATAAAGGGCTGGGAGAGTCCAGCTGATGATTTTCATCATGAGGATCCCCACAGTATAGCTTTGTATAGGTGCGCTTTGGAAGAAAAGTCAAAATTCACAAATGAGGTACCTAATTGGTGGTCCCTGATTTAATTATTAAAACTTGAAGCAATCCAAATTTGTCCTTATCATTTGAAACACATTGCAAAGGCCCCAAAATAAAGTGTTTAGAAATGTTCAGCAAAAGTCAGGCATAGGTAAATGAATGAGTTTTTTTTTTTTAATGCCTTATCTTAACATTTAGCTTAAAATGCTTTATGGATGGGTAAAAGGTTTAAGATTTCCTGCCCCCTTGGGCTGGTTTTCCCTTCTCTTACACAAAACCAGGTGTAAACGGGCATTACTGGAGTCAAAACAATTCACATATTTTAATACTTTTATTTGGCACATGAGCATCAGGTACTTGGAAATAATGATCCTGCTGCTCTCAGAGCCATCTTAATGTGTCACAGGGAATTGGAACAAGTGAAACTTTGAGTCACGGCCAATTCCAATCTATAGACTTAGCTACACAAGAGAACTTAGTGTTCTAGCCTACTGATTTATAGCTAGGCATGTAGATCTTCCATGGACCAGGAGGGTCTTGACTGGATTAAAAAAAAAACAAACAATTTTTATTTTTTTGGTTACCACAAATGTTATTTTCCTCATTTCCTTTCATTCACTGAAAAGAAACAAATAAAGCTTGAATTCGTGTATCACAGGAATGCAGTTAAACAAAACACATTAGTACATTGCTCATGTTCCAAAATACATTTTTTATTTCGCACATTAGTCCATCATCTCTATCAAAAAATAGATGTCATTCTTCTTTATCAGTCCTCCGGAATGATGGTAGAATAGTTAGTGGATCAGGGAAAAAAAAACAATTAAAGGTTATTTAAAACCATTAGGTTTAACAAGTTTTATTGAGGTAAACAAAATAAATAATACTCTTGACTAATGACAACTTCTTCAAATGCATTAATGACTCTTTATGGGTTTATTGTTTCATTGGCTTTATCTCAAGTAAGAGTTAATATGGAATTTACATTTAGTTTGACAGTTTTTTTTTTTAATTCCAATTTTTTTCTTCCACATTAGGGCAAGGCCAGACTATTTATACAGGAAGCATCTATCTGGAAATGTAAGCTAGAGCATAAAGGTGCTTTTTATAATAAAAAGTGGAAAATCTACCTATTGATGTACAGTTAGACTTTTAATAAATAGTTTAAATGATAATTATTCAGAATTAAAAATAGAGATGAAAAGCTTTGAGGCTACTTCTTCTAGATTAGCTTTGACATGACTTTCTTACATTGAGTTTCCTTGTTTCCTATTCTGTAAAATGAACACATTTGTCTTCTCTCCCTCTATTCTCCTCTTCAGCTTTCAAAGGAAAGGAGAAAGAATCCTTAGACAAGACAAGCTAGAAGTGGGCAAAGGAAAATGAGAATTATAGGAGGTAATACATTTCTGGTGTCTACAGACACTTAAAAGAAACTAGTTTTGTAATATCTTTGGACTATTATAATTGCATTCAAATCCACTTTTTTTTTTCACTCCAACCAGAATAATGAAAGCTTTGATATCATGGCATTTGAGGACAAGTGGAAGGAACTTGGAATATTTAGCATAGAGAAGAGAAGACTGCATATGAGTATTGCCTTCATTTATATGAAGACATCTTCTGAGAGAGAGATTAGACTTGCTCTGTTTGGCTCCAGGGAACAGAACAAAGAGCAATGGGTTCAGAGTTGAACATTTTGACCTCTTGATAATTATAGCTATGAGTGTGTAGAATAGGTTGTCTTGGGAGATAGTGAGTTCTCCCTAATTGGAAGCCCTCAGACAAAGGCTAAATTACCACTTTCTAGGTATACTGTGCAGAGCATTTTCGTTCAGTCTGGGTTGGATGAAATGGCCTCTGAAACCTCTTATGATGCTGAGTTTTCTGTAATTTCAAAACAGTGCATAGAATATATCTAAGGTATATTAATAAAAGGAGTCCTTGAAGTAATTTAGAAAAAAATAACAAATGACCAGTTTGAAGATTTAGGAAGTTCAGAGTATGAGAGCAGTGACTTGTTTTGCAGTTTGGAAAATGAATCACTTTGGGGTAAGTCAATTCTTAGCTTGGTGTTGACAGACATGGGAAGAAGATGATCTTTAAGAGGCTCTTTGGGAGCGAAAATTTGCTTTAAAAGAGTAAGGGGAAAAAAGAGTGAAAAAATTAAAGGAGGAAGAAAAGTGTCAAAGTGATTTTAAATGTGCTGGGCATCTAGGACTTTCTCTTTATCTCTTAATCTTATTAGGAGAAGAAGCTGAGGTAAAGATTAGTAAAAATATGCTATTGATTCTATAGGAAGAAATAGGAGGAGGAAGATTTAGGGGTAGCAATCAGATTTCAGGGAAATATCAAGCATTAAATGATGCTAGTGGTGTCTGTATAGTTATTCAAATGCAGAGAAAAATTTCAGTTTTAAACTTTATAAATGGAGGAATAGGATATTTTGAAGGGAAGGATGCCAGATTTAAGAAAAAAACAAAACTGAAGATCATTGGAACCACTTTTCATTTATACCACTAAGTAGACCAAGGACTCAAACTATTTGTATTGAAATTTGTTCTGAAATGACATGGTGGGAGGGAAAAGTTTTATGTGGTGTTTAGAATACCAAGCTAAGGTGATGAAGCTTTTGAATGAGATAATTGATAAATACATGGTATGGCTGAAAGACCAGGGTGGGGGGACATAAAGTTTTTGCTATGTCATTATGGCATAAACCACTTTTAAAGATGATTAAATACAGGAAATCAGGTGGCTATAAGCACGCAGAGTAGCTTTTGACATTTGAACTCTTGAGAGCTAAGTATATGCTATGATGAAAATGACCCAATGTCTCTTTCTGAGTTAAAAAGCATCATGGTACTTAGTCAGTGTACTGGCCAAGTCAGGAAGACTTGGATTCACATCCTGTCTCTAATACTAGTTGTGTGCTCATGAGCAAATAACTTCTCTGAGTTTTAGTTTTCTCATCCATAAAATGGGAGGGATAATATCTATACCTCAATTCAAAGGGTTGTTGTGAGTCCTAAATCAGATGATACATATGAAGTACAACACAAATGTTAGCTTTCATCCTTTGTTGAGAAGATAGCATCATTTGTTTCCCAAAGGTTTCTTCAAGTCACTCAGGAAATTTTCAAGGGAATAAAAAAATTCACTTCTCTGCTCCTATAATATTAGAAGGTAAAACATAAAAAGGTTTTAATGTTATCACTACTCCCCTTACCCATCCTCCACCCAAAAATTCAACATAAGCCCAATTTATGATGTTTTTTTTTAATTACTATTTCAGAATAGCAGATTTTACTAAGTTGCCTGAAATGGTGATACTCTAGGTTGGTTTGCCTACAATCTATCTATCTATCTATCTATCTATCTATCTATCTATCTATCTATCTATCTATCTATCTATCTGTTTTAATGTAATTAGAGCAATGATGGAGCCACTCTGGAGCCATTCCTTCACATTCTCTTCCTTTTAACATCATCTATAACCCAGAGAACTTTAGAGTTAGAAGGAACTTCAGAAATGATTTGTTCCTAATCCTTCATTTTGCAGATAAGGGAATAAAGACACAGAGTTGTTTGGTCAGTTAACTGGTATCATACAGCTAGCTAGTGCTAAAATTAAGACTAGAAACCTAGTCTCTTTACTCTTAGACATATCTATATCTATGTACAGATAGATGTTTCTATATTTCTAACTCCCTAGCTCTTTAATTCATAAAGAGATATATTAAGATATCTATATATGTGTATATACATATATGTATGCATATATAATTATTTTTATCACACCACACAGCCTATCACTTAGAATGACTCAGAATAAATATTCAGTGTTTTATTCAGCATCATAATAGAGACAGTATGTGACATCCTAGAAAGACCATCAGAAAGAGACTTGAAATAAAGGCTTCTATTCACATCCCACCTCAGACACTTACTGTATGACCCTAAGTAAGTCATTTAATTTTTCTGACTCTCAGTCTCCTCATATTTAAGATGAAAGGGATGAATTAGATGATGTCTATGGTCCCTTCCACTCTAAAACTATGATCTTACAATCACTGTACTATGAATTAAGGGGCTTCCCATCTCTGCCTCTGTCTATACACATAACATTAAACAAGTCCCTTTACATTTCTGGGTCTCAGTTTACACATCTGTAAAGTGAGAAGATTGAATAGGTATTTTCTTGAGTACCTTTCAGCTCTAAAATTGGATAAATCTAATAGTTACTCCCGAGGTACAGGCAACTATAGAATAAACACATGTTTTGCAGCTGTGTTCCAGGGGTTGGGGGAAGGGATGGACAGCGGAAGAAACATAAGGAAGAGACTGATAGAGATGTCCTGACAGCTGGAATGGGTCATCAATAGATCCATCATGCCAGTAATTTGCAACAAATTTAACATACATCACTTCAGTCAGGCCACGCTATATCTGTCTTGTCACGGCATCAGAGTGAATAACACTTAAATCGGGTGTCACTGCTGACCCCTCCGACCCTGGAAATGACACCACTGCTTGAGCTTGGCCTCTCTGGCAGCAGTCCTTGGAAAGATTAGTACAAAGGGGAGAATAGGGGGGTAACAACAACGCTTAACCTAGCAAATGAATGAGATTTTGAGACTCTTTTTCATTATCGCTTTCACAGTGGTGGAAGCTTTTGACATTGCCCAGAATGGCTGTAGGCAGCTTTCTTTCTTTCTTTCTTTCTTTCTTTCTTTCTTTCTTTCTTTCTTTCTTTCTTTCTTTCTTTCTTTCTTTCTTTCTTTCTTTCTTTCTTTCTTTCTTTCTTTCTTTCTTTCTTTCTTTCTTTCTTTCTTTCTTTCTTTCTTTCTTTCTTTCTTTCTTTCTTTCTTTCTTTCTTTCTTTCTTTCTTTCTTCTTTCTTTCTTTCTTTCTTTCTTTCTTTCTTTCTTTCTTTCTTTTTGTTATAATTATTTAAAATACTAGAGGTTTAATTTTTTTTTAAATATGAAGGTTCAAAAATTTTGTCTTTAAGGTATTTAGACTTTAGGGTTATTATACATAGTTTAATCCCAGAAGAATCAGAGACTAGTTATTTTCCATCTATAGCCCTTTCTATTCCTTCAAATAGTTTTGTTTTGATGTGATTGAACCATTTCAGTCATGACTGACTCTTTATGATCCATTTGGGATTTTCTGGCAAAGATACTAGAGTGGATTACAATTTACTTCTCCAGATCATTTTACAGATGAAGAAATTGAGGCAGACAGGATTAAATGGCTTGCCCAGGTTCACCAGAAATGTGTCTTCCTGACTCTAGACCAGTTGTGCAGTGGTGTCAGTAGTTTTATTCTTGGCTTTATTCAATGTCCCATTATAGGACAAGATATAGAGAGCCTGGTCCCTGTCCTTGAGGCATTTATAGTGTAGTCTATCTGTGTTTTTGTGGGATCCAAAAAAAGCTTCAAGTATGTTCCCATTGTTGTTGTTAACCCTGGTACTGCTAATAAGATGATGATGATGATGATGATGATGATGATGATAATGAAACTAATCCAAATAGGGGTTCATAGATGCAGGCCTAGAATGGACTTTACAGGATATCTAGTCAAATCTCCTTAATTTACAGATTGGGAAACTGAGGCTTGCAGAGATTAAAGTAGACTGTCCAAGGTCACAGAGATAGTAAATGGGACAGTCAGGGTGGTTATGGGAGATGAGAGTAAGGGAGTGGGCAGTATGACATAGGAAAGGAATTTTAAAAGGACAACTTTATAAGGACAACTAGGGATTCAGAATCCCTATGCTATGGGTAGGAGTATATTAACCATAGAGGAATGAGTCTGGGAACAGTATATATCCACTGAGCCACCTAGCTGCCCCCAAGATACTCTTATAATTGTGGTATAAAATAGAACATGAGAAGTGTAAAGGAGAGGTATAGATGGACAGCTAGAAATATTCTCCAATTGTGGATGTCACATTAAACTTTTTTGTTATTCAATTGTTTTGCAGTCATGCTCAACTCTTCAAGACTCCATTAGGAGTTAAAAATAGGGTTAAAAGACTTGTCCAGGGTCACACAACTAATAAGTCTGAGGCCAAATTTAAATTCAGGAAAAAAAGAGTCTTTCTGACTCCAGGCATAGCACTCTGTCCACTTTACTATCTAGCGTCCCCCACATCTTATACAATTATTAACTGTTTGAAACATGCTCAATGAAGAGGAAATATATAGAAGTGGATCATACACTGGCATTGGAGTCATGAAAACTGGGGTTCAAGTCTCTCTTCAGATAATTTAGACAATATATAATATAATATATTTAAATATAATATAATAAAATATAATAATAATTTCTGATGCTGGGCAAGTTAATTAATCTTTCTGTGTCTCAGTTTCATCAGCTATAAAATGGGAGGGTTGAACTAAAATGGCCTTTAAAGTCCCTCTGAGATCGCAAACTATAATATATTTCTGTTTGAAAGTTTCATTCCATGTAGTTTTGCAAAGTATTAATCTAAGAGAACATTTAACTAACAGACTTACAAGGAAACCCACAGGAGTTTTAATTAGATGAAAAGTAATGATTTTTACACTGGTTAAAAAGAATCTTAAAATTAGAGGCATTTATACTACTGCTTAAAGGGTCTCTTAAGAAATCACTGCTAAGGGAATTCTGGGAATAGGGTGAAATGAAAGGTAACATATGGAGCAGTTATGGCTATTGTTTGATGGGTTCTACTTATTTCAGTCTATATAATTTTATCTAATTTTCTAATGTCTGAATATAGTGCAATAGTATTTATACAGCTGAAGAAGTCTCCAGGTTGTAACGACTTTTCGTGCCACTGGACCCAGGCTTCCAACTCCAAGAGAGTGGGACTATCTCTGTGCATCGACTTTTCCACTTAAATCTCCTTCTCTCACAAGTGTCTTTGTGCACACTCATCTATCATAGATGAAAACTACTTCTATAAGGAGCAGCTTCCTACTTAATTGTCTCAAATGTACCACAAAAGTATCTAAAATGGCAACAAAACAGCAAAGATAAGAAAAGATTTGAAATAACTTAACACAAGGCAATTTTCAAATAAAACAAATAATTGAAGAACAGGTCACCACATATATTGATACTTTGATCCTCATATATGTAGATATGCTGGCCTCAAGCTATAGCTTTTTTGACACTTTGGGATTGAGGAACCTCATTCCAAGGGCATCTTGGGGTCCATTGAGCCTGAATTGGTGAGTTTGACAGTTAAAATTTCTTTTTTCTTGAAACATAATGTGTTTGCTCTTTTTTTTTTTTTGGTCATGGCCAATAATAGTTTGATTATTCTTCATTTTTTCCCTTTGATCTTTTTTCTAGCTTGGTGTTTTTGCTATAAAATACTTTACATTTTCCTCTTTTTTTCATTCTGTTGACTGTTTTAATATTTCTTGTTGTCCCATAGAGTCATTTGTTTCTATTTACTCCATTATACTGTTAAGGAAATTCATTGCTAAGGCAAGATTTTGAACTTTTTGTGCCAAGTGGTTAATTTCTTTCAAATTCTTTCTTCTATAGTGCTCATTTCCTTTCCATTATTTTCTTCATGTGCTCTCATTCCAAGTATAAAACATTTTAAAGTCTTACTTCACCTCTATCAATTATTCTAGCTGAATTTGTTAGAAAGTTCTGTGGATTTTTTTCCCTGAAGCTGAGTTAATAGATGTTTCAAGGTTATTTTCTTCTTTGTATGTGTATCTTGATTGCCCCTAATATCATAATAGCTCATTATGGTCATGTGATTATTATTTTTTCTCAATCTTCCAGACTATTTCCTGACTTTGAAATTGATATTAGGATTGAGCTCTGTGGTACTTCTGGAGAGAAGGATTGGGTTCATCCTGTGGTTGTTTCCTTGGAATAGTGAGAGCTGGGTTATTCCAGGATCTCAGGAATAGCCTAGGGATCTCTAAGCTTTCAGTCTATTCAAGTGGTCTGATCAGCCCTTTTCTGAGCTCTACCTGTTCCTGACCAACATAGTCAATGTAAGAGCAGATTGCTGGAAGACTCTACTTCAATCAGCTATCTGGAAAGCTCTGTTGGTGTAGAGTGGCAGAATTCAATGTTCCCCATTGGTTTGGTATTTATGCCCTGCTTATTCTTTTGCAGGCTGGTATTGATACAGGAAGTAAAACTCTGCTTTATGTCTGAGATCTGAGCCAAAGTGTTGTTGCTCCTGCTTCTAAATGCTGAACTCTCTCCTTTTCTCATGCACAGCCCTGGGCCTTCCTCCTTGTAATGTTGTTGCTGTGTCCAGAGTCTCTTCTCAATCTGCCTGAGCCTGTGACCTAGGAGTGGGTAGTGGGTGATAAAACTATCAGTTTATACTTATCCTCATAATAGTGGAATGATGCTTATTTTGAGTCTGGGACCTCCTTCTATATCAAGTCATAGTCTTTTCTTGGGTTTTGGATAGCTTCTCACTCAGTCTATGCTTGAGCAACCTAGCCTAGATAAAAGATGATGACATTTTTCTGGATTCTCCAGTCAGGATTTGATCTGATGCATTTTCTACATCTGTTTGGCGGTATATAGAGGGAAGCTCAGTTTTATTGCTTCCTTTCAATCTATCATCTTCCTATATACATCTTTTATACCATTAAAATTCATCTCTCCTGAGATTCTTGACCCCTTGATGCTTGAAATAAATTTTATTATTATTTTGCCCAGTTCTCTAAATTAATGCATTATTGGTTTGATTGCTATAGCACCACCACCAGCAAAATAATTTAGGTTTATCATCATTTTTAATATTTGGGATAATTCAACTATGAAATTAACATTTGTCTAATTATTTCAGACTTCCTTTTTATTTAAAGACGTCTTCATAGTTAGATCTATAGGGCTTGACTGTGTTTTGCTAACTTAACTCTGAGATTTTTATTTGAATTTCATAATTACTGTGATGGGAATTTCTATTTCCTCCTTTAAGGCTTTGTTCCAAGGCAAAAATAATACTTAAAAAATGTTATTTGTTGCTAGGTGGGTATCACAATGAAGCTACTATTTCAAGTAATGTTCTCTCATTGAATCTCTTGAATTCTCTAAGAAAACTACCACAGTTGGTAGGTAAAGATAATTTTACATCTTCTTAGCCAGTGCTCATTCCCTCAAATTATTTTCCTTCTCATAAAACAAGCATTTTTCTCTCTGTATCAATTAATGGGCCTCACTGATGTACCTCTGATCTTACTGGAAAGAGTTTCTTCATTATAAATAATCCTTACTATTGTTTTCATAAGTAACATATATTTTATTGACTAAATAAATCCTTTAAAAATCATTGTTATATATTTATTGAAGGTAATTTTTATACTTATTGATGGTACTGAATGGCCTTGGACTAGTTATTTAACTTTCTTGGGCCTCTGTAGTTGAACTACATAATTTCTGAAGTACCTCATACTTCTAAATATATCATACAATAATGTGTTTTTATTTTTGTTTTTAATAAAATCATTTTACTAATAGTGTTTATTATGTTGAATCATCCTTGAATACCTGGTATGCATCCAACTTGGCCATAGTGAATATATAATTACATATATTATATGTTATATAATACCATATGTAACATATGATATTATATTATAATTTTGAATATAATATACAAAATGCATAATTATATATTATAAATATATACAAGTATAATGTATTGTTTTGTTCTCATGTTTTATTCACATACTTTTGCTTTATTGTTCTATCTGGAAGGGGAGAATGCTTATCATTCAGATTATTATATGCAATTGGATGGGTATCCATCAATCCATATCCATTGGACAGAAAATGGGATAAACTAACTTTGGAAACTGCAACTATTCTCTGAAACAAAGGTTTATCCATTTAATATTCATGGGATTTTTTTTTCCCAGAGCCATTACATGACTGCAAGTCATGGATTACTACAATTTCTAAGGGATTTCAGATGAGTCCATGGAAAGATCCATGACAAACATGATTAGGCTACAACACATAACAAATGAGAAATTATGCAAGGTTAAGTATACCATCTAGGAAATGTATGTCCCAGTAAAAAGATGAGACTGTCACATAGTGAGAATTAAGTATAACTTATGGCAAGCACACACATTCCATTGGTATTAATGAAATGTCTAGAAAAATACCTATAAAATGTGAGGAAGACTTCTAGCAACTTGGCCAGAACCTCCATCCTGGTAGTAGATTTATGAGAGAAGTAATAGTTCTGGCTTCCTTCAAATTTCACCTTCTGGGGCAAATGTTACTTCGTCTCTTTCTGGTTTGGAAATATTTGTGTCATAGAAGGCATTTGGTAAGATGTGTTCTTTTTGTGAATAGTTTATATAGTAAAAGAGCTGTTCCTTAAGTGTTTAATATAATTCACTTATAAATCTCTCTAGACCTGGTCTGTCCTTTGGAAGTTTACTTATGGCTTGCTAACTCTTTGAGATTAGTTGTTTATATTTTCTATTTGTTGTTTTGTTAATTTGGCTACATTTTTGGTAAATATTCCCTCAATTTATTTAAATGTTCTACTTTGTTGACTTAAAATTTAATATTGTAGTTCCTCTAAGATCATATTAACTCTTAGATCCAAAACAAAGTCCTATAGTTTTTAAAGCCCTTTATCATCTGTCCTGAAAACCACTTCTGCATATTTTCTTTTTGACTTCCTTGCATTTAACATTCCATTTCCCAACTTGTATGCTTACCCCATGACTAGCCTTCCTCATCTTTACCTCCAAACTTCCCTGGTTCACTTTAAGTCACAGGTGAAATTCCATGCTCTACAAAAATATTTTCTCTATTCCCTTTGATGCTAGTACCTTCATGCTCTTGAAAATCTCCAATTCATCCTATAAGTAGCTTGTTTGCATGTAGTCTTTCCCCCCAATTAGATGGTGAGTCCCTTGATAACCAGAGCTATACTCCTCCTTCCTTACATCCCCCATTCATATTATATAAATCTTATATGTACAAATCATACAAATTTCATGTTGTCTCTTCCATTTAAATGTGAGTTTCTTGAGAACAGGGCTATGTTTTTTTTTCCTTTTCTTTGTTTTGCCAATGTCTAGCACAGTGCTATATAAATGCTTATTCCCTTTTCTTCTCCTATTAAGGGAGATGGGAGAATAATGAGGTCAAATTTATATTTTAGGAAAATTACTTCAGTACTTGAGTGGAAAATAGGTTGGAGCATTGAGGGATTTTTTAATTTTTTTGCAGGCAGAGTGAACAACCAAAAGACTACTGCAATACTAAAAACATGAGTCACTGACAACTTTTACTAGAGTGGTGATTATGTGAGTAGAAAGAATGGAATGTATAGGAGAGTTATTTTGAAGGTACATATGTCAAGGTCTGACAATGGATTGGAGATATAGGGTAAATGTAAGTGAGAAACTGAGGATGGTATTGAGTTTGTTCACCTGGGTGGACTGGAAGGATGGCCTCAACAGGAATAAGAAATTTGTGAAGAGGAAAGAGTTTTTGAGGGAAGATAATGAATTCTCCTTTGGACTCCTGAGTTTGAGATGCTATGAGATTTAGAAATCAGTGTTCAAGGGTAATTGGTATTGCAGGACTGTAGCTCAGCACAGATTATTTAGGACTGGATGTTGGGACCTAGGAATATTCTATATGAAGATAATAATTGAACTCATAAAGCTAATGGGAAGAAAGACAGAGAGCCAGAGAGAGATAGAAAGGGAGAGACAGATAGAGACATAGAGACAGAGAAGGAGATGCCAGAGAGGTAGGAGAACATGTCAGGAAAATCTGGAGAGTAGAGAATATCCAGAAATAGAGGAGTGAGGGTTTCAAGAAGTAAGAAGATTGAGAAAAGACTATTGGATTTATCAACTAATAAACCATTTGGTGACACTTTCAGTTGAATGAAGATATTTATAGCCATCTTGCAAAAGATTTAGAATTGAACCAAAGAAGAGAAAAAAGTAGAGACACTGAGGCAGGTAAAATAATTTTCTTGATCAGTTTGTCTGAGAAAAGATGTTATTAATCAACTTAGTTGATGGTTTTTCTATTATGCTGGTCTTAAAATGAAGTTCTTATTTTATTTATCAACCCATGCCATTTTCAATCCCTTATTTTTATGATTTTATATTTTATGCTTGTTTGAGATTAATTTTTTTATTTTTCATGCTCAATTCATTAATCTTTTTTTCACTATTTTGTTGATGTAAGTGTTTAGAGATATAAATTTTCCCCTAAGGATTGCTTTAGTTGCATTCAGCAAATTTTGTTGTTAGATTCTACTGTTCAAGATTTTTTTTTATTTAGCCATTCATAAACTGGTTCTATCTTGCTTTTCCTTCTTCTTTAAATTAGTATAAACTCTATGGTACAAACACCCTTTGTAATTGTTGTTCCACTCACAAGCTGCTCCATTCTTGTTGCCATATCTTGGCATGGGGAACTGGTTATCTCCTTTAGCATTTTGACTTCAATAGCTATAGTTTATTTTGCTTTGAAACTATCCTGTCTATGACTTTACCTTCCCTCTCCACATCCCTGTCCTCCATTTTTTACCAAGTGTATCTCTCATTTCACTAACTTTCTATCTCCAAAAACTTTGATGTTTTTCTGGTTTAGATGGGTATGAACTTCATAAAATCATCATCTACCACCTCTTTCCATTTTTGTCTGAAAAATCTTTTTTGGAGCACTCAAATACAAGAAGCTCTCTTCTCCTTCCCTAGAGAATTTTTGTGTGTCTTTGTTTTGTATACTTGCTTGTGGTAAGAACCCAGAGGGATGTGACTTATTTCCTGTGTTGGAAGTAATTTTCACAAGACTCACAAAATCTTTCATTCACCACTTCATTGAATTTCTATTCATCTTTGTGTTTGTGAGAGACATTTTCTTTAATCAGAATAATATCTTAGCAACATGAGTAGGCATGGGGAGGGGTGGTGACAAGGAAATAAGAGTAGAAACAGTGAGGATGTGGTAGAGAGAAAATAAGCCCATCATCTGTCTACTCTAAAAATTTGGTCAGTTATCCCTTTATGGATTGGTATGCCTCTTATGCCTCCACAGCCATCCTTACAGTCAACCCTGTAAGTTGATCTTCAGAATTGCTCAGAGGTTGTAGCTGTGACAGAATGAAAGTCAAAATCTTTACCACACCATAAAATTCAAAAGTATGTTTTCTTTTGTATGTTGTTATTGCTTCTCAAGCCCTGGAGTTTCACAGTCTCCAGAACTAATGTTTTTTTCCTTCAAGCTTTCACATTTCTTAATTGCCCAAATAAGAATTTTTCCTGTGAGCTTGAAACCATTACTCTTGCAGGCAGTTTCCTTTTCCAGATTGTTGTTGACACACCAGTAGCATAAACATTTACTTTTAACCAGTAACTCCCACAGCTGCTGGGTCCCCTCTCCCTGCAAGCTGTTCACCTGCTGAATGGTGCTTGCTACAGAATCCATGCAGAGCACATCTTCATCATTTTCTGAAGTTTCAAACCCTGTAATAGAGACCACCTGGAAGGACTGAGCTCAAAGCTCAGGAGGAGGCCTGTGTTTGATTCCTCAAACAATTACTGATTGATTACCTGGAACAAGTGATTTCATTTCCTAGGGCCTCAGTTTTGCAGCAACCTCATAAGCATACTTTTTAGAATGAATCATATAGATGTTTTGAAAATTCAAAGCACTCTATGAAGGCCAGCATTTGATTGGTAGTTAGTTAACAAATATCAGTCTTACTAAAGAGTCAGTCCTACTAAGTGCAAACAATTCTGCTACTTGGTAAAAGAGAGGCAGATTGCTGAATGGCTAAAAGAGCTGGTTCTGGAGGCAGGAAGACTTGAGTTCCAATCCAGCCTTTGATGACTTCTTAACTATGTATCCTTGGGCAAATTAAAAGATCCATTGGAGAAGGAAATGGGAAACCACTCTAGTATCTTTACCAAGAAATCTCCATGGCTAACTATGGTCAATAGGGTCATGAAAAGTTAGACATGACTTGAATAACTGAATAATAATAACAAAAATGGGTAAAAAACACTGTCCCTATCCTCAAAGCCTATAAAAGTCTTCAAAGCCTTTATACATACATAAACATCTATATGCACCTACATACAGAGGTGTACATAGAGGCCTTGAGGACATACACACACACACACACACACACACATATATATATATATATATATATATATATATATATTTAGGGACCCCAAAAGTGTATATGTTTATCCATATAAATATACATAAACCAATATATACATGTTCATGTTATATATAAATATATATTCATATTATGTGGGAGCATATGTATACATATATGTATATATTTGTAGCCTAAAACTATTTTATATTTCTCTTATTGTGTCTGCAAATACTCACTAAATGAAACCCTAGAGGATTTAAATATGATTAATTTAAAAATTTTGATCAGTAATTTCATTTGAGTGGAGAATTCCCATCATGGAAACTTTTTCCACTGGTATGGTTTGCCAATTTACTTGAAACTTGCCATCTTAGACAATAGATAACTTTAGAAAACTTGGGCAGATGATGCAAGATGTGTTATATCAATGATATGCAGAAAGTACAAAATTCTAGTATTTTCTTTGTCACCAATTTTCATCTCTGAAAAGTAATTATTTTCTTAGTAATTATTTAACATTTCTTAAGTAACTTTGAGGTTAAAGGCATTCACTGTCAGGTTTACTATTCTTTTTATCTAAGTATTATCATATTATTATTTTTATTGCTATGTTTCTTTAATACTACTGCCTATAAGGTTTTATCATCCTATTTACAGTGAGAGGATCCTAGAAGCAAAGAACTATGAATTAAATAGGGATCTTGTGGGGGACAGCTGGGTGGCTCAGTGGATTGAGAGTCAGGACTAGAGATGGGATGTCCTGGGTTCAAATTTGATCTCAGACACTTCCTAACTGTGTGACCCTGGGCAAGTCACTTAACCCCCATTGCCTAGCCCTTACCACTCTTCTGCCTTAGAACCAATACCATGTATTGATTCTAAGTTGGAAGGTAGGGGTTTAAAAAAATAGTATCTTGAAGATAATCAAGCCCAGTGTTGGCAAAGTATTAGCATGATTAGCATGCCTGCTGCGTGCACACACACAGGAGAGCTGATCTGCTCTCCCTCTTCCCAGTGCCCAAAGACATTTTTGCATGCCCCTCCCTCTGTCCAGACACCCAAAGTAAGTGCTTCCTTCTCTCTCTCTCTCTTTCTCTGTCTCTCTCTGTCTCTCTGTCTCTGTCTCTGTCTCTGTCTCTCTCTCTCTCTCTCTCTCTCTCTCTCTCTCTCTCTCTCTCTCTCTCTCTCTCTCTCTCTCTCTCTCTCTCCTATAATGGGACAGCTCACAGACAACTTGAATTTGCCCTCTGGCACTGGGACTAAAAACCTACATCAGTGCTGACCTAGTCTAATCCTTCTCTACTTAAAGCATGAATTGTACCAAGGCATGCAAGGGATCTATATGCAGAGGCCTCTGGTTCAAATATTGACTCTTTTTCTACCTCTGAGACCTTGGGCAAGTTGTTTAACTTCTCTATGCCTTCATTTTTTTCACCTAAAAAGTAAAATGGAGTGGGTTCTAGATCTAAGTCTAAGGTCAATTCTGAGGACAGTTAAAAGAGCAATTGTTAAATTAGAAGAGTAACTGATTCCTGAAGACTGTACATTGACTTAGAAAACAACAAATTAACATTATTTGTGCAGTTATATAGTCCTCAGGTTTGACAATCAATCAAAAAAGTTTATTAAGTTCCTGCAAGGTGTCAGGCAGTGGGCTAAACAGTAGGGATTATAAAAAATGCCAAAAGATAGTCCCCACCCTTAAGGAGCTCACAATCTAATGGGCACTTCTAGACTAGAAGACTTCTGATGATCCTTCTAGCTCCAAATCTATGATCCTATGATTCAATGAGCATATAATTTTATTGTGCTAGAACTATTTGGTAGTTCCATGATCAAAATTGTAGAATAATTTCCTCTGAATAGAAACTTTCTTGGAAAGTTGTTGAAACATGGACCTATGACTCTCTCTCTCTCTCTCTCTCTCTCTCTCTCTCTCTCTCTCTCTCTCTCTCTCTCTCTCTCTCTCTCTCTCTCTCTCTCTCTCTCTCTCTCTCTCTTTCTCTCTCTCTCTCTCTCTCTTTCTCTCTCTCTCTCTGTCTCTCTCTCTTCTTTCCATTCTTCTTCTCCCTCCCCTCCTCTGCCCCTCCTCCTACTCCCCTCTTCCTCCCCCCTCCTTTTCCTCCTCTTCTTCTTTGTCTTCTTCCTCTTCTTTTTCTCCTTCTCCTCCTCCTCCTGCTCCTCCTCCTGCTGCTCCTCCTCTTCCTCCTCCTCCTCCTGCTCCTCCTCCTCCTCCTCTTCTTCTTCTTCTTCTTCTTCTTCTTCTTCTTCTTCTTCTTCTTCTTCTTCTTCTTCTTCTTCTTCTTCTTCTTCTTCTTCTTCTTCTTCTTCTTCTTCTTCTTCTTCTTCTTCTTCTTCTTCTTCTTCTTCTTCTTCTTCTTCTTCTTCTTCTTCTTCTTCTTCTTCTTCCTTTTTGTTCTCCTGTTCCCTCTACTTCCATCTCCTCCTCCTCCTCCTCCTTCTTTTTTCCTCTCTCCTCCTCTCTCCTACCTCTCTCCTAAGGTAAGCTATGCTTACCTTAATTTGCATATCATAGGATGGAACATTGTAATGATAATCATTTTTCATATGCCTTAAATCATAGGGAAAGCCAAATCTGTCATGGAAGTTTACCTTAAAACTGCAAATAGTACATTATCTCTCTTCTCTATATACTTGGGTGCAACACAAACAAAAATTGTTAATGTTAATTCAAATTGCCAATTTGTTATCTATCATTTCCATTAAGGTTGGAATTCTATTCACTTGGAAAGAGTTTTTCTCCTTTGGTAAAAACTGTGTTTAAATAGAAAGCTTCTTCAAACAGTCCTTCTACTCCTTCCAACACACTTTCCATGGATAGATCTGAAATTCTAAATTCCCTTTCTTTTTTGGATCCAAGCTAGTACTATTTACAATTTTATTTCTGTGCAATGAGCATATGATATGTTTGTTATTATACTTCCCTTTTCCTGGAACGTACTCTTACAAATATCAAACAATATGGTACATATGGTAGTTAGATTTTTTTAAACAGCACTGGAACATCTGCCTCACTTTTTTTCTCCCTATTAGTGACTCTTACATTTTAAGGTGTTCAGTGAAGACATGCCAATTCAAAACCAGTTCAGGTGGCAGAAACTTTTGATCTTTCTTAGCCATCCTTTATCATGATTAAATAACATTGTTATTAAAATTCTATAATTTTTGCCTGTCTCCAATATAACTTGTCCATTTTATTCTAAAAATTGGAGAGCATACTAATTCTGGTGTTTAAGAGAGTATTCATGATACAGTGGAATAACTAGAAAAGACATAGCTAGAAAAAGGAATCGCTCATACTTTGCTCTTCCTTCCCAATTTTTGCTCCCATTAGTGAAACTTACTTTGCTTTATAAAGTTGCATTTTCTGTATTCATTACTTTTCCAGGTAAAGAAAGACATCCTGGAATTATGTCAAGGGCATTGGATGTATAAGGACAAGGACATGCATTTGATTTCTACTGTCAACTTTCCATCTCCTTGGGCCTAAAGTTTCCTCATGTGTAGAATAAAATATTTGATATCTACTAAGGCTCCCTTCTAGGTCTAGACTCTAAAGTTCTGAGAAAAGGTTCCATTTTTTTTTCATCTAGATCTGAAATTTTATTGCTGCCATTTGATTCCTAGTATGAAATCTTCTGCCAATGCATCAGTCACTTGCTTGTAACTTAGAGATCTGGTAATATTATTGAGCAATTAAGTGACTTATTGTGGTCTTAAATTTAGGATTGGTAAGAGGCAACCAGACTTTCCTGACTCCATCCTGCCATATAGGCAGTGAAAGACAGATTTCCAGTCCATTCTCCAACCAAAGCTAGATCTAGGGAAATCAAAAGAAAACAAGGAAATGCCACCATTTGTGCTAAAATACCTCAAATACTTCTATATCTTTGTGTAAGTAAGTCTTCTTTTGGCTCAGAACATAATGCATTTTCTCTAATCTTGTGTCTTATCTCTGCCTTTCTATTAATCTTCCCAAGAGGTTCTCCCTAAGCCTTCAAAAGTTTTTCTCTAGTTCCTTTAATATTTTTTTGTGCATCAGTGTAAATACCCTGGCTATTGATCTCTATATATCCCCCACTCATCAAGAATCTTAGAATTATCTACTATATTTCAGGCATGAAAAAGCCTAAGAAAATAAGATGTGGGAATTTAAAGAAAGACAAAAAAATGCCAACTCTCAAAGAGTTCACATTCTAGTGGCAGAAACAACATGAAAAACTATACACAAATAAAATAGATACAGGATGTACTGTAAATAATCTCAAAGGGTAGGTGGACCATGAAATTTCTTGAAAAATGTGGGATTTTATCAGAGACTTGAAAGAAATCAGGAAATGGAAATGGGGAAGGAGAAATTTCAAGGGATATGAGATAATCTGTGAAAATATCTGGATTTGGGAGATGGATTGTTTTATGCAAGGAATAGCAGGGAGATCATATTTGTTAGATTGAATAATATATAAATGGGAATAAAATGTACAAATACTGGAAAGGTTAAAAAAGGCTAGGTTATAAAAGGCTTTTAAAACAGTAAGACATCATCTTTGACTCCTTATTCTCCTGCAGTTCTCATATCCAATCACTAGCCAAGTTTTATTTCTACCTTACATCTGATCCTATGGGTAACAGGAAGCCACTGGAGATTATTGAATAGGGGAAATAATGTTCATACAGCATGGACAGACTTACATTTTATGATGATCCATTTCATTGCCAATATATTAGAATAAAATAATTCATTTTATTTGCCCCTCATATGTGCACCTAATGATGTGTTTTATACTACTTAAGTCTACATCAATAAACAACATTAGATCCTATTTAAATCCACCATGACCTTTTATGTTGTCTATTCTAGGCTGGCCATCAATTGCAGTTTTTCTCTGATCTTGGTATTCCAAGTCTTCCATAGTCTTCCAGCACCATGGAGAGCATATTTACACATTAAGCAAATGCTACTTAATACTTCTAAAGATATACCTGAAGAGAAACCATGGTAAAATAGACCCAAGATGAGGCCCGAAAGGTAAAAAAGAACTGACTTTCAAATCCCACCTCAGCACTTACTAGCTAGCTACGAATATTACTTTGGGCAAGTCACTTAATTTCTCATTGTTTCAATTTCCTCATATTTAAAATAGGTGCATTAAATGTCCTTAAAATTCCTTCTAGCTTTAAATCTCCATGATATTCATGACTATAACAATTCATTTTCACTCAATGTAGCCCGTTTGGAAAAGCCAAAGGGGGCTCTAGATGCATCCAGCTCTGTAAGTACTTAAGACCTTGGCATTTTCCTTGACTCTTTGTCCTCCCCCCCACCATTCTCGTATCCAAGCAGTAGACAAATTTTATTTTTATCTCTCCATTTCGTGCACAATCCTCTTTTCTGTAATCACATAGCCACTATTCTAGTTGAGACCTTTATCTTATTGTGATAGCTCCCATTTGATTTCTCCATATCAAATCTTTCCCCCTTGAATCCATACTCTACATTGCTGTCAAAGTGAGTTTTAATATGAAAACACAAGTTTCATCATGCAAGTTACTTACTCAGGAAACTCCAATGACTCCCTAGTACTCCTAGGATCAAATATAAACTTTGTTTGTCATGTAAAGTACTTTATAAGCTGTCCATTTTCCAGCCTGGGAGGTAGGTACTATTATTATTTCAATTTTACAGATGAGGAAACTGAGGCAAACAATGACTAAATGACATGCTCAGGGTCACCTAGACTAGTGTCTGAGGCTGAATTTGAACTCATAAGTTGTGGACTCTAGCTAGGCCTAACTTTTTATTTACTTTGCCACTTTGAAGAGATGCCTTGGTTCTCTTTCAAGAAGACACATTTGGTTCATGATTAAAAGATTTAACATACTTTGAAAAAGCTTTTAGTACCACCTTACATTTAACTGCTTTGCATACATATAGATGTGTGTATATATATATATATATATATATATATATATATACACACATCTATAGGGGTAGCCAGGTGATGCAATGGCTGGGATTAGCATCAAGAAGACCTGAGTTCAAATAAGATCTCAGACATTCTAGTTATATGACCCTGGGGAAGTCACTTAACTTGTTTTGCTTCAGTTTCTTCATCTGGAAAATGAGCTGGAGAAGGAAATATCAAACCACTCTAGTATCTCTGCCAAGAAAATCCCAAATGGGGCCATGAAGAGTCAGGTATGTCCCCAAATGACAATTTAACATATACATATACATACAAAACATATATACATATACACATACATATTTTCCCCTTATGTTCATGTTGTTTAATATATTTAAGTTTTTTTTTTCCCCTAGGATGTAAGGTCATTGTGAGGCAGGTTTTGTTTATTCTTTGCACTTATATCCCTAGTTTCTAGCACAGAGTCTGGAACTTAGTAGGTGCTTAATAAATTGAAGGATTGATTAGAGTATGTGTGGAGAATTATAGTACAAAATCAATCTGAAAAAGTCTGGAAATAGACCAGAACTTTGACTTGAAGGCAAAAGAATGGTGTCTGTATTTTTTTTCCAATAAGCAAAGAACAACATAGTCAGACCTATGCATTAGAAAGCAATGTCAATGATTAAGAAAAGAAGGGGGAGGCTAAAGCAGAACACTTTTATGAACTACACCCCCACACCCCTGCACCCCTCCCTCCTGTTTTCTCTTTCAGGCTCAGGCTCTCTGTCTCTTTCTGTCTCTCCTATCTCTGTCTTTGTCTGTCTCTGTTTCTGTCCCTGTCTCTGTGTCTCTATCTCTTCCCCTTAAGATTGGTATAAGAAATGCCCATTGTGGAATCTCTTTTCCAATGAAGATTAGCTACTCTTTTGCAACTTAAAATTTTAGAAAATTGCTATAGGCACTTAGATGTAAAATGGCTTGCCTAGAGCCACCCAGCCAGTATTAGTCAAAGTCAGCATTTGAACCCAGATTTTCCAGTCAGCTAGGCAAAACAAAGGATAAGTAACTAGTCCAGGAATCAGGAAAATCTGAGGTCAAATTTAGCCTCAGATGCTTGATAGCTGTGGGGCCTTGGGTAAGTCACTTAACCTCTGTTTACCTCAGATTCCTCAGCTGTAAAATGGTGTTAATATAGCATCTCTCTCTTAAAAGGGTTGTTGTATTAAGTGTAATATCTGAATACTTGGTATTGTACTGAAGCTTCCTCGAACCCGCGAGAAGCCTCAAGATAGGAAGATAGAGGAAGGATAGAAGTTCTGTATGCCGCAAGGGGGGTGGCGGAGCCAAATTAGAGATATGAGGTGGCAGGAATGAGTCAGAAATCCAGGCCTTATTAATTATCAAGGAGCCACAGCAGAAACTCCAATCAGTGGACTACTCAGAAGGCTTATACCCGTCCAGTGATCCAGATTTAATACCACACAGGTTGGAGATATGATAGAGAAAAGAGAGTGCCTGGCCAAAGGCCAGGTCCCAGGTGGGAGAGGTAGATCAGGAAAGGAATCAAAGATGGAGCTTGGCCAGAGGCCAAGGTCCAGCAAGGACAGGCATCAGTGAGAGCTGAGATCCAAGTGAGGAAGAGAGAGAAGAGAGGCGGAGCTTGCTGTGGCTCGGTATTTAATCTCTTTGATATGACACAATACATAGGGATGATTATCATTGGTTAATGACAAGGTATAGGTATGGTTTCTCTTAGCCAGGTGAACACAAAGAAACCTGTTTTCCCATCTAACCTGAGGGAAGCTGGGGTCAAGGGTCAGAGGCTTTCCCAGCCATGGGCAAGACTGAGCATGCTCTCTTCTAAGACAATCTGTACATACTAACTGTTTCCCTTGCCCATAGCTAGGGGTGGACTGCTACATGTACCTGGCACACAGTTTACTGGATGAGTCACCTCACTGCTTTGAAATTCAATTTGTTCTTTGTAAAATCTTCTTTACTCAAGAACAAAATAAGATGATATGTATAAATCATCTTCAAAACTTAATGAGTAGCATAAATGCCACTTATTTTCACTGAAAGGAAGTGTAGAAAAGTGCATAGAGAGCTGTCCTTAGAGTCTGAAAGAGGTCTAAAGTATGAAAAAGAACTAAAAATCCTCCCCATTTCCATATATAATGATTGTGGGACCCTGAGTAAATTACTTCACTCTCAGTGTTCTAGACAACTCTCTAGGATTACAGATGGCAGAGGAGTTATCATCCTGCATTGGAAAGAGTTCCTCACCAGGACATATCTGCCCCAATGAATCCCAAGTATGGTCTTGATCTCATTTATTTTCTCTGTGTGTTGTGAAACCAATTTATCTGCTTAGTACATTCCAATGATCATTTATCAAATTTTCTTAATTGAAAGTTAGTTTTTGAACTTAGTTTTGATGGTCATGAAAGGAGAACTGCATGGGTTGGGGAAAAAAGTAATCTAGTATATTTGTCTTCCTTACCTGGAAAGATACATATCAGGAGTTCCTAACTTGAAGTTTGTAAACTTGTTAAAATATGGTAACTATTTTAATATGACCAATTTCCCTTGCGATCTTATATATTTTTGTACATTTAAAAACATTTTTATAAGGAATCCATAAATTTCACCAAAGTGCCAAAAGGATCAATCACCTATACTCACCCCCTTCCACCTCTCACCCTACCCCTCCCTGCACACACACACACACACAATATTACGATCCTCTAGTGCATGCTCTCTTGAAGCCCACATAGCCCACTTAATTTGGAAACTAGTGCAGTATAAACTAAAACACACTCCCTATTGACTCCTAATTTTTGAAGGAAGATATTTTTTTAAGTGTAAACATCATAAGAAATGACAAGTAGGTTAGTTTTTTTTCCAAACCATGGAAACATCTACCTGAAATTATTAAAAGTTAAATGAGTAGAATAAAGAGAACATTATATACAGTAACAAAAATATTTTGAAGGCTATATAGTATATGTTCACCTCCAGAGAAAGAATTGATAAATAGAAACAAGCAAGATATAGTTTTATATAAGCATATTTTTATTTTATTTATTTACTTTTTTTGTCAAATGATGTGATCCCTACTATAGAGAGAGTAGGGAAAGAGGGAGATATCTGGGAATTTTAATGTAACAAACAAACAAATAAATGAAGGTGGTATTAAAATAATAAACAAAAGCATTTCCAGAAAGGAAATATGCTTTCTTTACTGTTTATGCACAAGATTCTTTTTCATCAGTTAATCAACCCAGTATCTTGGTTTATCTGAATCCTATTTTGGAGGGTTGTTTTTTCCACAGATGAGCAAAAGGTGAGCAAACAAAATTACATGCCCACAAGATTACAAGTTTCCAAGTCTGTTTTCTCCCTCAGGACTCTCAGAGCATTCCTGGGAGGTACATGTTGTGCCTGCATTCTCTTTTGAAAGACCCATAGTCCTATGTTTTCTGTAAGGTCCATAAAGAACTCCTGATTTTATCATAGAATCCTGTTTCTGTTCAATGTTCTGGGTCTGAATTTTCTACCATAACAGTCAAGCATCATGACTAAAAGACAAGAGAGAAAATCACAATCATTTGCATGTGTCTTGCTATAAAAATCTTTTTTTTTTTGAGACTTGTTTTCCTTATTTCATGCAGGCTAGAAGGTCAGAGGTAATTCACAGGTCTGATCCCACTCCTGAATGGTATGGAAATTTAAATCTGCTCCATTTTTTTACAACCTGGGCTAATTTGTCCTTCTTTAATGGCCCTCCACTCTTGGGACCTTACCATATTAGACACGGAATTAGTATAGATATCTAATCAGTTTTATCCCTACTACAGCTCAGAACTCCCAAACCTAAGCAATCCAACAACCTTGGTCTACCCAGTTTTACAGGTGTAGCCTCCCACACTTGGTCCTATTTAAAAACTCAAGTTTCTTCTTCAGGGACCATGGAAGAATCTTAAAACAGAGGGGGAAACTTATGCATTTCTTATATTTACCTAAGGTCCAAGTTCTATGCCATTTTCATTTTCATTTCATTTCATTTTCATTTGCCCAATCCCACCAAATATTTTGCAAACAGATCCTTGAATTCTATACTCTTTGTCTCAAATTATTCAAAATGTTTGATGCCAATCTGACACAAAATGCATCTTCCATTTCAGAATATCAGCTATGGATTCAAAGACCCTTTTCTCTGTTGACTTATAATGCCATTTTATCTTGCAAATTAAAATATCTCACACTGATGCTAAAAGGGCAGGTTACCAGATGTTTGTCCTTTCAAGTGTCAGCACACATGCATTTTTCAACATTGTCATGCCATATTTCAGTTTGTATGTGGTGTCTTCCTTTCACACACTTAACCTTTTTTTTTATTACCTAAACTGTTGCCTAACATTTTTTTTTTAGAAATGGGTTGATTCTTGTGTTTTCATTCCCCTGCATTGGCCTGGTATTTAGCACTGAAAGACAAAAGAGAAAGAAATACAAGGAATGCTGTTTTCATATCAATGGGAAACTTGGATTCAGTGGGCAACTTAAAATGCAAAACTGTCTTCTGTGATATCACCATTTTTCTATTCCACACGGGAGAGGTCCTCATTTGAATTGGACTGAGAATAATTTCCATCTGTTGTCCATGTGATTTGTCACTATGTGGGCAGTTAGAGATGTTTTGTATTCTAAATGTTTAAATCCCACTGAAAATTTGTTCTTAGCAGTATTTAGTTCAAAAGTTCATATTCTTCAAGTGAGCCTACATAGATCATAGTGGAGTTATCTCCCAGGATTATATTGCTTTCCCCCATGAGTAAATTAGAATTATCTGATAAATCATGATGAGTCTATGATTACCATGTTTGTAATTTATAAGCATTTGCTCCAAACAGATGAAAATATTTTCCATCTAACAGTGCTTTCCATGTAGCCCCATCAGAATTACAAATGGAGACACATACTTCCACTCACACTCCGACACCTCTCATTGTTTATAAATATGGAACCATTACAGAATTACTAACTTCCAATTATGTGAGCAGACTTTAATTTCATAGCTGTGCTGCTCAATAGCAGTCTCTATTAAACTGGCATTCCATATTGGAGATGCAGCCTCTCTTGATTATGCTTCTCTTATCAAATGGTGACACAGCTTTAACCATGTCTACACTCAAACCTTAGGGGGAAAAAAATCACAAAACAAAACAAATATTGTTCAAGTGTACTTTAAGGTAGTCTGGTATCAAAATCACTGAACTCATAGGTTCAAGTCTTAATTCAAGCACTTATTAGCTACATGATACCCTCCTCTCCTTGGGACATCACTTAACCTCTGAAGCTCCCCTTTCCTCATCAATAATGGGGATAATGATAGCACCTACCACATAGGGGTGTTGTGAGGTTCAACTAAGATAATGTATGCAAAGTGCTTTACAAACTATAAAGCTGCATAAAAATGCACGCTATTATTTATGTGCTTTAAAGGTCCCTTTGAGTAATTGTTGACTTCCCAGTTATAGGCGAGCAAAGGCTATTCCAGGTGTTAAGAAAATATCAATTTTGTCTTTGCTGAACTGTCAGATGATCAAAATTAATAGTAGCAGACAGAAAGACATTCAGAAAGTAAAACAGTTTAAGATAGTCCTTTGTTGTCAACAGTGCCCAGGTATTTAAGAAATGGGAAAATAAACAATGCTGTTATGAGATTCTTTCTGAATAAGTTTTATTGAGTACATCCTGACTTAGTTTGATGAAGATAATACTGCATGGTGAGTACATTGAAAACAATGTCTAAGAATATCAAACAAAGAAAACCTTTTACAAACCCCCTGTCTCTAATTTCGTTTTAGAAAATTAGATACTCAGAATTTTGCATAAGATAACTGTATTACTGGGATGCAATTTGGTCCAGGTTTCTAGCTTTAGTGCATGAGGCTCCCTAATAAAAAGTGTCAGTTAAAATGAAAATACAGCTCGGGTAATTAAATTTAATTGGATCTTGTCACTTTAAATCCTCTTCGTTTTTGAGTGTTTCTACAGAATTGCAGCTTCTGGTTTGCTAATTTCTTTATTGCAAGCTGTGCGCTGAACCTGACTGTCCTATAATAAAGTGGGACCTTGTTTTTGTAGAGGGCTTTGAACCATGACTGTAATAACAAATAAAGGGGGGGGGGGGCTAATTTACTGCTAAGAGGGGAGGGAGACTGAAGGAAGAGGAGCATTTTCTCTTTTATTTCTTTCACGTGTAGTTAAGGGAATAAAGTTACCTAGGGGTTTATTAACTCTTTAATTCCCCTCCAGCAAGCTCTGTTTGCCACTTGGTGAAGCGATCAAGCTTTCTGGAAGAAGTCTAAGCTGTGGAAGCCATCAGGCAGCAGGAGTAATTACCATTCTTTTTATATATAGATACAATATCTGAAATGTTTGGGCAAGCAGTTGGGATCATGCAAATTGAAGTATTCATACATAGGTCAGACAAGGTGCAGGCAGCTGCGATGCAAATTGTGTGTATTGCCTGCCAATCGCTGCCACTCTGATTTGGAGGGATATCACCCTCTCCGGGGGTGAGAGGTAATTCAGTCTCCTTAATACATCTGCACATGCATGGCATTCCAAAGCGAGAAAGCTTTCTAATTCTGTGAAGCAATGCGCACGACATGATACTAATAAAGAAATCATCGACATGATGAAAGAGATCGAGAGTCTCCTTGCTAATTTTTTTAAAAAGGTAGCTGTCCAAAAGGAACAAGAGCAATGAAAAAGAGTATTTTCAGCTCTACCTACAACCCCGTTTCTCTTTTAAAATGGGCATTTTAGAAGGAGGACTCAGATGAGATGGTTTGAATTTTCTCAGGGGCTGAGACATTGATCTTGGGCTACTCTTAAAGCTGAGTTAGCTTTATCTTTCAGTCCCTTAACTTTGTTGAACCTCGGTTTTCTTATCTGTAAAAATAGGAATACTATATCTCTATTAGGGATCATATTATATGTGTATGTATAGAAATATATAAATCATTACATATAATATAATATATATCATAATATAGTAATCATTTAGTAATAACCTTTTGGATCCTCCACTGAGAAGCTTCCACTACATTGTATTGGTATATTAATTGAAAGAGACAGTATAGATTTATTTTTGAAGCCTCATTCTATAATAGAGGAATTTTAATTTTAATTTTTTTTACAAGAGTAACATTTGTTTTTCCTGAGAGGTTTGTGAAGATCCGACTTCTCTGCCAAGTTCTTGTTTCCCTCTATATTTCCATGTCAAAACTTTGTTTTTATTTATTTTTGAAATTTTTATTTAATTAGTCAATTTAGAATATTTTTCCTTGGTTACAAGAATCATGTTCCTTCCCTCCCCTTCCCTCCCCTTCCCATAAGGGATGCACAATTCCACTGGGTTTTACATATGTTCTTGATCAAAACCCATTTCCCTGTTGTTGATGTTTGCACTAAGGTGATCATTTAAACCATGTCAAAACTTTAAAAAAAGAGAAAAAATGAAAAAAAATCAAATAAACAAACAAATCTTCCCCAGGAGAGTAAATGGGAGCCAGCTAGAGAAAAAGAGGCCAAGGAGTTATGAAAGCTATCACCCAAGTAAATCCCATTTGTTTTTTCTCCCTACTCCCTCCAAACCTCAATGCTCATCTTGCCATAAGTCAAGAATCTTTTAAAAAACTCCACACCCTTAAAGTTGTCTGGGGAATGCATGTGTGTTGTGAGATAAATTGTATAAATTTAGCTGTCCATACAGATGCCCAATTGTGGGTCTAAATAAGGAAGAAAATTAGATTGACTGTTCCTTCTGTCTTTGATGTGATTTCATATTTTGTTTTCTTTTGAATATATATGGGCATATAAGCTTAAAAGCCTTATTCAATCAGTTGCCAAATCTCATTTCTACCTAAATATCTTTCACTTCTTTCTCAACACAGCCAATATCCTAGTTGAAGCTCTTAACACCCTTCACTTAGACTATTGCAATAGCCTTCTAATTGTTTTCTTTACCTCAAGCATCCCTCTACTCTTAATTCATCCTCCAAACAGGAGTCAAGGTTATTTCCCTAAGAAAGAAGTCTGATGTGTCACCTACCTGCCTAGGTAAACTATATTCTAGTAGTTTCCATTTACCCATAGGTTGTTGTTGTTCAATTGTTCAGTCCTATCTGACTCTTTGTGACCCCATAGACCATAGTTATCAATGGGGTTTTCTGGGCAAGGAGAGTAGAGCGGTTTGTTATTTCCTTCTCTTGTGGATTGGGTAGACCTTTTTGTTAGGCAATCAAGGATTAAGTGAATTATTCATGATCACACAATTTCTGGGACCAGATTTAAACTGCAGTTTTCTAAACCCAGATCTCAAGCTTTATTTATTGAACCAATCAGTTATTCCCTATTATAACCAGGACTGACTGTAAATTCCTTTGTCTGGCACCCAATTTTCTTCACAATATGTTGTAATACATTATTGCCTTTCATGAACTCATAAGAGTTCATGTTGTTGATGCTGTTCCTCACTAATGATACTCCATCCAATTATGGATTGGACACAAAGTGACCTTGCATTGATAGTCTCTTTTCCCTTATCACCTCCATCTCTTGGAATCTCTATTTTCCTTCATGTTGAAACTAAGCATCTTTTTATAAAAAAAATTTAATTAGTTAATTTAGAATATTTTTCCATAGTTACATGATTCATATTTTCCCTCCCCTCCTCCCAACCCCCTCCCATAGCCAACAAGTAAATACATTGGGTTTTCCATGTATCATTGATCAAGACCTACTTGCATATTATGAATATTTGTATTAGGGTGATCCCTTAGAGCAGGTGTCCCCAAACTACAGCCCGCTGACTGCATGTGGCCCCCTGAGGCCATTTATCCTGCCCCCACTTACATCCCAAATCATATCCCCATCAACCCATGTGATTAAGCAGTAGTTTTTCTTCTGTGTTTTACTCCCACATTTCTTTCTTTGGGTGTGGATAGTGTTCTTTCTCATGAGTCCCTCAGAATTGTTCCAGATCATTGAATTGCCACTAATGGAGAAATTCATTACATTCAATTGTACCTCAGTGTATCAGTCTCTGTGTACAATGTTCTCCTGGATCTGCTCCTTTCACTCGGCATAAATTCCTATAATTAGTTCCAGTTCACATAGAAACCCTCCAGTTCATTTTTCCTTTGGACACAATATTATTCCATCACCAACAGATATCACAATTTGTTTAGCCATTCCACAATTGAAGGACCTTCCCTCATTTTCCATTTTTTTTTTGCCACCACAAAGAGTGCAGCTATGAATATTCTTGCACATGTCTTTTTCCTTATTATCTTTTTGGGGTACAAACCCAGCAATGCTATGGCTGGATCAAAGGACAGACAGTATTTTAGCGCCCTTTGGGCATAGTTCCAAATTGCCATCCAGAATGGTTGGATCAGTTCACAACTCCACCAGCAATGCATTAATGTCTAAATTTTGCCACATCTTCTCCAAAATTTATTGCTTTCCTTTGCTGTCATGTTAGCCAATCTACTAGATGTAAAGTTATACCTGAGAGTTGTTTTGATTTGCATTTCTCTAAACAGAAGGGATTTAGGGAGTCAAGATGGCGGCTTAGAGGCAATGAAAGTTTAGACCTCTGAAAATCCTTCCTTACCAATTACAAACTAAATGCTCCCAAGGGATTGAAAACTAAACCTACCAACAAGACAGAGCAAAGGAACCCTCATGCTGGACTCAATTTAAAAGGTACTCCCCCCAAAAGCCAGAATTCAAGAATAATCCAGTTTAAGGGAAAGGGAGATGGAAGGTCCCAGGACCCCCCATTCCCAACCTAGAGCGCTAAGCCTCCAGCAGAAGTGGGGACCTCTGGGCAGGCAAAGGCACTGGTCTAGAGGGAGTACCTTGTGGGCACAGCTGTGCCAGGTTCAGAGAGTTGAACACAGGTGATGGGGAAGGAGTTAGAGAAGGAGCTCAGAGCAGGCAGCCTAGTTGCAGAAGGATAGTCTCTCCATTTTGATTACCCCCTTCCAGGAGATGTTGGCCTCAGGGCACATCCAGCCCAATCCAGATGAACTTGATCCCATCAACAGTCTTCAGAGGGCATGGACAATCAAACTCCAACATCACTCCCCAACAGACTGCTGGATTTAACTCAATCAAATCCTCCAGAGCAAGGGGAAGCAAAAGCTCCAATACTCCTCCCCCACAGACTGCACTGAGAGATTTGCTGAAAGAACTCCAAGAGGGAAGACTGACAGAAAAGACTGACAAAAAAATGAGAGAAGCATGAGCACAGAAAAAGGCAGGGAGTAAAGAAGAGGTAAATATGAGCAAACAACAGAAAAAGAAAAAAAATAAATTACAATTGACAGCTTCTATACAGGCAATGAACAGAGAACAAACAGAACAGAGGAGGAGGGAACACCAAGCAATAAAACAGAAAACCAAGAAAATTGGACACAAGCTTTGGAAGAATTAAAAATACAATTCAAAACACAATTCAGAGAGGGTGAAGACAACTGGAAAAAGAACTTAAAAACAAACATAAGTCATCTGAAAACAGAGGCACTTGAACTAAAATGAGTAAATAGTGTCTTGAAAGCCAAAATCAACCAGTTTGAAAATGAGGCAAAGCAGATGAAAGATGAGGCAAAGAAGATGAAAGATGAGGTAAAGAGGATGAAAGATGACCTCCAAAGAAAATCAGACCAGAAGGAGGATGACCAAAAAGCCAGGGATGAAATCCAGTCTTTAAGAACCAGAATACAAAAACTAGAATCAAATGACTTTACAAAGCAGCATGACACTATAAAACAAAATCTAAAGAGTGAGAAAATTGAGGAAAATGTGAAGCATCACGTTTACAAATGAGATTTAGAAGATCATTCTAGGAGAGACAACTTTAACAGCAAGGTAAGTCATCTGGAAACAGAAAACAGTGTCTTGAAAGCCAAAATTAATCAGCTGGAAAATGAGGCAAAGGAGATGAAAGATGAGGCAAAAAAAGATGAAAGATGAGGCAAAGGAGATGAAAGATGAAGTAAAGAGGATGAAAGATGACCTCCATAGAAAATCAGACCAGAAATAGAAGGATGGTCAAAAAGCCAGGGACAAAACACAGTTTTTAGAACCAGAATACAACAACTAGAATTAAGGGACCTCACAAGGCAGCAGGATACTATAAAACAAAACCAAAAGAATGAAAAATATTGAGGAAAATATGAAGAAACATATTCACAAAACAGAGGATTTAGAAAATCATTTGAGGAGAGACAATTTAAGAATCATTGGTGTACCAGTAGACTATGACAAAAGAAAAAACATGGATACAATACTACAGGAAATTATCCAAGAAAACTGCCCTGATATTCTAGAACATGAGGGAATAGTGGAGATTGAAAGAATCCACAGATCACCTCCGTAACGTAGTCTCTGACTGACAACACCCAGGAATGTTATAGCCTAATTCAAGAACTATCAGACCAAAGAAAAGATATTAGAAGCTGCCAAGGCGAAGTCATTCAGATATCAAGGAACCACAGTGAGGATAATGCAGGATTTGGCTGCATTCACACTGAAGGACCAAAAAGCATGGAATATGATATTCTGGAAATCAAGGGAACTAGGTCTACAACCAAGAATCAACTACCCAGGAAAACTGACTATATTCTTTCAGGGGAAAGAATGATCATTCAACAAAATAGAAGAATTCCAAGAATTTGTAAAGAAAAGACCAGACCTGAACAGAAAATTTGATGTCCAAGCACAGAATCATCAAAAGGTAATTAAAAAAGAGGGGGAAAAGAAAAACAAAAGAAAACAAAAAAAATTTAAGAGACTTAATAAGTTAAAATGATATATGTCCCTATAAGAAAAGATGTCATTGTTAACTCTTAAAAACTGTTGTTATTATCTGGGCAGCTGGAAGAATTAAACTGAGAGGGAACAGTGACAAACTGTATAGGATGAAAGGACAATGCATAAATAAGTATATAGATATATGCATGAATAAATACATGTACATGTATGTATAGTGTATATATCTATATCTGTATCTATATCTATATAACTCGAGGTAAAATAAGATTAATACTAAAAGAAATGGGAAAAGAAACAAGTGGGGGTAAATTCATATGTCACAAAGAAGCTCATGGCAGGAGGGGGGAGAACATCAATACAAATGGAAGGGTAAAGAGGTTGGAGATAGGAAATACTCAAATCTAATGTGCTTTGAAGTTGACCCAAAGAGGGAAGAACAATACAATCCATTGGGGCAGATAATATATTTGCACCCTATAGGGGAATAAAAGGGTAATAATCAGACTGGTGGGGAGTGAAGCAGTACAGGGGAGGGAGAGGGTGCAGAGGTGATTTTAGAAGACTACAGGGAAAATAATGGGGGAATAAGAAGGGAGCAGGGTAGAAAGAGAATCAAAATGAGGGTGGAAACTAGGGGGACTGATTAAAAACAAACATTGGTGTAGAAGGAAATAGTGAAAGAATAAAAGGCAGGACCAGGAGTAGAAATCAAAATGCTGGAAAATACACAGCTAGTAATCATAACTCTGAATGTGAATGGAATGAACTCACCCATAAAATGCAAGTGAATAGCAGAGAGGATTAGAATCCAAAACCCTATCATATGCTGTCTACAAGAAACACACATGAGGAAGGCATACACATTATGCATAGTGTAATTGTAAGAGAATGGAGCCAAATGTATTGGGCATCAACTGATAAAAAGAAGGCAGGAGGACTTCTGGGTAAATATGGCTGCAATCTAGATTCGAATCACTTCCTCTCCCCAGCACCGAAAGAAATAGACTACCTCAAAAGAGCATAAAAATCACCTTTGGAAGAATGGAGGGACTCTCTAGTACCCCACAGAAACGAAGGTACGTGGGGTTTGAACATTTCCACACTATAAGAAGGAGGAAAAGCTTGCACAAAAATGTAAACTGAGCAGCCCTTTCCCCCACCTCCCCCACCAAACCAGAGTAAGGTATCAGAGCACTCACTGAGGAACACCTCTGTCTGGGGGGGGGGGGAACACCAGGGTCCTTGGGATTTATGACTGCTAGGAAGTGCCCTCTCAGGGTGGTTTCACGGGAGAATCCTTCGCAGAGCACAGGGGAGGCCAAGTTGAACACAGGGGAGGCCGCACAGAGCACAGGGGCAGCCATGCAGAACACAGGAGAGGTTTGGTGGAGCACAGGGGAGGCTGCAATGAATACAGGGGAGGTTGCGCAGAGCACAGGGGCCCTCGCTCTAAGAAACCTCGGGGACTGGTAAGAACCAGTCTGAGGCAAGGAAAATTCACAGAAAACCCTCCCATATCACCCAGACCCCAGACCAAAAAGGAAAGGGGAATAAAACCACCAAAGGAATGGCTCACACAAGTCAAAATCAAGCCTCCAAGAAGAAGGGGGGGGGAAGTGACTATAGAAAAATTTTATGGTGGGAGTACCCAAGGAAAAGAAGAGAAAGAGGATGAAATCCAAACAAAATCAAAACATGCCTCACAAAATGGAAATTATCCACACGTTTTGGAAGAGCTCAAATTGGAGCTTATCCAAAAGATGGAAACCTTCTGGAAAGAAAAATGGGAGAAAGAGATCAGCAGTCTGATAGACAAGACTTCACAATTGGAGAAATTGCTGGAAGTATCTAATAGAAGGGCAGACAAACTGAAAAGCAAAACCAGTCCCTAACGACCAGAATTAAGCAACTGGAAGACAGTGAGCTTGCAAAAGAACAAGAATTAATAAAGCAAAGCCAAAAGTTAATGAATTAGAAGAAAACATAAAATGTCTCACTGAAAGGGTCACAGACCAGGAAAACAGAGGAAGAAGAGACAATGTGAGAATTATTGGTCTGACTGAAAAACCAGAGATAAACAAAAATCTCGATGCTATACTACAGGAGATTATAGAAGAAAATTGCCCACATGTTCTGGAGCAAGTGGGCAAAATAGAAATAGTAAGGGTTCATAGAACACCCTCTATACTAAATCCCCAAAAAACAACTCCCAGGAATATAATTGCCAAATTCAAGAGCATCCAAGAAAAGGAGAAAATCCTACAAGAAGATTTATTTCAAGAAATGGGGGGGGGAACTAAATAGAATAATCTTTCCCATACAAAGATACACATGGGAAGGGGAGGGGAAGAACTCTCATATGTGAAGGAGAGGAAGAGAATGTAAAGTGGTATTACTTAAACCTTACTCTCAGTGAAATCAACACTGAGAGGGAAGAACATCTAGATCCATTGGGATCCTGAATTCTATCTTATCCAACAGGGTAGGAAAGAAAGGAAAATTAATAAGGGGGAGGGGGAGAGGGAGTATTAAAAGGGAGGGAAGGAGAGGGGGGAAGAGAAGGGAGCATAAAAAGGGAGGGGCTAGAAAGGGAAGCATATCAAGGGAGGGGAGTTTGGGGACTGACCTAAAGCAAATCACTGGTTCAAAAGGTTATAGCTAAAGAAGAAAGGTCAGAACTAGGGGGAAGATATCAAAATACCAGGGAATCCACAAGTGACAATCATAACGTTGAACGTGAATGGGATGAACTCACCCATAAAACGTAGATAAATAGCAGATAGGATTAGAACCCAAAACCCTACCATATGTTGTCTTCAAGAAACACATATGAGTCGGGTTGATACTCACAAGGTTAGAATTAAAGAATGGAGTAAGACCTTTTGGTCCTCAACTGATAGAAAGAAGGCAGGAGTTGCAATCATGACATCTGACAAAGCCAAAGCAAAAATACATCTGATCAAAAGGCATAGGGAAGGTAAATATATTTTGTTAAAAGGGAGTATAGACAATGAGGAAATATCACTAATCAACATGTATGCACCAAATGGTATAGCATCCAAGAGATAATAAGGGAAAAGACTTGTATAAGAACATTCATAGCTGCACTTTGTGGTGTTAAAAAAATTGGAAAATGAGGGAATGCCCTTTGATTGGGCAATGGCTGAACAAATTGTGGTATATGTTGGTGATGCAATACTATTGTGCTCAAAGGAATAATAAAGTGGAAGAATTTCATGGGAACTGGAACAACCTCCAGCAATTGATGCAGTGAGAAAGAAGTAGAACCAGGAGAACATTCTACATGGAGACCGATACACTATGATACAATTGAATATAATGGGCTTCTCCATTAGTGGCAATGCAGTGATCCTGAAGAACTTGGAGTGATCTACGAGAAAAATCCCTATCCACATTTTGAGGAAAAACTGTGGTAGGAGAAACACAGAGGAAAAAACAATTGCTTGAATACATGGGTTGAGGGAATATGTTTGGGGATGTAGACTCTAAATGAACATCCTAATGCAAATCCCAACAACATGGAAATAGGTTTTGATCAAGGACACAAGTAATACTCAATGAAATTGCGTGTCGGCTGCGGGAAGGGTGGGTGGAGGGGAGGGAGAGAAATAATATAATTCTCATAAGCAAGGAATAATTTTCTAAATTGACTAAATAAATTAACTTTAAAAAGAATAAGGGATTTAATGTGATTTAAGGGATTTAAAACACTCTTCCATGTGAGTATTAATAATTTTGATTTCTTTATCTGAAAATTGCCTATTAATGTCCTTTGTCCATTTGTCAATTGGGGAATGGCTTGCAAACTAAGCATCTTCTTAAGCATGAAGTTTTTCCTGATCTTCAAATTTCATTTTAAGGTACTATTTGTTTCAGATATACATATATAGAGAGTTATAGGAGAAAATATTTAATAATTGGCTCTTTAGGGAAAAAGTCTATACCACAGAATTTTAAGTTTAATATGAATTACTGGAATTTTCTCTATCTTTTCCTACGTCTTGATAATCAACAAAATCACAAATAGATCCTCATTCTTAACATGCCAAATTCCAGATGCTCAAACTGAAAATTTAATGATTGTATCCCTCAGGACACACTCTTGCCTGTAACTCTTATATGTGCATATATATACAGACAAATACTTTATCTCATATAAACACAAACACTTTATCCCCATTAGACCATAAGCCCCTTGAGGACAAAAATGAACTTCATTTTTATCTTTTATCTCTGACATCTAGAATAATGCTTGGCATAGAGTTTAGACACTTAATATGCTTATTGGCTGATTGTGTCTTAGGCTTGAGAAATCATTTAGTCCAATGCTATTCATTTATTGATTAGGTTATTGGAGCTAACAAAGTTGCAATGACTTGTTCAAGGTCACAGAACAAGCTAGTGGTAGAGCCAGGACTTAAACTAAAGTATGTTGATGCTTATGTAGGAATCCAGTCTATAACCTTTCCAACAATTGCTCAGTTAACTTTTATTTGATGAGCTTCAGTTGTGTCCCACACCACTTTTAGTTTATTCAGTTCAAATTATTAGAAAGTTTCTACTAGTTCAAAATCTGCCCTTGAAATGTCTCCTAATGAGGAGTTCTGCCTTTTGAGACTAATGAGGAGTTCTGCCTTTTGAGACTAATCAAAACAGTTAATCCCTTCAAATTCTTGGGCATTTCCACTAAGTTGTTAGAGATTTAAAGTAACATGGATATTTCTTTTTTGTTTATTTGTTTTCTGTAAATTTAGCAAATCAGTACCATGACATAATGGGAGAAGGATAAGGACTAAATACGTGATTCTATGAGAATTTCAAGGGACAAAATTCTCCTCTCCCAATATAGTTCAGTATTTTCTCTGGAACTTAAAAAGTATTAGAGTATTGCCTAGATCACTGAAAAGTTAATTGACTTGAACAGGGTCACACAACTGATATATGTCAAAGGCCAGACTAGAATCTAGGCTTTCCTAGCTTTGAGAGTGCAAGTGGGTAACTCAGTGGATAGACTGTCCAGCCTGGAGAGAGGAACATTCATCTTCTTGAATTCATATCTAGGTTCAGAAACTTATTACCTGTGTGACTATGGGCAAGTCACTTATGCTGATTTGCCATGGTTTCCTCATCTGTAAAATGAACTGGAGAGGGAAATTCCAAACCACTCCAGTATCTCTTCCAAAAAAATCCCAAAAGGGATCATAAAAAGTTAGACATGATTGAAATGACTGACCAATAACTCCATCCACTTTACCACACTACCTCTCAATGACATGGAGGCAATGATAAATATCAATTTATTGGCTATTAATCTATCAGTCTTGACTAAAACAAATAAAATGGCTCTGGAATTATTTCAGATTTGTCAAAGTTATCAATCCCTTTGAAATAGATTGTAGTTCCTCCATACCTTTGTAGAGATTATTCACAAATTACCATGTTTGGAAAAATTGAATAGTAAATGGATATTTTTCAGGTTCTGAACTTTACTTAACCAGCTTTACCCTTTGATGTAAAAGAAAACCTTTTGCCTTGCCCACACTTGTACCTTTTATGACTCTTTTGAATATATTTATAAATGAACATCAATTGATCAATCAACAACTATTTATTAAACATTTCACATATGCCAAGCCCTGTGCTAATACTAGTAATAAATATATTAAAAATGAAAGAATCCCTCCTCACAAAGTTTCAATTCCTGAAGGAAAAAATATTGTTCTGTTTTTGTCTTTGTATTCCTATCTGCTAACACAGAGCATGGCACATATTAATAAATATAAATTAATAAATTCTTATCAAATGAATGAATGAATACATGCTTGTTTAATAAATACTAATTTACATTTTGATTGGCCAGATCTTCTTTCCTGTCAGCATAGCCTTTGGGAAACAATTTGCACAGAATTCAAGTTAGAAGAGAATTTTATTGGAAGACTAATTAGAACTTTTAAAAAAATGGAGGTAATAAGCCTAAAAATTAAGACTATCTTTATATGCTTGTATTTTTGTTATGGATACAAAATAGAGAATGAATGTGAAGTATAAAGGCTCTAAAAAGTCTTCTTCCCAATGTCCTCAAAATTTTGTCATCCGAGAATGAAACATTTATCTAGTTATGACTCTGCCAAACACTGATAAACTTTATGATATCTCCAAGGAAAAATTTTCAGTAATTATGTGACTCTGGGCAAGTCATTCAATGTCTTTCAGCCTCAGTTTCTTCCTATGTAAAATGAGAGAGTTGGATGTGTTGGGTACTTCTTCCAGTTCTATATTTATGACCCTCAGATCAATATTGGTGAATGGAATATATCATACTTAGTGCATTTTCATTCTAGCCTGATTCTAAGTATCCCCCTAATGAGCCCTTCTTCATTAGTAGTATTCAGAACTTTGTTATAACTTATTTTAAAATGTTTTTGAAATTCTGTATTGTGAATTAGACTTTCCTAAACTTAATTATTTATATTTGTATTTTAAGAATCTGTTACTCATTGTTGGAGATACTTTCTCTTTTACTAAAGATCATAATTTCTCTAAGTTTTAGTAGATATGCTTGATGAGCTCTTTTTTTGAAATTTATTTTTATTTATTTATTTTCATTGTAATTTATTTATTTAGTTGATTTAGAACATTATTCCTTGGTTAAAAGAATCATATTCTTTTCCTCCATTCCCTCCCCCCCTTTCACATAGCTGATGTGCAATTCCAATAGAAATTGCCTTAGTTGATGTAGGATCCTCTTATTCCTTTGCACTTATAGTCTTAGAGCAAAGGTTTTTAAAGTGAGGTTCATAAGCTTTTATCTATCTATCTATCTATCTATCTATCTATCTATCTATCTATCTATCTATCTTTCTATCTATCTGTCTGTCTGTCTATATCGCTTTTCTGTTTATATTTCAAAAACAATTCCAATGCAATTGGTTTCCTTTGTAATATTATTTGTTTTATGCATTTGAAAACATCATTCTTAGATTTGGAATTAGCATTAGAATTATATATCATGTATATTTTCTGCCTTCTTGGGGGAGGTGGAAGGGAAGAACATGGATTGCAAAGTGTCAGAAAATGAATATTAAGAATTGTTATGTAGTTAATCGGCATCTAATCTGGAAAAAAAAAAGAGAATTGTTTCACAGGCATCACCAGACTATTAAAGAGGTTCATGACATAAAAATGACTGACTCTAAATGAGGGTCAAAATATGTCAGAGCTTAGGCCCTGAGCTTAGGTTTATCTGACTCCAAGTTCAGTGATTTACTTACTATAAAGACTTAATATATAAACATAATATGAATTTAAATATATTTAAGATATATTCGAATTCAAATAAAATATAAAAGCTAGCATCAAAGCTGAACTTTCCCAAGGGGGAAAATATTTTCCCTTAATCCTTTTCTATTAAGTAAGACTGAAAATAATGCTGTGATTTTGTTATTGGCATTAAGTCAGTTGAGTCTTGGTACCATATATCCTGGCAGAGACAAATTACAAATTTTATAGTCCATCTTTTTCAAGAACTCTGGATAATCTAACATTGTATAAACCCAACTAAAGTGACTTCTTTGTTACCTGGCCTGGTTACATTATAAAGTGTTCTGATTAAGAAAACATTCTGGTTAATAGGGAGTTCCCCTAAGTAAGGTATACAGAATTCCATATATTTTATAAAGAATCAGGATGCAAGAAAATAAAATTTACATTGAATAAGTGCTCTCGGCTAGAAAATAAAGGGAACCAAGAATGCTTAGTCAGGAAATTTTTATCTCAATGGGAAAGGCTTTTCCACAAGCCTAGAAAACATTTTCTTCCTCTTCATGTGTGCCTCTTAGAACCTCTGACTTCATATCATACACAGTTTAAGTGCTATGGCCTACTAATGATCCCTTCAATTGCTAGTAATTTTTCTCTCCCTTCTCTGGGAGCTACTTTACATAATCGTTATATTTAATTTTCTTTGTACATGTTGTTTCTCCAAATATAATATTAGCACGAGAAGGGTAGGATCATTTTCTTTTTACTTTTTCCTCTAGCACCTAGGAAATGGAGGCACTTAATAATGGCATGTTGAATGAATGGAAGGATATATTGGAGGGATAGAGAGAGGAATGGATGAATAAATAAGAATTTGGCCTTGTTGACTGAATCAGTCTTTATAAAACAATGATTAAGCATGGAGAGATGTCATTCTTAGTCCAAGAATTAGAGGTCACAGGATTCAGAAGTGTTCATATAGCCTGAAATTATGTTCCTCAAGCAAAGACCTCACCATTAATGGCTTCCTTTCACAATGCTAGAAGTTTTGTTTTGTTTTTCCTGCCTTTTAAGGCAATACCACTTAGATGTATCAGCTCATCCTCATCAGACCATCTTAGTCCTCTAGATTTCAAAGATCTTCCCTTGTATCTTACTCAGTCCCCTCATTACCAGCATCCTGTGATACGAGTATTTTTTTTTCTAGGCTAAAATGTCACCAAAAATGAATATCAGAGAATCTAAGTTCTTGGAATTGATTACCTCATCACTTCTGTCAACCTTTGTAGGTCAGTTAAGGGCTCTGCTCATAAGGACGCTGAGAATTACTCATTCATTAATGTGATTCAATGAACCTAATTTCACAACAATTACCAGGTTATTACAGCTACTGGTAGTTTTGTTATTTAAAGATTGTAGAATTAGACAGTATGAGAATGTTTAATTTACTCATTATTGGCTAGAAGTGAGAGAGATTATTTTAACCTATGACTATAATATAGGACACAGAATTGTTATGAGTATTTAATTGTACTACAAAACTTAGCCTTTATTAGGTTAACAATTTGTATGATAATGTATTATATTTTATAGTTATTTGCAATGATGCATTGATTCAATGTTAGTCTATTTTAGTGGTATCTCTTGCTCCCTACTCTATAGATTTAAAGCTTGGCAGTGAGGTTATTCTGGTAACCTTACATATCATGGTTAAAATAAACCTCTTTAATTTATAGAGAGTCTCAATTTTAATCATGCATGTTCTCATACTCTATCCCAAATTATCAATCATTTTAATGACAGTTTAAAAAAATCAAACAAATCTTATATGACATTCTTATCACCTATTTAATACAATATACTAAATCAAAAACCTTACTGAAGAACATAAAAAACTTATGCCTAGGAAGAAATTAAAGAAACATACTTAGAATTGTAAATATTATATATTATACAGCTATCTCACCCCCACATATATGTATCTGAGCTTTAATTTTATTACAAATGGCTGTTCCTTCACATTTGTAAATATTTCATACCAAAATATACATCTGTCTTTTGGATCATGGAATTACTCAGTTCTCATCAGTGAAAGCCTTTTTTCATTCGTAAATAATACAAAGGAAGTCTCATGTATTTCATTTAGCTTTATGGTATCATCTCATAAGGCTGACTATAAACTTCTGGTGTTCAATGCACTTATTGTCCCAAGTAAGTAACATCCTGACAAAGATAACATTTTCATTAGCTAATTCTTAGTTTGTAGAATTTTTTTTTAAAAAAGGAAAATTAGACATTAAAATGGAGGACATTAGTGGAGGCACAATAGAAAGAATGATAGCTTGTGAACCTGGAAACCTAGGACTGAATCCTATTTCTACTACTTGATAGTTGTTTGATGATATGCAAACCTCTTAATTTTATGGGCCATTATTCTTCCCTTTTCAAATAAAGCGATTGTGGCAGATTCGCCTTAAAGATAATCTTTAATTTGGTCCATTCCAGCTCTCAATCTTCATACCATGTAGTCTATTTCCTAACCATCATCTCCATCTCATAACTATTGGAAACTTGGACTGCACATGTAGAGCCATTTGGGCTCTGCTAGATGAATTCTCACCTTATTTTGCCTTATTCACTTCCTAACCTTTTCAATGATGGTTTTGAAAATGTTTTCTGTCCCCTACTCTTCTTTCCTCTTTATATTTTACTTTAGCATTCACTTTCGAATGTAAGCTACTTAAAGACAGGAGTCCTTTTGCTTTCCTATAACCCCAGTGCCTATCAAAGTACCTCCAATATAATAAATGCTTAATAAAAGTTCTATCTAATATTTGCAATACTTATCTTGTTAAGTAACCCTAGAATGCTATGAGTTATTTTTATCTGGAGGAGCTGCACTAACTCACTTTCAATGCATGTACCTGTAACTCCTGTCTTTACTCTTAAAGTTCACTGGCACCTGAGCTTGCTCAGACCATAGCCATTCCTAGTTACCTTTCCTGGTTCTCTGCCTAAAAAGCACAGATTACTGCCCTTAAAATTATAGTATCCCAAAAGTCTTTAGTACCTATTTTGGCAAGAACCAATATCTTCCAAATTTCTAGTGATCCCCAATGGACCAATTGATCATAAATTAATTAATGAACTTTACAGAATTTAAATTGTAAGTAAAAGTTATACCCATCCTGGCATATACTAAAGTTTGAACTTTTCAAGTTTCCATCACTCTCCCCTACATTCTACCTTTTGTTGTACTTATCCCCCAAAAGTAACCCTCAAAGGTCATATTAGTGTATGATTAATACCCATTAACCATTTTTTGTCTTAAAGGTATAGGATGGATTCTTGATACATCATAATCTGCTCTCATATCTTGACTGTCTCCTGATATCTGACAAATTTGTTACAAAATATTTGAATGAAATAGTAATTAGAGAGTTTGTGGTTCTATTAATGTTTCTTTCCCTAGAATTATTACCATGAGCCCCCTTAGCAATCCCCATCTTCCCCCCTGGACATGACTGCCTGTCATCACTTTGTTTCTTATGTCTCTGACATCTCTGGCATTCTTCCAAAAGCAGGGTAATTCACTTTAAAATATCCTAAACTTAGTTGGACATCAGAACAACCTTAGGCAGTTCCTTTTAGGTTAAATCTCCAGAAAGTATTCTAGCCTTGCATTTCCTATTCTTCGTGTTGCTTAAGAGATCCAGTATGTTATAGTGGAGGAAGAATATTAATTTTAGTTTTATAAGGATTATATTACCATGAAAAATATCTTCACAGACCCTTTATTATAGATTTTTTGCAGAGGTTAACAGTGATATTTTATAATTTTTCTATCTTTGGGAAAGTTTGGGAATCAGTTGGCATCACCAGCTGTACTATGTCAAATGTTAAATCATTTTGTGAAACTGTATATTTAAAATGAATGTAAACCATTATATTATGATTCTCATGTGAAATTAATGAGAAAATGACAAATGGGGATCAAGAAGCTTCAGTTATATGCTAGGACTTTACTGATTCAAGATCACATACATCACCTCTTTGAAACTCATCTATTAAAAGGGGTGACTAATTCCTGTACTATAAATTTCACATGCTTATTAGAACATAAGTGTTTTCAGTTTATATTTCCTGATGTAATAAAATTGCAATCAAAGGTACTCTAGATTTGGACTTTACTAGAACAATATCAGTATACAAATAGGATTTAAAGTATTCAATGTTTTTTTTAAAAACTTAATATATTAGAATCTTCAGTATAATTTAATCTAATGTACTCACTTTACACACTACGAAACAGAGATCTGAAAAGGTGGTTCAACAAAAGCATGGTGTAATGAATACAGACTCTATAATAAGACAATATGTTAGATCACACCTCTAACCAAAAAAAAATTATTTGGGGGCAAGTAAGAACCTCTCTGGGCCTCAGTTTTTGAACTGTCAAATGAAGGAGTTAGACTTGCTTGTGCCTGAGGTCCCTTTCTTGGACTAATTTTATGATCCTACACAGGTAAAATCCTTTGTTTAAGGTCTTACAGTATCAATCATCAGATTCCCACAAATGAGCAAAAAGAGACCCAGAGAGGTAGAGATTTGCTCAAAGTCACAAAGGTAGTGACAGAGCCAATGATGGACTCTGGTCCTCCGATGTCAGGTCCAGTGCTCTTTCTACTATACCATTCTGCTCCCTACATTTGGTGGTCAAGTACCAGCAATCATTACTCATTGTTATCCTGAGAGTTCTTAGTAGGGAATCAAGTAGATGTGTATTTAGAGAATGATTAAAGGGCTTGACTCAAGTTTTAGAGAGAATACAGGTACAAGAGCTTAGAATCTAAAATTCATAGAGCAGAGATTATTCCCAAGAGGCTGTCACCATGGAGAACATGATTATTCTTTCTTCCACTATGAAACCTTTTCTCAAATTGCTCTTTGGAAAATGAAATTGTATTAAGGTTTTAAGGTTCCTTCTTGCTCCCAAAGGAAATATACAACAAAGCTTAAAACTGAATTCATCTTGGATTCTTCTGAAAAATAGCATTTCTAGCATGCTTCACCACTAGGGACTAGGACATCTGGTCCAGAGATAGCAATAGAACACAATAACAGTACTGTAATAGAAAACTTTATAATTAAATTCAGTAGACCAGTTGGACAATACCTCTTTTTTTATAATGCACTAGCTAGAACTTGGTTAATACTACTCTGTAAGACTTTAACAAAATCAAAATATTGCATTTACTTATGGTAGGTTCTAATAGAGAATGTGCTCGAGAAAATCAATATGATCAAGAAGTGAGTCTGACCTTTCTGGATATTAAAAGAGTACCTACATAACTTTATTTGAGTCTTTACTTCCCAATTATATGTACATATATAGTTACTATAGAGTATGGTGTATTATATAATATAGGATAGCTAGGTGGTATGTTGGATAGAGTACCAATTTCATTTGATTAAATTAAATTCATTTTAATTCAATAAGCATTTAGCACTACATATATAAAGATGAAAGAAGAGAAAGAGCTCTTGCCTTCAAAAAAATTTACATTTCCCTGAAAGTGGTTTGTGTTCTTCCTTAGAAATTTTCATAGGGAAAAATTAGTAATTTGGATTAATTAGATGAAATTTTAATGTGAATTAGTGACTACAAATTACTCTAAAAGTATGACTGAATTCTTAGGAATGCTATTTTCTTATTTACAAATAACACTAAAATTTGCTTACTTGAAAGCCATAAAACTAAGCAACAAAATATTTCTATGAAGAGATTTTCTTTAAGTTAATCAGCAGTTAAGATATTTTTTATAGGTGATGAGGAAATAAAATTAACTTTTTTTTTGTAAATATTATGATGGCATACTTAGGAAATTCTAGAGAATCAACTAAAAAACTAGAACAACAAAAACAAAGTTTTAGGATATAAAATAAACCCACAGAAATTAATAGCAATTCTATATATTTCCAAAAAAAAAATAGGCAGAAAGAGTTGGAAAGAGAAATTGCACTTAAAATAATGGTAGACAAAATAAAATATTTGGGAGTCTTCCTGGCAAGACAAGCTGAAAAACTATATGAACTCAATCACAAAATACTTTTCACACAAAAATTATCTAAATAATTGGAAAAATGTTAATTATTCTTGGGTAGGCTGAGTCTATATAATAAAAATGACAATTTCTACCTAATTTAATTCACTTATTCAGTGCTATACTGACAAAACTACCAAAAATTATTTCATATCACTAGAAAAAAGTAGTAACAATATTCATCTGAAAGATTAAAATGATAAGAATATCAAGGGAATCAAAGGAAAATATGTGAAGAAAATTGATCTACTAATACTAGATCTCAAAATGTATTATAAACCATTAATTATAAAAATAATCTGATGTTGGCTAAGAAATAGAATGGTAAATAAGTAACATAGCTTAGGCATACTATTACAATAATAAATGACTAAATATGTTTAAAAATACAAATATTCTACTTTGATGAAAAGAACTTGCCATTTTGACAAAAATTTCTGGGAAAACTAGAAATCAATTTGGCAGAATCCAAGACAATAACAATTCAGAGTGTACACCAAACTAAGGTCAAAATAAGGATGTGATTTGGACATAAAGGGTGATATTATAAGTGAACTAGGGGAGCATAAAATATCTTACCTATTATTTGTAGATAATGAAAGTATTTATTACCAAACATGATAAAGAAAACATTATGGGAAGTAAAAATGTATCAATTTGTTTAGTAGTAGTAGTTTCTCGGTAACTGAGTATGAAGATATACTTGTGAGTGAAGAAGATTTAAGTGGAAAAGTAGATGCACAGAGACAGTCCCACTCTCTCGGCATTGGAAGCCTGGGTCCAGTGGCACGAAAAATCGTTACACCTGGAGACTTCCTCAGCTGCATTAGATGGCTGTGTTGTCTTTTGTGCTCTAATACGCCCTAAGAACTCCACAGTGCTTTGTTGGTCGCCCTCTCAGCCATTGAACCTTCTTATTGGTTTCTTCCGTCTGTTCAGCAGAAGCAGTCTTCACATGCTAGATGAGCAAAGCCCTGGTTCACCAGGGGGTCGATGACCTGATGGCTACTCTCACAAGGTTAACCGGCCTGTCGAAACCATTGCCCGGGGTGTGGCCGCTGCCACATGCTAGCAGCTACTGGGAGCCACAAGTGAGAGCTGGGTGTCAGGTGAGGGTCAGAGGCTGGAGAGCTGCCCTAAAAAGGCACGACAAGCTCTCCATACCAGAGATACTACCCCTCCCTGAGCACCCCATATACCCAATAATAATAGGTTAAGTTATTAACAAAACTACCAACCATACAAACATCCTATCTTTTCCCACCACCCCCCTCTTTCACTGCCAAGTTTCTAGAAAGAATTTATTACTTGCTGCCTCAACCTCTCCACTACCTACTACTCACTCTTCAAACTGGAAATCTAATCCATTCTTATGACTCCTATACTATATATCCAGCCCCAATGTCTATCTCTGCTTGCCTGCTGGACACTAGTTAGATATCCTGTATGCATCTCCAAGTCAATAGGAACCCATCTAAATCCATCTTTTCCCCTAAATTATGTCCCTCTTCCCAAGTTGCAAATTTCTGTTAATGACACAATAATTTTTGAAGGGACAGTACAGGTGAGTTTAACACATGATCTATCTGAAAACAATAGTGCACTTGAGCTAGAACCTAGAACTGTAGTGACAGGCAATAAAAGGGTAGCTCAAGAGTCAGATTCTGGTGCACCATAAACATCAGACTATGGACATATTTATTTTATACCATGGGGCAATGAGAACTACTGTTTTCGGGGAAAACATGAGCAGACTTCATTAGAAAAATCTGGCATTATTTGGAATGGAGAAATGGAAAGCTGAAAGAACAATTAGGAGTCTATTATACTAGTCCAAGCAGAAGTTGACAACTGCCAAGACTTAGGGTAGTGTCAGAATGGTTAAAGTCAAGGGAATTGATGGATGGATGAGAGATTGTGGAGAAATGATAAAAAGAAAAAATGGGTTGAATGGTCAAGATAAGACAAGCAGGGCACTTCAGTTTTGTTTACATGAAATTAAAAAAAATTTACATAAAGAAAACCAATACAGCAAGAGAAGAGGTAAAGCAGAAAACTGGGAGGAGGCCATTTATAATCCCACAAAAATCACTCAGGGCACAGACCTAAGCTGTTGAATCCCAGTATAGAAAGAAGATATGATACTTTGAGAATTAAGCTCCCAAGGAAACTATTATTGTAAAGGAAGGGCCCAAAAGTAAGTGATAAAGAAAAGACACTGGACAGGAAGAGAAGCAAAAAGGACCAATGAACCATTTTTTAAAATATGCTTACTATGCAAGCAAAACTTGTAGATCTCAAAGACATGATGTGTAGAAACAACCTAAGAATGATGGATCTCCCAGAGGTTCATGATCAGTCAAAAATAACAATACAATAATGAAAGAAATAATAGAAGAGAACTGCTCAGGACTTTGGAACATGGAAAATTAAATCCCATTTGAAAGAATTTAAAAATCACTTCCAGGAAAAAAAGTTAAGGCTGAACACCTCAGGATAAATGGTGATAACATTTAACAATTCAATTGAGAAAGAAAAAGTTCTGTTTTTTATCAGGAGAAAATCTGTCAAATACAAAATAAAGAATAGTCAAATAACACAAGACTATTCTCTATTCAATAGAAAAAGAGGAAGGAATGGCATAATGTGTTCTGATGCAGAAAAGCATTAAGTATCTTTTAATTCTGAGATTAACCACACAGAGCAAAAGATGGGTATTAAATAATGAAGAAAACATTGAAACAATTTTAGAATGAAAACAAGAACTGGATAAGAAATTTTCTTCTCAAACACTAAAATACAGAATTTCAAGATGAGAGAATAAAAACAGACAGCATCAGCAACAGTGATAACAGGAAGCCCAGTAAGATATTTATTTTTCAAGGTAGACAAGGAAATAGGAGTGAAGGCAGAAATCTGTTAGATTGTCACAGTGAAGATTTGGATAAGGTCATTATCGACAAAACCTGGCAATAACATATCTACAGGTGAATCCTTTTTTGTTGTTGGTGGTGGTTTTTTTTTTTTACTTTAAAACCTACAAGTCTAGTGAGGAGGAGTGGAATATGAGTGAGTTCCAAAAGGAAGAGAGAGGAAGCCTTACTCATAAGGTGAGAAGGAGTTCCACTGATGAAACAAAATCCTATCCAAGAGACTATAGGGATTTATTCAAGTTACCTAGGGAAAATGTTTATTAATAAAAACTGCTGGGAAAACTGGAAAGCACTCTAGCAGAAATTAGGCTTAGATTAATACCTTATACTGTATACCACAATACATCCTAAATGTATACCTGAATTTAATACAAAAAGTTAAAATATGAAAAAAGGAGAAGAGAAGCATCAAATACCTCTCACAGCTATTGGTAAAGGTATATTTTTAACCAAAGATAGAGGCACTTACAAAATATTAAACTGATAACTAGTTATTTGAAACTTGAAAAGCTTCTATGTATCTAGAATAACAAGGGAAGTTATTAAATTGAGAGGGAAATTGATAAGCTCTATCTAATAAGAGTTTGGCATCTCAGATATATAAATAAGTAATTGTTATGTATAAGAATAATAGCCATTCCCTAATAGAGAAGTGGTCAAAGGATATGGACAAATAACTTTATAAAGACTATACTCACAAACATGAAAAAAAGGCACAAATCACTAATAATCAGAGAGATACAAATCAAAACAACCTTGATGTTTCACATCACACCCTGAAAATTGACAAGAATGGCAAAAACAACAATCAATATTGGAGGTGTATTGTGAATATAGGTGCATGTAATATAGTATTTGTGCAGTTGTGAAGTGGTGCAACCATTTGAAAAAGCAATTTAGAATTAGGCAAATATAGTGACTAAAATGTTTATAGCCTTCTAACCAGAAACTGTACTACTGGATTTATACCTCAAGGAAGTCATTGAAAAGGAAGAAAAAAATTCCCATATACACTAAAATATTTATAGAGCACTTTTTGTGAGAGTTAAGAATTGGAATTCCCATCAATTGGGGAGTGGTTAAACAAATTGTGGGACATAAATATAATTGAGTATTACTGTATTATAAGAAATAATGAGTGTGATAAGTATAGAGAAGCATTGACAAAAGCTATGTGAGCTGATGAAGATTGAAGTAAGCTAAGCCAGGAAAATATTATGCACAGTAAATATAACAATGTAGATTAAAAGAAAAGATATCCCCCCAAAATCAAAAGTAAATAAAACAAAATTATAAGAATCATATATGAAGAGATATAAAAAGAAGCTCCCAATTTACTCATTTGTGAAGGCAGAAAATCCAATAGGTTTTACACATTTCATATATTTCCAGACTTTTTCAATGGATTGATCAATTACATTCATTTTTTCCTCTTTCAAAATATTTGGGAAGTAGAAGGGAAAGTATACCTTGGTAATGTAAAAAAAACAATCACTTAAAGGTAGTTTTTAAAAATTGAAAAGGGGAGTAGTAAGATGTGAAATACAGCACATATTTTAATGAAGTCATTATTATTTATTTTATTTAACTATTTTACTTTGTGACAAGAGACCTCTCACATGGTGGAAGTAATCAGTAATTTTTTTGTAATGTAAAAACAAATTTTGCCAATCAAACATTAACCAAAAATAGCATTTATTAAGTAACTACTATGTTCCAGGTACTGTGCTAGTCTCTGTGGGATATAAAGAGAAAAATGAAACAATTCTTTCTCTCAAAGGGCTTACATTTTATTGGCAGGGGTTAGGGGAAAACAATATACGCATAGATGAGTGAACACAAAATAAGGTAGGACCCCCTTATTTACAGTTTCCCTTGTCATTTCAGTTTTCTGTGGTCAACTCAAAGAGCTAGAGGTTCACCCTGGTAGTTCTGGAAGTCTACCTGGAAGCATCAGAAATCCATTTGTAAAACACTGGAAGTCTACTTGTAATATTAACAGTCTCTTTTGCTTCCAATTTCATTTTGAGGGACTTTTTTTGAGAAGGAATAGAGCACCAAGTAGAGAGGCAAGAGAAGGAATAGAGTGCACACACACACACACATATGGGGGTCAACAGGTATTTCCTTATGCTTGTGGTTTCAAGTCTTGCAATGTATCTCCCATAGATATGGGACTCCGTTGCAGATACAAATAAAATGTAAAGCAATATATTTTTTAATTGTCATAGCATTAAGACTCAGCTCTCTTTTCTTTCTGCCCCTTTTAGGTTCCTTCTCTCACACAAAAATGTCACAATTCTTCCTGAAACCTCCATTTTGAGGAAAGGTTCAGACCAGCCATCCCTCATATTGCAGAGTTCTCCACTAGGCATAACATCCCATCCTCTCTCCTGCCAAATCCTTTTCAATTCTTTTATATATTGTTTTTCCTCATTGAAATATAAGTTCCCTAAAGGCAAGGATTGTTTTTTAACTTTTATTTATATCCCCAGAGCATAATACAATGCTTGGCTCAGAGTAAATGCTTTAAAAATGTAATAAATATATGTTGATCTTATTTCTTATTAACTTGAATTAGGGAAGGGATGGTAGCATGACTGAAACAGTAATGCTTAAATACCTATAATAGATAGAGCAGAAGAATAGAAGGCAATCAACTTGTCTTAAAATGAAAAACTTCTTTAGGCCTCCATTTCTGTAGCTATAAAAGGAATGAATAAATTAATGAACAAGGGAATGAATAAAAGAGTTAAAATAATTCCTTAGTCTTACTTTGTGCTATTTACTGGAGATACAGCTACAAAAGCAACATAGTCCCCTCTCTCAAGAAGTTCAAATTCTAATGGAAGAGACAATACATAAAAGAAGTTTTGACTTTAAATTAGATGGAATGACCCATGATCCTTAAGGTGTTGTACCAAAGTAGATGGTGATGTGTCTCCATTAGTGTCATTGTCCATTGATAAAACCATATTGAATTATTTGACTTTGCTAAGGATATATTTTTTTTTCTCTTTGAGAACTTTTTTTTTGAGAACTTTTGTTTCTGTGTCTGATAGTAATTGCTACTAGGGAGTTGGAGATTATGGCACCTGCAGAGGCATTTCACAGGTTTTATCTCCAAAACGGTTGCCTTCCCTCTCATGGTTTTGGAGGACTGGCCTTGAATCAGAGATGGTGGTCTGAGCCGGCTATTCCCAGGGATCTGGGGTTTACATAACTGTGGTGGTAATTATTCAGCTGCTGGTCTTGGTGGTGGCAGGGATAGCAGGAGTCCACCACAGGGGTTGCTGCCTTGGATGATAAATATGGTCATTAGGCTGGAAGCAAGGTCAGCAGAATGTGTGTGTGGCAAGTGAGGGAAGTGTGGGCAACTGCTCTTATTAGTGCTCCTGAGTATAGAATCTGGAATGTCTCTACTTGAGTCCTAAGAATGTTGGTGGTTTGACTGGTCTAGAACACACTCCCTTTTCTCTCTTCTTCAGTGTGTCTTGCTTGCAAGGCTGCCTTGCCTGCCTCATGCCTGAACAATACATTGGCACTTGGTAAAGATGACAGGCCCTTCTCCTACCGGAGTAGTGCCCTGGATCATGGCTATAGGTATTGGGCTGGAAACAATTCTCTTCTTTTTGTTTGTTTTTTATTGTTGTTGGGAATAGGGTTGGCATTGCTATGTTGGGGTTCTTGGCCTTATCTCGAGAAGGTCCTGCTCCTCTGGATAACAATCATAAAAAGAAAGTGTTGAACTAGATCCTCTTTAAGGTCCTTCTCATCTCTAATATTTTATGGTTCCATAAAAAATAAAGCATGATTGATTTCTTACATATTTGTCAAATAAATACCAGTATCAATCAACAGCTTGTCTTTATATTTCACTTTCACTAAGAGTTGTTGATGTTCAGCTGTTAGTGTTGTGTCCAACTCTTTGTGATCCCATTCAGGATTTTCTTGTCAAAGATAGTGGAGTGCCTTATTATTTCCTTTTTCCAATTCATATTATATATGAGGAAACTGAGGCAAACAGGGTTAAGAGACCTGCCCAGGGTCACACATCAAATAAATAGCTGAGGCCAGACTTGAACTCAGGACTTCCTGACTCTAATTCTGGCACTCTATCCACTTACTACTTAGCTGCCCAGCTAAGAATTAATAACACCATAAAATGTTCCATAAAATGTTGGAGCTGGACAAGACCTTAGAGCTGGAATTTGGTTTCAAGAGGTATAGGAATTTCTAGAAAATGAAATTTTGAAGATACAAAAAGAAATGATTCTGATGAGGATTCAGATAATTCTTAGATCACCATCTATCCTCCTTACCCCCACCCCTCTAATATTTCTATTAGGTTTATGTAATTAGAATTTTGCTCCCCAGGAACTCTCTTACCCAGCATCTCAGTTATGTATCTATGTAACATATTGACATAGGGAAGATATAAGTTTTGTGTAGCTCCACCCTCTCACTCTTGTTCCCAGGAAATGGGGCTGTGGAGGTTGGGCGAGTGCTTGGCAGGAGAATTTTACTCTGACTTACTCAGGCTTTTACTTTTGTTCTTATATCTCTTCTACATCAAATGATTATTCATAAATCTTAGAAATATGATGCTTGGAGTTATTGGATATTAATTTAAATTTTACAGATTGTAGCCAAGATCAGGGCTCCTTTGGTAAAATTGGGCATTTTATGCCTACTTGTAAAAAATGACATGGACTATCAGAGGGCTAACATTAAAAATTCAAGTAAATTCATAGCCTTAGTGTGATGAACTTTCATACTCTATCCCCATTCCACCACCCAGATATATTTGTGTGCTGAGGCTTGAATATTTCACTTGAGATTTAGTAGGAAATCATCATGATCAATTCCTATTTACTGAATACCCACAGGATGTGTGATATTGTATTAGCACCTTAGCCTGTAGGATAACAGCTCTGAATGCAGATGGAGCCCTAGATTTCATTGTATTGAAATGCCTGCATTTGTTATGATTTTAACAAACTTGAGGGAAATTTCTGGATTTCCATAGTTTTGTATTCCTTAAACCAAAAACTAGTTTTGAGAGAACAAGGTATTCTTATCTTAAAAAATATCACACTACAGACTGTCTTTGAAACATGTCATATTTCATCAGTTACAGCTACTGAATTATTCACAACTGGTTCTGCATACTTTACTCCCTTTCTGCCAGCAAGGTGTCTGTACGTGTACAGACAGACAGAAAATCAGAGGGTCATTCTTTAGCATAAGGGTTTAGGTATCCAAGCTGCTATGGGTATATGCTGCTATTCTATAAGTGAATGAAATAATAGTGGTTTCATTATTTTGTTTTACAGAATGAAATGGTATGGATTATTCACTTTATGTCTGTGTAATAAAGAATTACACCCTGAAATGGGCAAGGACTTTGGGATGCAGTAGTCATACACAGAAAGCCACTTGTTGGTGTTGATTTGTCCTCTGTTCTAACCTGCCAATCCTTGTTAATTTTATACCTGTACTTGGTTAAATGTAAAGAATCTTGGCAAAAAAGCAAATCAAGAATATTCTATGAAATGTTGACTTTAAAAATCCAGCCCCCTCAACCCCAAAGACAGTAGCTTCTTCAAGAAAATCTATAAATCATCTTAATTTAAAATTGTTTCTACCCTCCGTATCTTATTTTTTCTCCCTTTCTTCTACCAATAAATCCCTTTTACCACTACCTTCTTTTATTTAATATGAATTTACCTTATTCAGGTAAGTACATAGAAATACATTACTAATGCAGGAAAGCACATATCTCCCTGTATTACTGTATTACTAATGCAGGTATGCAGGCAACCCTTTTTGAATGTGAAATTGAACTAGCAGCCTTTGATCTGAACTACAGGCTGATCTGAATTCAAGAAAAGCGTGCTGCTAAGCCACATTCCCATTCAATCCATTAAACCATTCACTTCCCTGCTCCTCATCACACTGACTCCTAATTTGACAATGACAAAGAGCTCCATGGTGATTTTAAATTTCATAATTTTAATCTGTCAAGCCTGACATTTAATTAGTGCCCTTCTAACCTGTGCCCGCTCACTTGAAGGTTACTGTTGGTTTTCCTTTAGAAAATTTTCCTCTGGAAGAGTGGATTAATAAATATGTACATAACTGGCAGGGATAAAGACAATACACACACAATGGTCTATTAGTTCCAAATCTAGACAGATGAGGTTAATAATATTTTAAAGTGCTGCTTTATTGTATTAAGAGTGATTAAGACCTTGGCTCAACCCTGCATGTGATGTTCATTGAAAACATAAAATATAAGGTCTGTTAAGCAAAGTCTAGTAAGAACAGTTGCCTAAATAAATACCATGTTTGTAAGTCATATTACAGGATTCCATTGTCGCTGAGCTATAATTTCCAGGGTTTGCAAACAGAACAGAGCACTCAGGGCTCACTAAACACACTGATTGGATTTTGATGGCTAGCAGGGAAGGTTAGGCAAGGCAGTTGTATGGGGGTGATGGGAAGCAGAGCGCTAGATGGAAAACACAATACCCCAGATTACCATGCTAGCATAACATTTCCAGAAAAGTACATTTAAATCTGGTTCGGCTCTCAGGCTGTGAGTTTGAGGCTCTTGAAATAGTCCTAAATAAGTCTTGGTTTCCACATGGCAAAGTCATTATTGTTGAATAGTTTTTCCAACCAAAGGAGGAAAAAGATTATTTTATCAAAAACCTTCCTCCCAAACTACTCTACATAAAATACAGTTGTCATTCAATCCACAGGGTAGTAATTTTAAATAAATCAGTGCAATCAATCTAATTTTTTTTTCTGGTCCTCCACTGAACCACTCTTCACCCTACTTAAGTGTGAGGTTGGTTTTATATGCAAAGCACTCTGAAGACTTTTTCATGACTTATATATCACAACTCTGTTAAGAAAGTCAGACTTTCCATGTATTTCAGGTGGAGTAGTTAAAATGAGTCAATGTAAGGCAAGCATAAGCATGGTTTTCACACTGGGAGTTCTGGAGCTCATGATGTCCTCCTTATCTAAGTTGTTTCCACCAATTTGCTGAAAATCTAAGATTTTGCTGACAAGTGCTGACAAGGTAGTACATCAGGAAGCGGCATATCAATAGTGCCTCCTGAAGAAACTTGGCCAATGTTGTTTTCCTGGTGTGCTGTTATTATCAAGTTGAACACTGGTTTGCTCAAAGAACAGCTGTTAAAATGAATCTACTCCAAACATGAGTCCTTTCATCGAGTGATTCAACAAACACTAAGGGGAGCAATACCCTATGCAAGGCAGGTAATACAAAATTGAATATCTTATAGTCTCTTTGTTGCACTTACATTTTGATATAGGATATTTAATTTTCAATCAGGACTTTGAGGACTGATGTGATGAAGTATACTTCACTCCTTTTGGCAAAGAGTATAGGGTAAGGCATACATTCTCAGACATAGGTTGGTTCATATTGCTTAACTATGTTTAGTTGTTCCAAGGAAAGTTTTCTTTTGATGGGAAGTAGAAGAGAAGGTAGAGTTTAGTGAGTAAGTAGTGAGAGAGATTTTTAAAAAAGAGAGAAAAAAGGATAAATATGTATTTAAAAGAAATACACAAAGAAAACAAAAATATTCAGATGGATGCAAAAAATAGGGTAATTTTGTTATTACTGTTTTCAATTCAGTATTCATTGTAAAAAAGCCTAAATGCTTACATATGCAATTCTATTTTTTACTCTTCATGTGATGAAATTTCCCCATTTGTGGTGTCAGACAAAGTAAATAAAAATTCAATTGCAAAAACTAGCCTATAAGAAAAGATGAATACACCCATAATTAGAACACCAGACTTAATATATTGATTCAATTCAACAAGAATTTGTCAAGGAACAATGCTAGGTATTAGATGAAATGACAACAATTTAAAACAATGTTTAGACCTAAGGACATTACACTTCTTTATTCATTTTAAGAAGTATAGTCAGAACCTGGAAAGAGTTATGTGAAGTGATGAAAAGTGAAGTAATCACAATTAGGAAAACATTGTATTCAGTAATAGCAATAATGTTTGATGATCTACTATGAATGACTTTATTATCATCAATGCAAGGAACCAGGACAACTCCAAATGACTAATGATGATGGAGTCTGACTGCAGATTGAGGCTTACTATTCTTCACTGTATTTCCTCCATGAATTTTCTGTAGTATAAGTAAAATGTATCTTCTTTCAAAATATGATGGACATGGAATTATATATATTGCATAACAAACATGTACAATCTATCATATTACCTGTGGTCTCAGGGAGGAAAGAAGGGTGGGAGAGAACATGGGTTGAAAAATATCAGAAAACTATTATTAAAATTGTATCTATATGTAATCTGGAAAAAATATAAAAAACAAAAGTGTACATTATAAAAAAAAAAGAATACAGTCAGTTCACATTAGTCTTGATGTTTTTGTCAATTGTTTCTGAATGCGTTTCTTAGGAATTATACTCCTAGGACAATTCATATGAGAAAGAACACTATCTACATTCAGAGGAAGATCTGTGGGAGTAGAAACACAGAAGAAAAACAACTGTTTGATCAAATGGGTCAATGGGGATATGATTGCGGTTATAGACCCTACATGATCACCCTAGTGCAAATATCAATAATATGGAAATAGGTCTTGACCAATGGCACATGTAAAACTCAGTGGAATTGTGTGTTGGCTATGGGAGGGAGCTCGTGGGAAGGGAGGGAAAGAACATGATTTTTGTAATTGTGGAAAAATACTCTAAATTAATCAAATAAATAAAATTTAAAAACATTATACTCCTAAGAAAAGAAGTATGATGGGACCAGATCTAACAAATTACTGGAAGGTTATAGTTAAATTTTCATTTATACCTCAGACATCATGAATTTCTACAAATCAAGACTTGATTTATTGATTTTGTTGATTGTGCAGATATATCAAAAGTGTTAATAATGCAGATTAAAGTTAAACCTGAATGTACGTTTTCCATGCTTAAGAGATCCTGGTGGCTAAATATTAACCATCACACCCATGTTTTGCTCAATAAACATTATTTGTGCTTTAGTGGAAAGCTCAATTAAATAAGCAATTACCAAACTAGAGGCATCTATACAGTATTTCATGGTTCTAAAAAGTTTTCCATCCAGTATCTCATTTGAGCCTTATGACACCTTGCCTAGGCTCCAACAGAATGGCTAGAGACTTATAGCACTCATTGAAGACCTTCATCTATCTTCTCTTTCAGGTTCAATAATCTTGATCCCTTATAAAAGTTTGAGGCCTCCATCCACTGCTGAATTTGTACCTCAAAGAGATAATAAAGAAAAATACTTGTACAAAAATATTCATTTGTAGTGGCAAAAAATGGGAAAATGAAGGGGTGTCCATCAATTGGGGGATGGCTGAACAAATCATGGTATCTGATGGTAATGGAATACAATTGTGCTGCAAGGATTGATAAACTGAAAGAATTCCATGTGAATTTGAAAGACTCCAGGAATTGATGCATAGTGAAGGGAGGAGAACCAGGAGAACATTATAGACAGTCACTGATACATATGTGGCACAATTGAATATAATAGACTTTTTGAGTAGCAGCAATGCAAAGAACCAGGACTATCCAGAGGAATTTATGTCCACATCCAGAGAAAGAACTGGTGAAACAGAAATACAGAAGAAAAATAAAAGCTCAATCACGTGGTTCAATGGAGATATGATAGGGGTTTTGAATGTTAAAGGATCACTCTACTGCAAATATGAATATCATGGAAATAGGTTTTAAACAATGATACATGTATAACCCAGTGGAATTCCTTATCAGCTTGTCAGCTCTGGGAGGGGCGAGGGAAGAGTGGGGATGTGGGGGATCATGAATCATGTCACCATGGAAAAATATTTTAAATGAAAAAAAAAACTAAAAAAAAAAGAAATATGAAGAACCTATTCACTATGGGACAATTCTTTCACTTGCAAGACACTCTCATTGTAACATTATAGAAGCCTAAGTAATTTTAAATTTTTATTCATCAAATTTTAATGAGTTTTTTGTTTTTACATCATGGTCACTTCTGAATATATCCCTCCCTCTACAAGTAAACCTTCTCTTATGATAAAATGAAAAAAGAAAATAAGAAAAATCAACGAATTTCAACTGGATCTGATTTGAACTAAGAATTCTAATATTCCAGACATGAGTCCCCCACTTCCAAGGGATATTTTCTGATGTCTTTTCTCCAGGGCCAAAGTTGGGCATTAGAATAATAAAGTGTTCAGTTCAAGTTAGTGTTCTTTTTAATTCAGGCAACTAGGTGATCTAGTACATAGAGTATAATGGTTGAGGTCAGGAGAATATGAGTCCAGATCCAGATTCATATACTAATTAACCAAGCCAATTATCCTCTCAGCTAAGTAGAGATAATAGGAATAGTAACAACATCTATTTCACAGATTAGTGGGAGAATTAAATCAGTTAACATTTACAAAATGCTTTGCAGACTTAAAGCCTTTCCAGCAATGATTAGAGGTGCAAAAAAAAAAAAAAAAGACTTGAGTCAAGATCCAACTTCAATGACTTAATAGCCATGTAATCTTGTAAAAGATTGACCAATTTTTTGGGCCTCAGTTTCTACATCTGTAAAATTAGATATTAATTGCACCTATATCGCATGGTAGTTGTGAGGAGAAAGTGAGATAATTTTTGTAAAGCAGTTAGCAAACCTTGCACTATATGAATGATAGCTGTCATTATTAATACAACTAGTTTCATTTACATTAATTTAATCATTGTGTAACTATTTTGAGTTCTTTATTTTTCACTGGTTTATACAAATATTCCCATAATTTCCTCAAATTCAATGTTTGTATGCTATAAACATTCTTTTATATATTCCATAGTTTGTTTAGTCATTCCTTAATTGATGTACATTTACATTAGTTGCATTTTTTTTGCTAACTCAAAAATGGCTTCTCTGAGTATGTTGGCATTTATTTGACCCTTGAGTCGGTTTCATATATATGTGCAAAGCAGTGAGCTACTATATCAAAATGTATCTGCAGTTTGATGACTTTTATTTGGATAATATTTTATAATATTAGAGATAGCAAGACTAATAACTACAAGTTTGCTGCTAAACTTCGATGTCAACAAAAGCTTTATTTCTAGAATGGTATATTACTCCATGAAAGAAGTCTTTTTATTTCTAAAATTCTATTGGGATATATTTTTTTTCATTGATGAATAAATGCTATTTAAATAGAAAATAAGGCAAATCAACACCTTTTAAACAACACTTATTAAAATGGAAGATTATTGATGTTTTCTACTGGTGATCCTTACTAAAGTGACCGTATACTAATGTTGATACTAAAAAATGACCCTCTGGCTTTCTCTCATTGTGTACCTCTATGAGCATTGATAATAGTTTCTTAAAATAGAAATTGGAACCATTTTCCATATTTTTCTCTTGTGGGCCTTTATTCCCAATTGCTGTTATGGCTAGGACTGGACCAGCACAACTGAATTTTGCTAACAGATTATGAACACATTAATAAAATAAGAGCTGGCTGTACATGGAAAGCCGAGGTAATTTTTATCAAGCAAGCCATGACCTAAATCAACAGCAGTGATCTAAAAACAAAAAACCAAGAACACTTTTTTGGGGTTGTGCCAAGAAATGATCTGAGAGACAGTCAATCTACCAATGAAATCTTTCGTAATCACAGAAAGTTACCCAGAAGTCCTTTGAATAATAATGTATTCTGGTTGAGACTCTTAATTGTTCCTAGGAATGGAATATAAATCTGAGCCAGACATCATTGCCAATTTCATATGGCTTAAAGGACATAACACACCTTGCATCCTTACTGTGATCCTTTCCTAAATAAAGATTATGAAAGCTGAGCCAAAGTTGTCTGTCATGCAGATAGACATATGGAGAACTTAACAATCACTCAGACCTTCGGAAACTACCCTTGGCTGGATTTTTAAAAAATGACCTTCTCATCTTCTTACACATCTTTATTTAGTGTTAAAGCAGGAAAGTACTTTAAGAACTCATCTGTTTTAGTTTCCTATCTCCATGCCTAAATGAATCAAGCAGGTCTTTTTTCCCCAAGAAATCTATAAAATCTTTCTGGGCATATGTTTGTGGGGGCACCAAGATGGCAGAGAAAAACCAGGATTCACCTGAACTCTCTCAAATTTCCCATTAAAAAGACCCTTTAAAATAGCACTTTAAAATGAATTCTAGAGTCACAGAACCCAAGAAAGACTGGGAAAACATTTTTTTCTAAATTTAGAAATTTGGCAAGAAACATCTGTCACACTGGGGTGAGAGTGGAGCACAGGCTTTGGCAGGCAACCCCCCAATAAGACAGTGACTCAGGAAGCCAACACAAGGCCTTGGGTACAACTGGGACAACTGAATCAGTATCAGATTCTTCTGTAGTTTTCAGCCTATATAAAGTAAGGGGGTCATGCAACTGATCAGAAGGAGATTACAAGGGGCCTTTATGCTGGAACTGGACAGGACCCCATTGCATTGTCCATATATGGATTCAGGCAAAACCCCAGGTTTCAGTTCCAACGCAAAGATATGCCCTAGTATACCAGAGCTTGCTATTTTAGGGGATCAGGGATCCTGGTCACAGTTTAAGAGTGGAAAACATTGCATGTGGTCACTCAGAGTGCAGAACACGTCAGAAGAGAAGTAAACTCTATTCTCCTTTGATCATTCAACTTTATAAGAACTAAAAATTTATGGATATACAGAAATAGCTCTGGAAAAATCTACACACAAATTTTGAAATACAAGACAACATCCCATCAACCCTAGGGACAGAACCTGCTTTAACATAAATGTTAAATTCAAGAAATAGGTTGGGAACATGAACAAACAACAGCAATGAAAAGAATCTGATCATAGACAATTACTCTGGTGATAGGGAAGATCAAAACACAAATTCAGAAGACAACAAAGTCAAAACTGCCACAGAACTGGTTTCAAAGAAAAATATAAACTGGTTGCAAGACCAAAATGAATTCTTGGAAGAAATCAATAGAATTTTAAAAATCAAATAAGAGAGGTTAAGGAAAAACTGGGGAAAGAAATGAGAGTGATGCAAGAACATCATGAAAAAAAAAAGACTCACTAGCTTTGTAAAAGAGGCACCCATAAAAAAAAAGAAAATAACATCTTTAAAAAATAAACAAGGGGCAGCTGGGTGGCTCAGTGTATTGAGAGCCAAGCCTAGAGATGGGAAGTCCTAGGTTCAAATCTGGCCTCAGACACTTTCTAGCTATGTGACCCTGGGCAAGTCACTTGACCCCCATTGCCTAACCCTTAACACTCTTCTACCTTGGAACCAATAGACAGTATTGATTCCAAGATGAAAGGTAAGGGTTTTTATTTTTTAAAAATAAACAAAATGGGCCAAATGATGAAGAGATATAAAAATCTATTAAAGAAAAGCACTTCTTAATAAGTAGATTTGGCCAAATGGAAAAATAGGAACAAAGGCTCCCTGAAGAAAATAATTTCTAAAAAATCAGAATTGGTCAAGCAGAAGCTAATGAATCTATGAGTCAGCAAGAAACAATAAAACAAAAACAAAGAAATGAAAAAATAGAATGTGAAATATCTTATTGGGAAAATAGACCTAGAAAACAGATAAAATAGAAATAATTTAAGAAATATTGGAAAGCCTGAAATCTGGAAAAGTGTTCTAAATCTCTTATAATCAGAGAAATGCAAATCAAAACAACTCTGAGGTATCACCTTACACCCAGCATATTGACCAACATGACATCAAAGGAAAGTAATGAATGCTGGAAGGGATGTGGCAAAGTTGGGGCATTAGTTCATTGCTGGTGGAGTTGTGAATTGATCCAACCATTATGGAGGGCAATTTGGAAATATACCTAAAGGGCACTAAAAGACTGTCTGCCCTTTGATCCAGCCATAGCACTGCTGGCTTTGTACCCCAAAGAGATAATAAGGAAAAAGACTTGTACAAGAATATTCATAGCGGCATTCTTTGTGGTGCCAAAGAACTGGAAAATGAGGGGATGCCCTTCAATTGGGGAATGGCTGAACAAATTGTGGAATCTGTTGGTGATGGAATACTATTGTGCTAAAAGGAATAATAAAGTGGAGGAATTCCATGGGGACTGGTACAACCTCCAGGAATTGATGCAGAGTGAGAGGAGCAGAACCAGGAAAACACTGTACACAGAGACTGATACACTGAATGTAATGGACTTCTCCATTAGTGGCAATGCAAAGACGCTGAACAACTTGGAGGAATCTATGAGAAAAAACATGACAGAAAGGGAAAATAACAATTTTTGGAAGTGATTTTAGAAAATTGAGGCACCAATGAATTATTGGAGTTGTGAACTGATTCAGGCATTCTGAGCAATAATCTTTCCGATTCATGTCCAAAAGGTTATAAAACTTTTCCTGCCCTTTGGCCCAATAATAACAATACTGGATCTTTATTCCAAAGAGATAGTAAAAGGAAAGGGGCCTATATATACAAAAAAGAAAATTATAGAACCTCTTTTTATGGCAGTAAAGAATTAGGAATTGAGGGGATGTCTGTCAATTGGGGAGTGGCTGAAGAAGTGGTATATTGTTATGATGGAATACTATTGTGCTCTAAAGAAATGACAAGGAAGATGTTCACAGAAAAACCTGGAAAGACTTACACAAACTGATTCAAACTGAGTAAATTGAGCCATGGAACATGCTAGACAGTAATAGCTATATTATACAATGATCAGCTGTGAATGACTTCACTATTTTCATCAATACAGTGATCCAAGATAATTCTGAAGGATTTATAAGTGAAAAACTTTTATCCACCTCAAGAGAAAGTACTAATATGGTCTGAATACAGATTGAAGCATACTTTAAAAAATGTCATTTTCTTGTTTTTGTTGTTGCACATGTATAAATTAAATTGCTTGACTTCTCAAGGAGAGGGGAGAGAGTAGGGAGGAAAGGAGAGAATCTGGAACTCAAAATTTTAGTGAAACAGATGTGAAAAATTGTTTTCACATGTAATTAAAAAATTAAATTGAATGTCTGAAAAAATAATGATGTAAATAAAATACAACTTTCATTTTATTTTCTCAATTATTTATTCTCTCTTCATTTTCTGTCTCTTTTTCTTTGTCTATCTAGGTCTCCTCATCTCACCCAATTTGAAAGTATAGCTGCCATTCATGAGCTGATTCCACCTCCACTAAACTTTGACTTGCTCCCACTTCTTCTGACTTGGGCTACTTCATTCCTCCTTATGAAGCCTCCTATTCCACCACTCTAAAGGTTTTCATCATATAAGTGCTAGACTTAGTGTGGACAGGAGTACAGTTTTAGTCCTCCCAATCTCACTTTTCCAGCAGCCTGAGACTCCAAATTAGCAGGAATTACAGATATGCCACCATGTCTAGCCTCCTAGACTCTCCTCTATTGCATTTAGGTCCATTTCCACATGTTAAATCCTCTGTAAGGTGCTAATGATCATGAGAAGATAAGTTGACTTACATAATAACAGACATAAGCATAAATGATAAACTCATATTGCTTCAAAACTTGGGTCTGCTGGCACAAATGCTCAGCACAAGAATAAACATCTTTATGAAAATGTCTCAGGTTTGTTGCGAGAGTAGATTTGTGGGACATTTATGAGTCCTGAGGCTTTGAAGTCCCATGGAATATCATCATAATAATGAAAATATCTCATCTTTATACAGTGCCTTTAACTTTGAAAAATACATTCATTTCTACAATGTCATTTTGATTCTATGAAGTCGTAGTTGCAACAATCTCTTAGTGGTTGTTTCCTATCTCATGTATACTATTCTTTAGGGAATGCCTTCATGGCAGGTGCAAAATGGAGCCTTGAAAACCTCATTAAATCCTCATGAAATTAAGTATGATGTACCTGTTGTCATGTATGCAGCAGAAGTGTGCAAGGATAGCCAACAGAGGAAGAATTAGATGAACCAGAGACCTACATGAATAATGAAGTTAGTTATCTTTCTACTAATATCCTGAACAGTCTAAATGAATGAAGAATTTGAATTAAAGGTTTAGACCTATAGCTTGTTTTGTTTAAATCAACAATGAGGGCTATTTTATTTTTTAAATATAAGTATTCTTAAGAATATAAATATCTTTCATTTTTCATCATATTTTTTTCTAAAAATGGCTTTCCCTCTAGTCTTAACCTTCTGGTAAGGAAAGATTATATTCTCTTATCTCTTCTTTGAGTTCAGAATTGGCTATACTTTATGTAGCATTTATAATTATACATAATTATAATCTCTAAAGAATTTAGAATTTTATTACTATTATTATGGTTCTTTCCATTTACATTATGACCATCAAGCATATTTTTTTCAGGTTCAACTTATTTCACTTTACATCAGTTCATATAAGTCTCATCATTATTTATATTTATTATTTATATTCATTATTTTTAGAGTATATTAATATTCTATTATATTTATTTACCATACTTTGTTCAGTTATTCCCTAATTGATGGGCATCTATTTTGTTTCCAGTTCTATGTTATGATTAGAAGTAATGCTATGCATATTGTGGTGTGTATGGGAGCTTTAATTTTGTGTTCAACTTCATTGGATATAGGATCTCTAGATCAAAAGATGTGGACTTAGCAGAATTACTAATTGCATTCCAAAATTCCTAGACTGAATCTGGCAAGGTTCCTTTCAAAATGCAAGTTATATCACCATTTAAAGGAAGAAAATTGGGGGTGGAGTCAAGATGACAGCATAGTGGTAGTGAAAGTTCAGACCTCTGAAAACCCCTCCTTACTGATTACAAACTAAATGTTCCTAGGGGACTGAAAATCAAACCTAACAATAAGACAGAGACAAGGAACCATCCTGCTGGACTCAACTTAAAAGGTACTCTCCCAAAAGCCAGAATTTGAAAACACTTGGATTAAGGGGAAGGAAGAAGGAAGGTCCTGGGACCCTCCCCTACCTAGAGCGCTAAGCCTCCAGTGGTGGCTGGAACCTATGGGCAGGCAAAGGAGCTGGTCTGGAGGGAGTACTTTGCGGACAAAGCTGTGCCAGGCTCAGAGCATCCAACACAGGTAGTGGGGAAGCAGTTAGAGAAGAAATGCAGAGTCCAGAGTGGGAGGCATAGTTGCGACAGTAGAGACAATTCATATTGCCCCCACCCCCTTTCCCCAAGTTTTGGCCTCAGGGCACATCCAACAACACAACCTGACTTCATCACATCAAAGCCTTCAGAGGGCAGAGAAGCTCAAGGTCCAAAACCCCTCCCCCAAAGACTGCTATACTTAACCCCATCAAAGCCTACAGAGGGAAGAGAAGCACAAGCTCCAACACCCCTCCCCCACAGAGTGCACTGAGAAATTTACTGAGAAATTCCAAAGGTGAAGATGGAAAGAAAAGCCCAAAATCACAAAAAAAGAGAGGAGCAAGAGCTAAGGCAAGAGCAGGGAGTAAAGAATGGGTAAATATGAGCAAACAACAGAAAAAGAATAAAAGAAATTACAAACAACAGCTTCTATACAAGCAATGAACAAAAAAACAAACAAAATAGAGAAGAATGAGGGAACTCCAAGCAAAAAAAAAAACAACAACAGAAACCCCAGCAAATTGGATACAGGCTCTGGAAGAACTGAAAATACAATTCAAAACACAATTAAGAGACGCTGAAGAAAACTGGGAAAAGAACTTAAAAACTAAGATGAGTCATCTGGAAACAGAGGCACTTGAACTAAAATAAGAAAAGAGTGTCTTGAAATCAAAATCAACCAGCTGGAAAATGAGGCAAAAGAGATGAAAGATTAGGCATAGAAAATGAAAGATGAGGCAAAGGAGATGAAAGATGAGGCAAAGAAAATGAAAGATGAGTCAAAGAACATGAAAGATGACCTCCAAAGAAAATCAGACCAGAAGGAAAAGGATGACCAAAAAGTCTGGAATGAAATCCAGTCTTTAAGAACCAGAATACAACAACTAGAAACAAGCAACTTCACAAAGCAGCAGGGCACTATAAAACAAAATCAAAAGAATGAAAAAAATGAGGAAAATTTGAAGCACCTCATTAAAAAAAGAGAAGATTTACAAAAAATTGTTCCAGGAGAGAAAACACAAGAATAATTGGTCTACCAGAAGACCATGACAAAAGAAAAAGACTGGAATCATACTACAAGAAATTATACAAGAAAACTTCCTCGATATTCTAGAATAAGAGGGAAAAGTGCAGATTGAAAGAATCCACAGATCACCTCCTGTACTTAATCCACAACTGAAAACCTGAAGGAATATTTTATCCAAAATCAAGAACTATCAGACCAAGGAAAAATATTACAAGCTGCTAAGAAGAAGTCATTCAGATACCATGGAACACAGTGAGGATAACACAGAATCTGTCTGCATATACACTGAAGGACCAAAAGGCATTGAATATGATATTCCAGAAAGCAAGGGAACTAGATCTACAACCAAGAATCAATTACCCAGCAAAACTGACTATATTCTTACTGGGGAAAGTATGGTAATTTAACAAAATAGATGAATTCCAAGCATTTGTAAAGGACAGACCAGACTTGAACCGAAAATTTGAAGTCCAACCACAGAATTCAATAGAATCATTAAAAGTTAATTAAGAAAGAGGGAAAAAAGAAAAACATAACAAAACAAAAAAACCCTTTTTTATGAGACTCAATAAGTTAAAATGGTATTCATCCATATAAGAAAAGAGGTTGGTAACTCTTAAAAATTATTATTATCCCCTGGGCAGCTAGAAGAATTACACTTAGAGGGAACAGTGACAAACTGTATAGGATGAAATGCCAAGATATAAAGATATATATATATATATATATATATATATATATATATATATATGCAACTAGAATTTTAAAAAGAGGTTAATACTAAAAGAAATGGGAAAATAAAAAAGGGGGTAAATTTATATGTCACGAAGAAGCTCATGGTGAGAGGGGGAAAAACATCAATACACTGAATAGGTAAAGAGGTTGGAGATAGGAAATACTCAACTTATACATGCATTTAAATTGACTCAAAGAGGGAAGAACAATCCAACCTATTGGGGTAGAAAATAGATTTGCGCCCTATAGGGGAATAAAAGGGTAATAATCTGACTTGTGGGGAGGGAAGGAATAGAAAGGAGGGAGAGGGTATGTTGTTAGTTTTAAGAGCCTGTAAAGAAAATAAGGGGGGAATAAGAAGGAATGAGGGTAAAAAGGGAAGTAAAATGAGGGTGGGAATTAGGGGGACTGATAAAAAAAACATTGGTGTAGAAGGAAATAGTGAAAGAAGAAAAGGCAGAACTAGAAGTAGAAATCAAAATGATGGAAATGCACAGCTGGTAATCAAAACTCTGAATGTGAATGGAATACCCATAAAACACAAGTGAATAGCAGAGTGGATTAGAAACCAAAACTCTACCATATGCTGCCTACCAGAAACACACATGAGGAAGGTAGACACACATAGGGTAAAATTAAGAGGATGGAGCCAAATCTATTAGCCATCAACTGAGAAAAAGAAGGCAGTAGTCACAATCCCGATATCTGACAAAGCCAAAGTAAAAATAGATTTAATCAAAAGAGATAGGGAAGGTAATTACATCCTGATAAAAGGCAGTATAGACAATGAGGAAATATAAGTACTCAATATGTATGCACCAAATGGCAAAGCATCCAAATTTCTAATGGTGAAACAAGTGGAGCTCAAGGATGCAATAGGTAGAAAAACAATACTAGTGGAGACCTGAACATTCCTCTATCAGAACTAGATAAATCAAACCAAAAAATAAATAAGAAAGAGGTAAGAGAAATGAATGAAATCTTAGAAAAATTGGAGTTAGTAGATATTTGGAGAAAAAAAATAGGGACAAAAAGGAATACACCTTCTTTTCAGCAGCACATGGTATATTCACAAAGATCGACCATGTACTACGGCATAAAAACTTTGCAAACAAGTACAAAAGAGCGGAAATAATAAATGCAACCTACTCAGATCGCAATGCAATGAAAATAATAATTAGTAAAAGTACATGGAGAGGAAAATAAAAAATTAATTAGAAATTAAGTAATACTATTTTCCAAAATTGATTAAAGAACAAAGTATAAAAACAATTAATATCTTCATGGAAGAAAATGACAATGATGAGACATCCTTTCAAAATATATGGGATGCAGTCTAAGCAATACTTAGGAGTAAATTTATATCCTTGAGTTCATATATAAGCAAATTAAGGATGGCACAGGTCAATGAATTGGGCATGCAAATTAAAAAAAAAAACACTAGAAAGTGAACAAATTAAAAACCCTCAGATGAACACTATATTAGAGATCCTAAAAATCAAAGGAGAAATTAATAAAATTGAAAGTCAAAGAACTATTGATTTAATAAAGAAGAAGACTAGCAGTTGGTATTTTGAAAAAAACAAATGAAATAGACAAAGTACTGGTCAATCCAATTTTTAAAAGGAAGGAAGAAAACCAAAGTAATAGTATCCAAAATGAAAAGGGAGATTTCACTTCTAATGAAGAAGAAATTAAGGCAATCATTAAAAACTATTATGCCCAATTATATGGTAATAAATATGACAGTCTAGGTGATATGGATAAAAATTTATAAAAATATAAATTGCCTAGATTATACAGAAGAAGAAATAGAATACCTAACTAACACCATATCAGAAAAAGAAATTGATCAAGTCATCAAAGAACTCCCTAAGAAAAATCCCCAGGACCAGATAGATTGACAAATGAAATCTATCAAACATTTAAAGAACAACTAATCCCAATATTATACAAACTATTCGACAGAATAAGCAAAGAAGGAGTTCTACAAAATTCATTTTTTGACACAAATATGGTACTGATTCCAAAGGAAAGCAAGTTAAAAACAGAGAAAGAAATGTATAGACCAATCTCCTTAATGAATATACATGCAAAAATCTTAAATAGGATACTAGCAAAAAGACTCCAGCAAGTCATCAAAGGGGTTATTCACTATGACCAAGTAGGATTCATACCAGGAATGCAAGGATGGTTCAATATTAGGAAAACCATCCACATAATTGACCATATTAACAAGCAAATTGACAAAAATCACATGATTATTTCAGTAGATGCAAAAAAAGCCTTTGACCAAATACAACACCCATTCCTATTGAAAACACTGGAAAGGATAGGAATAGAAGAGCCTTTCCTAAAAATAATGAACAGTATATATCTAAAACCATCAGCCAACATCATCTGCAATGGGGATGAATTGAAGCCTTCCCAATAAGATCAGGAGTGAAACAAGGATGCCCATTATCACCTCTATTATTTAACATTGTACTAGAAACACTAGCTGTAGAAATTAGAGAAGAAAAAGAAATTGAAAGTATTAAAATAGGCAATGGGGAGACCAAGCTATCACCGTTTGCTGATGATATGATGGTCTACTTAAGAGAATCAACTAAAAAGCTAGTTGAAATAATTAACAACTTTAGCAAAGTTTCAGGATACAAAATAAACCCACATAAATCATCAGCATTTCTATATATCTCTAACACATCTCAGCAGCAAGAATTAGAAAGAGAAATTCCATTTAAAATCACCCTAGACAGTATAAAATACTTAGGAATCTATCTGCTGAGACAAACACAGGAAACATATGAACACAACTAAAAAACATTCTCCACACAATGGAAACTAGATCTAAATAATTCTATTTTATTATTTATTTAAATAATTTTATTTTCTAAACAGAAAACCATGTAGTATTAGAAAAAAAAATAGGGCTTGACCTGTATTTTTATTTGTATCAGGAACTTTCTAGTAAGGAAACTCCCTTTGACAATGCAGGTCAGAACTTTCTCTGAATCTTACAGTCTTTGAGCTTTCCTTAAAGAAATATAAGGTTAAATCATTTGCTGAGGACTTCACAGGTATATATATCAGAAATAGGATTCAAACCCAGATCTTATATTAAGACCAGTTCTTTCCTTATGCCACTCTGCTTTCCATCATCCCTTGTAACAACAGATTTTTTTTGAGAAAAAAAAGCAGTACAGTTATATCTATCAAAACTTTAATTCCATCTGATAGTACATGCTATATTCCATGCATATGAAAAGAAAGGTAAGGAAAGGTTATATTTGCTAGTTTTCTTCAGGGATGAACTCAGTTATAGTCAGTGTTCTTTTTCATTTTTCTTTGAATGATCTTCCCATTTATATTATTTTGTAATTGTATCATAATAGTAGCTAATATTTAAGTAGCACTACTAAATGCTGTACTGAGTTCTTTATAATTATTGTCTCATGTGATTCTGACAACAAACCTGGGAGGAAGGTATCATTATTATTCCCATTTTGCAGATGAGGAAACTGAAGCAAGTAAGGGTTAAATGACTTGGACAGGATCATATAGCTAGTGTCTGAGGCCAGATTTGAACTCAGGTTTTCCTGTTTCCAGGCTAAGCTCTCTTCTATCTATTGCATGATCTAGCCACTACACTATAGTAATTGTATGCATAGTTTTTCTGGCTTTCATTTTTTCTTCCTGTGTCAGTTTACTCCATAAGTCTTTTCAGGCATTTTTGGATTCTTCATCTTCATGATTCCTCATAGCACATGAATTCATGAAACACAATTTATTTAGTCATTCCCCAATAGATGGATGCCTACTTTGTTTCCATTTTTTTCATTTTTTTTTGCTAAGTGGTTTACATTAATAAGAATAGAGTCAATGCAACTCAAATATATAGATTTGAAATTGATGTAAAAAACTAATTTGGACCCTGATTTATATATATATTAGAGTTCATGTGTGGATCAGCCATGTCCTGTGGTATTTATCTAGGTTGTTATATAAAATTTTGTTTTACAAAGATCACAGATAGTGCTAGGAATAGCACTGGTGTCCCTTGGAATAAAAAAAAAACAACGTTTTTTCTAGCATTGGCATTTGGCTTAGCCCTTAAAAAGGGCCATATATGAGAGGGCACTTAATAAATATTATTTTGTTATGATTTTTTTTCTAAGGTATCTAGTTCACCTCCCTGGTGATCTGTGGATATGAGTTAATTACTACTTAGCAATAGCCCATTATGTATTCCTGGGGTTTGTGAACGCTGCCAATAGGTAAAAAAAATTAATATCCCATAACTAAGGCTCTTGAAAAGACTGCCCTATCATCACTCTTACTGGTGACTCTGTAAGCTACCCTAAAATTAGGTTTTCACTCTACTTCATTTAATATGGCCTGTAGCCTGAGTCCAAAAAAAATGTATCAGATTGGATGGAGGTAAAAGGTAGTAAAAATGAATGAAATCACCATTCTCTACTACTTTGCTATTCACCCAGCAGAAGCTGTTATTTGCTGTCAGCAAGGGGTCATTCATAAAGATGGGAGGCGGGGTGATGGAGGTGTGGGAAATCCCAAACATAGATCAAATCCTAGAGATTCTGCATCAACTTAAAACTGATCCTTGAAGGAAGTTGAACAAGGCTATATTGCTTTAATTTGCTTTGAAGACTAGCATTACTAGATACTGGAAAGATTCAGCTCTAGGTATTATGAAAATATGACCCTAGATCTTTTGAAAAGTAGCAATGGAACAGCTTTCCCTTTGGTGGTTCTGCATTGTCTACTGACCCTGGTACTTGAGGCTATCTGATTCCAACCAGCTTTGCAGCTTTGACTCATATTACTACTGGACTTCATGTATTTTTCATTCTAGGCAAACTGAAAGAATGACTCTATGCTGCTTTGGTTCTATTTTCTCTTATTTTGGATCATTTAGGTATGGTGTTTCCTATGTCTGTTGCAGTATTTATCTTTTTTAAGACTCATTTCTACTTACCATCTGAAACTTCCAACCCTAGCCGAAAAGTATTTGCTTCCTCCTTACATTTCTCAGAAGACCTTGCTTATACATCCCCTATGTACACAAGCCATTCTACTTATTAAAGTTATTTATGTGGGTCATCCTCTCTCCCATTACATTATATACTCTCGATAGGAGAGTATGTAGCACATAAAATTTTGGACTTCTAGGGCATAGAACCATGCAGGTACTAGGTGCTTAATGTACATTTCTGAATTTAATATGTAGAATATAGGTGATGAAGTGAACAATATTTGCTTAGCTGTTTAGATTCACATTTTAGTATGTAATAATTCATATGTCAGTAATAAGGGTGGCTGGGTGGCTTTTTGTAACAAATTAGGTGGTAGCATTACAGAAGAAGTTAGATAAATACTGGCTGTCTCTCTAAGCACAAATGAATAGCTCAGACACACTGGAGAGAAAGGTATCTGAATAAAGATGGGAGACACTGGAACTGGTTATTGGGAGATAACTTATGACAGTTGAATTTAAGAATTGGTTGTGGGTGTTCACTGTTCAGAATAAGCATCAGAAAGGTCTTATATTATTAAAAAAGAAAGAGGGGGAGATAGGGCTTTCCCATTAGTGAAAATGACTTGGGGAAGCACATAGGTGGGAGGAAGATGAAATAAATTTCTAAAGGGAGCTGATAACTATATTTTAATAAAAAGAAAAGGTTTCTGTCAAATACTCTATTATAATTTGCACTAAGGGGAATTTTTATGGGGAACATTTATTGAATATTCAATCATAAATGTGTTAATAACAATAAATAATAACAACACACCTTTATATAGCTCTATATGTCAGGCATTGGGCTAAACTTTTGACAATCACAGCATTTGTTTTTCACAATAACCCTATTAAGTAGTTGCTATTAGTATTCCTATTTTGTAGATGGAAGTAAAAGGAAGTTCAGGGCTTTTATAGGGACTTCTTGTGCCTCCCCCCTCTTCACAGGGGCCAATCACAGATTCCAAATTGCCTAGCACTGCACAGGGGGGAAGTGTCTGTGGGATACACTTCTTACCTCTAAAGGTGGTAACTCTTATCATAGGCTTCTGAAGGTATCAACTTTTATCATAGCCATCACAAGTTTCTGACTGATTGAGTTATCAACCACTTTAGCAAATGACTTGTAAACTCTTACTTAGTGGCTTACAAAGTATTAAGTGGAGGTGTTTTCAGTTTTGGTTGATCAATTTAAAAGTTGCTGATGCTAGACAAAGAAAGTCTGATTCACACTTCACAAATACAAAGAAAAATGAGACATTATCCCATTAAAAAAGATATTAGGATATGTCTGGGTATATCTGGTAACCCTGTGTTCAAACCTATGCTATCAAATTTATCATCTTTACTTATAACATTTTTATTTTTTAATGGTTGAACTACATAATATGTTTTCTATTGTTTCCAAGACTAAAAGAGACCCGATTACCTTATATGATTATTTGAAAATATTCGGACTTCCGGTTAAGATGGCGGCTTAGAGAAAGCTGAAGTTCAGATCTCCGGAAAACCCTTCCCGACCGATCTCAAACTAGAAGCTCCTAAGGCGCCGAAATTCAAAACGATCAACAGCACAGACCCTGGGAACCCTCCTCCTGGACCTGGACCCGGTTCAAAAGGTACGGCTCCCCTTAAAAGCCAGAACCCGAGATCCCTCGGACCTCAGGGGTAGGAGCGCAGAGTCCAAGGCTCCCGGAAGCCGCAGCCGCGCCGGGCTCAGAGAGCAGGGTCGGAGGAACAACAACCCTCAGGGTCTTCTACCCAAGTCCCAGTCCGGGTGAAAGTTACTGCCTGGGGCCTCCGCTGCAAAGAGCTGGTCGGTCCGGGTGAAAGTTACTGCCTGGGGCCTCCGCTGCAGAGAGCTGGTCAAAACAACAGCAACCCTCAGGGCGGGCAAGACAGCCTCACGGGCTGGATCCTGCTATCCAAGTCTCAGTGAAAGTCTGTGCTCTCGGAGCTTGGGGAAGCGGCAGCCCATCCCCCCGCAGGCCGACGAAACAGCCTCACGGCCAGGGATTCTGAAGGCAACTTCCGGAAATCGAGCCAGGGGGAGAGTGTGGCCTCGTGGTCCGACCCTTCCATTCCAGTTCCAGTGAGGCATATTCAGTTTAACCCAGGGAAAGTCATAGAACCATCTGCCCAGGACTAAAGCCTCTGATCACCAGACAAAGACAAGAAAAGCCAATCCTCCACGTTCAGAGATGACAAACTCCACAGAAGCACAGAAGCCCCAAAATACCAAGAAAAATAAGAAGAAAGGGGCGACTCTGGACACATTCTATGGAGCCAAAATACAAAATACAGAGCAGATAGAAGAAGATATACAAGAAAATTCTCCAAAATCTTCCAAAGGAAATAGAAACTCTCCACAAACCCATGAAGAATTTGAATCAGAAAGGACCAAAAAGATGGAAGCCCTCTGGGAGGAAAAGTGGGAAATGATGCAAAAGAAATTCACGCATCTACAAAACCAGTTTGACCAAACTGTAAAAGAAAACCAGGCTTTAAAGCAAGAACTAATAAAGCAAAGCCAAAACACCAAGAAATTAGAAGAGAACATAAAATATCTCACCGACAAGGTGATAGATCTGGAAAACAGGGGGAGAAGAGAAAATTTAAGAATAATTGGACTCCCAGAAAAGCCAGAAATAAACACCAAACTGGACATGGTGATACAAGATATAATCAAAGAAAATTGCCCAGAGATTCTAGAACAAGGGGGCAATACAGCCACTGACAGAGCTCACAGAACACCTTCTACACTAAACCCCCAAAAGACAACTCCCAGGAATGTAATTGCCAAATTCCAAAGCTATCAAACAAAAGAAAAAATCCTACAGGAAGCCAGAAAAAGACAATTTAGATATAAAGGAATGCCAATCAGGGTCACACAAGACCTTGCAAGTTCTACGCTGAATGATCGTAAGGCATGGAACATGATCTTCAGAAAGGCAAGAGAGCTGGGTCTCCAACCAAGAATCAGCTACCCAGCAAAACTGACTATATACTTCCAAGGGAAAGTATGGGCATTCAACAAAATAGAAGACTTCCAACTTTTTGCAAAGAAAAGACCAGAGCTCTGTGGAAAGTTTGATACCGAAAATCAAAGAGCAAGGAATACCTGAAAAGGTAAATATTAAGGAAAGGGGAAAAATGTTATCTTCTTTTACTCAAACTCTCTTCTATAAGGACTACATTTATATCAACCTATGTATACTAATATGTGGGGAAAATGTAATGTATAAATAGGGGGTAAAGAAAGACCAAATAGAATAATGGTTCTCACACAAAGATTCACAGGGGAAGGGGAGGGGAAGAAAACTCCTATAAGAAGGAGAGGAAGAGAGGGGGGGGGGTTTACTTAAACCTCAATCTCAGGGAAATCAACTCTGAGAGGGAAAAACATCTAGATCCATTGGGATCTTGAATTCTATCTTACCCAACAAGGGTAAGGAGAAGGGAAAACCAAGGGGGGGAGGGGGAGAGGGAGAACAAAAAGGGAGGGAAAGAGAGGGGGGAGGGGGAGGGAACAAAAAGGGAGGGACTAAAAAGGGAAACATCAAGGGAGGGGACAAGGGGGACTGATTCAAAGTAAATCACTGGACTAAAAGGTAGAGCCGAAGAAGAAAAGGTTAGAATTAGGGAAGGCAATCAAAATGCCAGGGAGTCCACAAATGACAATCATAACTTTGAACGTGAATGGGATGAACTCACCCATAAAACGTAGACGAATTGCAGAATGGATTAGAATCCAAAACCCTACCATATGTTGTCTTCAAGAAACACACATGAGGCGGGTTGACACCCACAAGGTCAGAATTAAAGGATGGAGTAAGACCTTCTGGGCCTCAACTGATAGAAAGAAGGCAGGAGTGGTAATCATGATATCTGATAAAGCCAATGCAAAAATAGACCTGATCAAAAGGGATAGGGAAGGTAATTATATTTTGTTAAAAGGGACTCTAGACAATGAGGAAATATCATTAATCAACATGTATGCACCAAATAATATAGCACCCAAATTTCTAATGGAGAAACTAGGAGAATTGAAGGAAGAAATAGACAATAAAACCATACTAGTGGGAGACTTAAACCAACCATTATCAAATTTAGATAAATCGAATCAAAAAATAAATAAGAAAGAGGTAAAAGAAGTGAATGAAATCTTAGAAAAATTAGAATTAATAGACATATGGAGAAAAATAAATAGGGATAAAAAGGAATACACCTTCTTCTCAGCACCACATGGCACATTCACAAAAATTGACCATACATTAGGTCACAGAAACATAGCACACAAATGCAAAAAAGCAGAAATAATGAATGCAGCCTTCTCAGATCACAAGGCAATAAAAATAATGATTAGTAATGGTACATGGAAAACCAAATCTAAAACCAATTGGAAATTAAACAATATGATACTCCAAAACCGTTTAGCTAAAGAAGAAATCATAGAAACAATTAATAATTTCATCAAGGAAAATGACAATGGCGAAACATCCTTTCAAACCTTTTGGGATGCAGCCAAAGCGGTAATCAGAGGCAAATTCATATCCCTGAAAGCTCATATTAACAAACAAGGGAGAGCAGAGATCAATCAATTGGAAATGCAATTGAAAAAACTCGAAAGCAATCAAATTAAAAACCCCCAGCAGAAAACCAAATTAGAAATCCTAAAAATTAAGGGAGAAATTAATAAAATCGAAAGTGATAGAACTATTGATTTAATAAATAAGACAAGAAGCTGGTACTTTGAAAAAACAAACAAAATAGACAAAGTACTGGTCAATCTAATTAAAAAAAGGAAGGAAGAAAAGCAAATTCACAGCATTAAAGATGAAAAGGGGGACAGCACCTCCAATGAGGAGGAAATTAAGGCAATCATTAGAAATTACTTTGCCCAATTATATGGCAATAAATACACCAATTTAGGAGAAATGGATGAATATATACAAAAATACAAACTGCCTAGACTAACAGAAGAGGAAATAGAATTCTTAAATAATCCCATATCAGAAATTGAAATCCATCAAGCCATCAAAGAACTTCCTAAGAAAAAATCCCCAGGGCCTGATGGATTCACCTGTGAATTCTATCAAACATTCAGAGAACAGTTAACCCCAATATTATACAAAATATTTGACATAATAAGCAAAGAGGGAGTTCTACCAAACTCCTTTTACGACACAAACATGGTACTGATTCCAAAACCAGGCAGGTCAAAAACAGAGAAAGAAAACTATAGACCAATCTCCCTAATGAATATAGATGCAAAAATTTTAAATAGGATACTAGCAAAAAGACTCCAGCAAGTGATCAGAAGGATCATTCACCATGATCAAGTAGGATTCATACCAGGGATGCAGGGCTGGTTCAACATTAGGAAAACCATCCACATAATTGACCACATCAACAAGCAAACTAGCAAGAACCACATGATTATCTCAATAGATGCAGAAAAAGCCTTTGATAAAATACAACACCCATTCCTATTAAAAACACTAGAAAGCATAGGAATAGAAGGGTCATTCCTAAAAATAATAAACAGTATATATCTAAAACCAACAGCTAATATCATCTGCAATGGGGATAAACTAGATGCATTCCCAATAAGATCAGGAGTGAAACAAGGATGCCCATTATCACCTCTACTATTTGACATTGTACTAGAAACACTAGCAGTAGCAATTAGAGAAGATAAAGAAATTGAAGGCATCAGAATAGGCAAGGAGGAGACCAAGTTATCACTCTTTGCGGATGACATGATGGTCTACTTAAAGAATCCTAGAGATTCAACCAAAAAGCTAATTGAAATAATCAACAACTTTAGCAAAGTTGCAGGATACAAAATAAACCCACATAAATCATCAGCTTTTCTATATATCTCCAACACAGCTCAGCAGCAAGAACTAGAAAGAGAAATCCCATTCAAAATCACCTTAGACAAAATAAAATACCTAGGAATCTATCTCCCAAGACAAACACAGGAACTATATGAACACAACTACAAAACACTCGCCACACAACTAAAACTAGACTTGAACAATTGGAAAAACATTAACTGCTCATGGATAGGACGAGCCAATATAATAAAAATGACCATCCTACCCAAACTTATTTATCTATTTAGTGCCATACCCATTGAACTACCAAAATACTTCTTCACTGATTTAGAAAAAACCATAACAAAGTTCATTTGGAAGAACAAAAGATCAAGGATATCCAGGGAAATAATGAAAAAAAACACATATGATGGGGGCCTTGCAGTCCCAGACCTCAAACTATATTACAAAGCAGCAGTCATCAAAACAATTTGGTACTGGCTAAGAAACAGAAAGGAAGATCAGTGGAATAGACTGGGGGAAAACGACCTCAGCAAGACAGTATACGATAAACCCAAAGATCCCAGCTTTTGGGACAAAAATCCACTATTCGATAAAAACTGCTGGGAAAATTGGAAGACAGTGTGGGAGAGACTAGGAATAGATCAACACCTCACACCCTACACCAAGATAAATTCAAAATGGGTGAGTGACTTAAACATAAAGAAGGAAACCATAAGTAAATTGGGTAAACACAGAATAGTATACATGTCAGACCTTTGGGAGGGGAAAGGCTTTAAAACCAAGCAAGATATAGAAAGAATCACAAAATGTAAAATAAATAATTTTGACTACATCAAACTAAAAAGCTTTTGTACAAACAAAACCAATATAACTAAAATCAGAAGGGAAACAACAAATTGGGAAAAAATCTTCATAGAAACCTCTGACAAAGGTTTAATTACTCATATTTATAATGAGCTAAATCAATTGTACAAAAAATCAAGCCATTCCCCAATTGATAAATGGGCAAGGGAAATGGATAGGCAGTTCTCAGATAAAGAAATCAAAACTATTAACAAGCACATGAAGAAGTGTTCTACATCTCTTATAATCAGAGAGATGCAAATCAAAACAACTCTGAGGTATCACCTCACACCTAGCAGATTGGCTAACATAACAGCAAAGGAAAGTAATGAATGCTGGAGGGGATGTGGCAAAGTAGGGACATTAATTCATTGCTGGTGGAGTTGTGAACTGATCCAACCATTCTGGAGGGCAATTTGGAACTATGCCCAAAGGGCGACAAAAGAATATCTACCCTTTGACCCAGCCATAGCACTGCTGGGTCTGTACCCCAAAGAGATAATGGACACAAAGACTTGTACAAAAATATTCATAGCTGCGCTCTTTGTGGTGGCCCAAAACTGGAAAACGAGGGGATGCCCATCAATTGGGGAATGGCTGAACAAACTGTGGTATATGTTGGTGATGGAATACTATTGTGCTCAAAGGAATAATAAAGTGGAGAAGTTCCATGGAGACTGGAACAACCTCCAGGAAGTGATGCAGAGCGAGAGGAGCAGAACCAGGAGAACATTGTACACAGAGACTAATACACTGTGGTATAATCGAACGTAATGGACTTCTCCATTAGGGGCGGTGTAATGTCCCTGAACAACTTTCAGGGATCCAGGAGAAAAAAAACACCATTCATAAGCAAAGGATAAACTATGGGAGTGGAAACACCGAGAAAAAGCAACTGCCTGAATACAGAGGTTGAGGGGACATGACAGAGGATAGACTTTAAATGAACACTCTAATGCAAATACTATCAACAAAGCAATGGGTTCAAATCAAGAAAACATCTAATGCCCAGTGGACTTACGCGTCGGCTATGGGGGGTGGGGGGGAGGAAAAGAAAATGATCTATGTCTTTAACGAATAATGCTTGGAAATGATCAAATAAAATATATTTAAAAAAAAAAAAAGAAAATATTCAATAATGTTTTTAAAAGTGTGTTAAATGTATTATTGATAATTTTCCTAATTTTTTATTCCAAAAACTTTGCCTTTGTTTTTAATTTCTTTTTATGCATCCCCAAAGTTTGTTTGCCATAACCTGGTAGAATCTAAGATCAATAAGAGTATGGATTGTTTACTTTTTTGGTGTTTGTTTCACTGCACATAGCAGAGTTAGGCACTTTGTAAGTGCTTTCAGGGTGATTTATTATTTTTTCTTGTCAACGGGGAAGAACTTACCCAAGGAACTTACCCTCTTTGAAGTGATAGAAATGTCATGGATGAATGCAAGGAATGGTGTGCTTATATTGTCATCAGCTTTGGCTCTATGTCTTTGTCTTGTATGTCAGTTTTGTCCTTGTGCTTATTTTAAAGAAATTCTGAGCCTTATTCCATGCTTGATGAATGTTTCACTGAATCATTGAAAATGCTCTTTAACATTTCTTTGGTCCAAATTAAGAAATCTTTGTTATACTGTGGAGTCTATCCAGGGGAAAAAGCAAACTCATCAACAAAAGCAGAAAATTGGCAAATATTTAATAAAATGGGAAATGGTGTAATGTTGTCTTATACCAAAATCTTCTATTATACATAATTATATTATTGCCCCCAAAGAAAATAGAACTTTTTGTAGCAATGTTAGAGATACTAATTCCCACAGCCCAATTTCAGAGAACTGAAAGATTTAAATAGGCTTTTTACCTCCTTATGATGAATTCAGAATTTCATCCCAGAGTAATCAGTCCATCTTTTAAAGTACACACTTACCATGGGACCCATGAGCTTACAATTCAAAAGCCCAAGCTGAATCTAGTTTTAAAACCTGGAAAGATTCTTCCTTACCAAAGGAAGTAAAGTGGCAAATATTTCTCAGACAATATCATAAAAAAGTTTACTTGGCATGACATAAAGAACATAAAATTTTAATTAATAGAGGTTCTGTTTTAGAGAACAAAAAATAATAGCATTAATTGCCTGGTGAAAATGGATTCCTGACTTTACAGAATACTGGAAAAGATTATTGAAGGATTTTTAGAGGGAGAAGAAAGCTCCTTAAGGAGATAATCTTTTTCATTTTGTTTTTGAATATCCAACATTTGGTGCATATGAGGTGCTTAATAAGTGTTGATGAAAAAGTGAATAAGATGTTATAATGAACAAAAATAGCAAAGGAAGAAAGAAGGATTGAAGGAAGGAAGGAATAAAGGGAGGGAGGGAAGAAAGGAAGAGAGGGAGGGAAAGAGGTAGGGATGGAGGATAGAAGGGAGGGAAGGAGGGAACCAAGTTTTTATTAAGTTTTTACTATGTTCCAAGCACTATGCTAAGAATTTTACAAATAAAATCTCATTTATCCTCAAAACAGCTTTGTGAGGCAGATGCTCTTATTATCTCTGTGTAACAAAAGATAAAACTGTGGTGGAGTTTGAGTTACTTACCTAAAGTCACATAGTAACTGCCTGACCCTGGATTTGAATTCAAATCTTCCTCACTCCAAGATCAGTACTCTATCTACTGAACCATTTACATTCTTTAATGCCACTAGGTAGGGTTTTAAAGAAATCTAATTAGGCTTTGGTGTCACAATCATAACATTCAATAGATAATGACACTAAAACTGTAGTAAAATAATGAGTAGAGGTCCCTTGAGAGGCCTTATATATATATATATATATTTATGTGAGATCAGGCCTGTGATATTATTGATATGGTTGATCAGTAGTTAGAGTGCTGGTATACCTAAGTGACAGGATGGAGAGTGCCAATATTGAAGTCAGGAATACGTGAATTCAAATTTAGCTTCAGACACTTACTAACTGTGTGACTTTGAAGAAGTCACTTAACCCTATTACCTCAGTCTCTTCACCTATAAAATGAGCTGCAGAAGGAAATGGCAAATCATTCTAGTATTTTTGCCAAAAAACCACAACCAAACAAAAAACAAACAAACAAACAATTAAGGTCACAAAATTGGACAGGACTGAAATAATTGAACAATAATAAAAATAGAGTGCTAGGACTGAAATTAGGGAAGCCTGAGTTCAAATCCAGCCTCAGTCACTTATTAGGTGTTAAGTCACTTAACCTCTCAGTTTGCCTCAGTTTCCTAAACAATGAAATTAAAAAATTGTATTATCTACTTTCCAGAGTTGTTGTAAGGATCAAATGAGATAATATTGTAAAGGGCTTACCTGGCAATTATAAGACACTCTATAAATGCATATTCCTTCCTCTTTCCTTCCCTCATATATGAAACACTTAATGAGGGAACTCCATTTATCAATGCATATAGACACACTGAAATTTATCTCCTTAGAGAGTGGCCTGTGGGGCACTTAGAAATTTATTGATTTGCCCATTCAGAGTCACACAGTCAGTATTTGTCAGTGGCAATCCATGACTGGACTACTGCAATAGTCTGCTTATTTGCCTCTCTTCTTCAAAAAGTCTCTGCCCACTCCATTTAATCTCTAGTCATTTGTCATATTGATTTCCTAAAGCATGAGTTTGATTATGTCACCTCCTACCCTCTGACACTCAATAAACCCAAGGGACTCCTATGATCTCCAAAATCAATATAAAATCTTATTTGACTTTTAAAACCTTTTATGACTTGAACCCTTCTTTCCTTTCCAATTTTTTTTAATACCTTGCTCTCCACCATGCATTTTATGATCCAGTGACATTACCCTCCCTGATGTTCCTTGCACTCAACACTCTATCTCATGATTAAAAGTAATTTTTACTGGCTGTCTACTATACATCGAACTCTCTTCTTCCTCCTCTTCATTTATTGGCTCCCATGACTCCCTTAAAGTCTCAGCTGAAGTCTAACATCCTACAAAAAGCCTCCCTAATCTTTTTAGTCTTGATGCCTTCCCTCCGAGATTACCTCAATTTTCTACTGTATCTTATTTTTAAATTTGCTTACATTATTTTGCTTCCTACATAAAATTTTGAGTTCCAGGATTACAGGATCTGTTTTTGTTTGTTTGTTTCTTTATGTGTTGTCATTACAAAAAAAAAAAAAAACTTTTTGTCCTCAATACTTAGCCCAGAGCCTGGCACACAATAAAGGTTTAGTAAATGATTATTGACTTGACTCTCAGGCCACCCTCTAAATACAGTATTTGATAATGTCTATGGCAGAAAGATAACTACCAAATGAAAAAAAAATATTCTTGATTCACTCAGTAAATGGTGTTGTAAAAAGAACACTGAGCTAGAAGTAGAGAGAATTATATTCTCATTTCTTTCAAGTTCTGACATTAGTTAACTGTGACTGTTTGTGAAAGTCATTTAGCATCATGGGATCTTACAACCAGGACTGACTTTGGAGGTAATTTGGTCAACCCTTCTATTTTGCAGATGAGGACACTGAGACCTCAGTTAAACTGGTTAAGCAATTATCTCAAATTTTATTTGTCAGTTATTAAATTATTGATTATGTGGTTATTATATTATTTATTATACATTTGTAGTCCACAGAAAAGCAAGGACTGTAATCTAAATTATTGGACTTTTACCTATACCTTTTTTCTACTTTTACATGCTAACTTGAGCACAAGTTCTGTGTGACCATTTCCTCACCTTTAATGGTTCGGTATGAAGATATGAAGTCACAGAAGACTGTTGAAATTTCATTTATCTTTTAGAGAATAATATGGAATTATGCCTCAAAATCTATAAAATTACATAACATTTGACCCAATAATATTGCTATTGTCTCTAATATCAAAAAAGTCAAAGAAGGGCAAAGAATCCCCATGTACTAACATAATTAATAGCAGCTCTTTTTGTAGTGTCAAAGGATTGAAAACTGAAAGGATGCCTATAAATTTGGAGAAGACTGAACAAATTGTTATACCCACACACAATATATGTATATTATTGTGAAGGAATACTATCATGCCATAAGAAATAATGATGGAGATGGTTCCAAAAAAATCTGGGAAGACCTGAATAAGCTGATGCAAAGTGAAGTGAGCAGAAGCTACTATAAAAGACTTAGATATTCTGATTAATACAAGATGCATGATAATTCAAAAAGACTCATGACAAAAATGCTATCTTCCTCCACACAGAGAACCAATAGACTGAATCAAGATTTTCTTTCACTTTAAATTCTTTTTCTTGCTATTTTTTCCTACAACTTGTCTATTGTAGAAATATATGTTACATGATTTCACATGTATAATGGTACTGAATTTCTTGCCTTATTAATGGATCAGGGGAGAGACTGGAGGAGAGAGAGAATTTTGAACTAAAAACAAAATTAAAAAAATATCATCTCTGTGCCTTATTATTTTTGGGTCCTTAGGCAAGTCATATAATCTCTCTAGGCCCACATTCTTCTGAGAACCCTTCCAGCTTTAGTTCTATAATCCTAATGACTCTTTTATTCTAAAATTCTGCAATTATTTATATCAATGAGTTCCAATGATATTGTAACAATTTTCAACCAATTCTGTCATAGTTGTAGGTATCATTAGGAGTGTTAATCCAGAACATAGAAAAAGACAGTCTAATTTTACCCTTTCCTAGTCAGACTATATATGGAATTGTAAACCTCAAATTTCCTTAGACTTATAAATGTTGGTAATTTCACCATTGGGATATTTCATACTTGGAAAATTTCTTACTGATAGTCTATTGGAATGGGAACCCCATTGGCATGGGAGGTTCTTTCTCTTCCCTTCTTAAGATTACTTTAGGACAGAAACCTTTTGCTGAACAATGGAAAGGACTTTGACCTATGCTTGAGCATAGAACAGGAATTTCTTTGAGTCTTGATTGATTTTAGAATTGATACAATGGAGATACTCCACCCTATTCAGTCCTAATAGGATTGAGTAAGGGCTGCAGCCTAGATCAAAATTTAATTATTCCAATCTCTACCATACTCAAGTTAACAGGATTTAGAAAGGGCTGTAGCAAAGGAGTATAGATTTAATCATTTGAAAAATATGACCTTCAACAGACATGTGCAAAAGCCAGAAACCTCTGGGCGGTCCTGGGTTAAGCGAGAGCCTCCATTGACAGGGAAATTGATGAAGAGTGATTGGTAGATGTGAGGACTGAGGGGAGGCAACTTGGATGGTGTCCTTAAAGATAGGAGGGTCTGGAGACTGGAGGGGTTGAGTTTTTGGGTCGGTGTGGTTCCTGGGCTCTGAGGAAGCTTGCTCGGAAGGAAGCTGAAGGTGGGGGCCTCTGAGACTGTTTCTCCATTTTGGACACGTGAGTAATAGGGACTGATCTCTTTTCTTTGCCCCAGCTATCTAAGGGCTTGGGCCTTTTGGCCCAGCCTAAACAGAGGGGGTATTTAAGCCCTATTCCCTTCTCTCCCCTTTCTCTCTCTATATATATCTCTAATTCCTTTCTTGCTCCTATTGTAATTAAACTCCAAAAAAGGCTGACGGCTGACTTGAGTTTTTCATTTAGGAATTACATATCTGATTCCTGGGCGACCTTAAATTAATATATATCAGTCTTTTAAAGTGATTCCCTTGTAACAGAATATTATATTTGGTATTGGGTGTTTCAGTGATGAATAGGGATAAATCATGAGAACTGTGACCATGATGTTGAGGTGACTGGTCTCTTTTCAGACTTTGCCACCATGCTTCAGGTGTCTTCCCCTTTCATTCTCATGGCCATAGTATGTCATTCATGAGTTCTTTCTGGAATCTTTTGAGGAAAGGTTAAAAACATTCATTCACGCTTTGCTCTCCAGACTTCACCCCATGACATAACTTTTAATTTTTCTTTTACCTATGGTCTTCTCCAATTAGAATGTAAAGTCCTTGTAGTGGGAAACTTTCTTATTGCTTGTATTTGTGTCCCAAACATTTAGGAGAGTTTCTAGCACCTAGTGAGTGTTGATAAGTGCTTGTTTGACTTTAATGAATATCCCCTTCTAAAAGACACTTAAGAATGATGGCCAAAATCAATTTCAACTGATAATCTTAGAAATGAAGCACCCCAATGGAGCCCAGAACCAAGGCTCAAGATAAAGACAATTCTAATTTCTTTGTCAGAGAAAAGCAACTTTATAATATCAAAATTATCCTAATAACATGAAAGGGGGAAGCTGTAACCTTGCTCTGGGACACCATACAGATCTCTGAAAAACAGAGTTGGAATAAGGATTTCCCAAAGTTTCTATGTTTATACCCGGAATACAATCCATCCTTACATTTACCTTATAAGAGAAGAAAGTCTTCTCTTACTTTATTTTATTTTACTTTTTTTGAAAATTTTATTTAATTAGTCAGTTTAGAATATTATTCCTTGGTTACAAGAGTCATAAAGATTTAGAATCTTCATCCCCAGTCATATCCCCCTTGAGCCATGTAATCAATCATTTGTTTTTCTTCTGTGTTTCTCTTCCAACAGTTTTTCTCTGAATGTGGATCATGTTCATTCTTGTAAATCCCTCCTAGTTGCTGAGGATCACTGCATTGGCACTAATGGAGAAGTCCATTACATTCAATTGTACCACCATGTATCGGTCTCTATGTATAATGTTCTCCTAGATTCTGCTCCTCTCACTCTGCATCAATGCTTGGAGGTCGTTCCATATCACATGGAATTCCTCCAGTCCATTATTCCTTTGAGCACAATAGTATTCCATCACCAACAGATACCATATTTGGTTCAGCCATTCCCCATTTGGAGGGCATCCCCTCATTTTCCAGTTCCTTGCCACCACAAAGAGTGCAGCTATGAATATTCTTGTACCATTCTTTTCCCTTATTATCATTTTGGGCTACAAACCCAGCAGTACTATGGTTGGAACAAAGGGCAGAAAGTCTTTTCTCACCCTTTAGGCATAGTTCCAAATTGCCATCCATAATGGTTGGATCAATTCACAACTCTACCAGCAATGCATTAATGTCCCTCTCCAACATTCATTACTTTCCTTTTCTGTCATGTTAGCCAGTCTGCTAGGTGTGAGGTGACATCCCAGAGTTGTTTTGATTTGCATCTCTCTAATTATAAGAGATTTAGAACATTTTTCATGTGCTTATTAATAGTTTTGATTTATTTATCTGAAAATTGCCTATTCATGTCTCTTGCCCATTTATCAATTGGGGAATGGCTTGATTTGTTGTACAATTGATTTCGATTTTATAAATTTGAGTAATTAGACCCTTGTCAGATATTTTTGTTAGGAAGATTATTTTGACTAGCTTTTTAGTTGATTGTCTGGGGTTCTTTAAGTAGACCATCCTATCATCTGCAAACAGTGATAGTTAGGTCTCCTCATTGCCTATTTTAATACCTTCCATTTCTTTTCCTTCTCTAATTGCTACTTCTAGTGTTTCTACTATGATGTTAAATAATAGAGGTGATAATGGGCATACTTGTTTCACTCCTGATCTTATTGGGAAAGATTGTAGCTTATCCCCATTGCAGATGATATTTGCTGATGGTTTTAGATATATACTGTTTATTATTTTTAGGAAAGGCCCTTCTATTTCTATGTTTTCTTGTGTTTTAAATAGGGCTGAGTATTGTTTTTGGTCAAAGGCTTTTTTTGCATCAAATGAGATGATCGTGTGATTTTTGCCAGTTTCCTTGTTAATATGGTCAGTTATGTGAATGGTTTTCCTAATATTGAGCCATCCTTGAATTCCTGGTATGAATCCTACTTGGTCATAGTGAATAACCCTTGTGATGACTTGCTAGAGTCTTTTTGCTAGTGTTCTATTTAATATTTTTGCATCTATGTTCATTAAGGAGATTGGTCTATAATTTTCTTTCTCTGTTTTTGACCTTCCTGCCTTTGGAATTGGTACCATATTTGGATCATAAAAAGAATTTGGAAGAACTCCTTTACTTATTCTGTTGAATAGTTTGTAAAATAGTGGGATTAGTTGTTCTTTGAATGTTTGATAGAATTCATTTGTGAATCCATATGGTACTGGGAAGTTTTTCTTAGGGAGTTCTTTGATGACTTGCTCAATTTCTTTTTCTGATATGGTGTTAGGTATTCTATTACTTCTTCTGTTAATCTAGGCAATTTATATTTTTGTAAATTTTTATCCATATCACCTAGATTTCCATATTTGTTGCCATATAATTGGGCATAATAATTTTTAATGATTGCCTTAATTTCCTCTTTATTAGAGATGATGTCTCCCTTTTCATCTTGGATACTATTACTTTATTTCTTTCCTTTTTAAATTAGATTGACCAGTACTTTGTCTATTTTATTTGTTTTTTTAAAGTACCTGCTTCTAGTCTTCTTTATTAAATCAATAGTTCTTTGACTTTCAATTTTATTAATTTATCCTTTAATTTTTAGAATCTCTAATTTAGGATCTCTAATTTACTCTTCATCTGAGGGTTTTTAATTTGTTCACTTTCTAGTTTTTTTTTTTGCATGCCCAATTCATTGCCCTCTGCCCTCCCTAATTTGTTAATATATGAACTCAAGGATATGAATTTCCCCCAAGTACTGCTTTGGCTGCATCCCATAGATTTTGAAAATATATCTCATCATTGTCATTTCTTTAATGAAATTGATATTTTTTCTATGGTTTGTTCTTTAACTAACTGATTTTAGAGAATCAGTTTATTTAATTTTCAAATTAATTTTTAATTTGCTTTTCCATCATTAATTATTATTTTAATTGCATTGTGATCTGAAAAAGCTTGAATTTATTATTTCTGCTCTTTTGCACTTTTGGGCAATGTTTTTATGCCCTAGTACATGGTCAATCTTTGTGATTGTACCATGTGCTGCTGAAAAGAGGGTATATATTCCTTTTTGTCCCTATTTATTTTTCTCCACATATCTATTAACTCTAATTTTTCTAAGAGTTCATTCAGTTCTCTTACCTCTTATTTATTTATTTTTTGATGTTATTTATCTAGTTCTGATAGGGGAAGTTTCATGTCTCCCACTAGTATAGTTTTTCTATCTATTGCATCTTTGAGCTCCACTAATTTCTCCTTTAGAAATCTGGATGGTGTACCATTAGGTGCATACATGTTGAGTACTGATATTTCCTCACTGTCTATACTGCCTTTTATCCAGATGTAATTACCTTCCCTGTCACTTTTGACTAGATCTATTTTTACTTTGGCTTTGTCAGATATCATGATTGTGACTACTGCCTTCTTTTTCTCAGTTGATGCCCAATAGATTTGGCTCCATCCTCTTACTTTTACCCTATGTGTGTCTACCTTCCTTATGTGTGTTTCTTGTAGACAGCATATGGTAGAGTTTTGGTTTCTAATGAATTCTCCTATTCACTTGTGTTTTATGAGTGTGTTCATTCCATTCACATTCAGAATTATGAATACTATCTCCCAACATTTTGATTTCTACTCGTACTCCTGCCCTTTCTTCTTTCACTATTTCCTTCTATACCAGTTTTTTGTTTTTCATCAGTCCCCCTAAATACCACCCTTATTTTATTTCTCTTTCTACCCCCTCCCTTCTTATTCTCCTCTTATTTTCTTTACAGTCTTTTTAAACTAACCCCCACATTCTCCCTCCCTTATATTGCTTCCTCCCCACCAGTCCATTTTTTACCATTCTACTTCTCTATAGGACTCAAAGAAATTCTCTACACCAATAAATTTGATTATTTTTACCTCTTTGAGTCAATTTCAATGCACATAAGAACGAAGTATTTGCTATCTCCCATCTCTTTACACTTCCAATGTATTCGTGTTTTCCCCCACTCCTGTCATGTGCTTCTTCATGACATATAAATATCCTCTTTTGTTTCTTTTCCCATTTCTCTTAGTATTAACTTTTTTATATCTAATTATAGATATAGATATTTGCATGCATACATATATCTATGTACATATTTATGCCTTGGCATTTCATCCTTTATGGTTTGTCATTGTTCCTTCTAAGTATAATTCATCTAGCTACCCAAGTGATGATAATAATTTTTAAGAGTTACCAATTTCCTCTTTTATTGTAGGGATACAAATAATTTCAACTTATTGGGTCCTTTAAAAAAGGTTTTTTGTTTGTATTGTTTTGTTTTTTTGTTTTTCCCCTTTCTTAATTATCTTTTGGTGATTCTCTTGAGATCTGTGTTTGGCCATCAAATTTTCTGTTCATGTCTGGTCTTTTCTTAATGAAAACTTGGAAGTCTTTTATTTTGTTAAATGACCATACTTTCCTCTGCAAAAAGATAGTCAGTTTTGCCAGATAGTTGATTCTTGGTTGTAGACCTAGTTCCCTTGCTATCCAAAATATCATATTCCTTGCCTTTTGGTCCTTCAGTGTAGATTTAGTCAGATCCTGTGTTATCCTCATTGTAGTTCCATAGTATGTGAATGACTTCTTCTTAGAATCTTGTAATATTTTTTCCTTGGTCTGGTAGTCCTTGAATTTGGCTACAACATTCCTGGGTTTTATCAGTTGGTTATTAAGTACAGGAGGTAATCTGTGGATTCTTTCAATCTTCACTTTTCCCTCTTGCTCTAGAATGTTGGGACAGTTTTCTTGGAAAATTTTCTGTAGAATGTCTAGACTTTTTCTTTTGTCATGATCTTCCAGTAGACTAATGATTCTTAAGTTGTCTCTCCTGGGCCTGTTTTCTAAATCTTCCATTTTGTGGATGAGATGTTTCATATTTTCCTCAATTTTTTATTCTTTTGGTTTTGTTTTATAGTTTCCTACTGTCTTTGAAGTTGTTTGCTTCTTGTTGTTGGATTCTAGTTTTTAGACTGAATTTCATCTCTGGATTTTTGGTCATCCTTCTCCTTCTGTTCTAATTTTTTTGTAGGTAATCTTTCATCTTGTTTGCCTCATTTTCAAGCTGATTAATTTTGACTTTCAAGACACTATTTTCTGCTTCCAGATGATTTATTTTGCTTTTTGTATTCTTTTCCCAGTTGTCCTCAGCCTCTCTTAATTGTTTTTTTAATTGTATTTTGAATTCTTTCAAAAACTGTCTAATTCCTTGGAGTTTCTGTGTTTTTGCTTGGTGTTCCTTGATCCTCCTCTCTTTCATTTGCTCTTTTTTCATTGCCTGGATAGAAGCTGTCAATTGTAATTTCTTTTTGCTTTTTCTGTTGTTTACTCATATTTCCCCCTTCTTTTCCGCATGTAGAGTTTCCTGTAGTCTTGCTCCTCTCATTATGTGCTGGATCTGTGGGTTTGGACTGTTAGGTCCTGAAGGGGCTTCTTTCTCTGTTCTGCTGATTGATCAGGTTAGTTAGATCTTCCCAGACTAACACCAGAAGTTGAAAAGGAGCTGGACTTTTCATCCTGTTGTCAAGGTTGTTGTCTATAATTACTTGCAGCTTTTGCCCTTGAAGCTTAGTCAGGAAGACTCTCAGATCAGCCTGTCATGAGGGGACTTGAGCTTCCCTGCCCTCTGAGGGCTTCTTATCTGCCTTTATTGATGAGATTGAGCTGATTTGCAAAACTGGATGTGCCCTGAGCCAAAACCTCCATAAAAAAGGGGTGGGCAAGATGGAGTGTTTCAGCTGCGACTGGACTGGACTGCTTACTCTGTACTTCTTCTCCATCTGCCTCTGCACTGCCTTTATTCTAAGCCTTGAGCCTTGCACAGCTTTGCTGGCAAGGTTCTCCCTCTGGACTAGGGTCCTTGCTTGCCTAAAGATTCCAGCCACTTATGGGAACTCAGCGCACTAGGTGGGGGAGGTATCCTGGGACCTTCCTTCTTCCTTCCCATTAAACCCATGTGCTCTAGAGGTCAAGCTTTTTTGGGGAGTACCTTTTAAGTTAGATCCAGGAGGAGGGTTCCCTACTTCTGTCCTGTTATTAGATTTGGTTTTGAGTCCCCTGGGAGTGCTGTGTTTTTGATCGGTTTTCAGAGGTCTGAATTTTTGCTGTCTCTAAGCCACCATCTTGACTCCACCTCTCTTCTCTTACTTTAAATATAATTCATTCCAAGGCAGCTAGGTGATTCAGTGGATTGAGAGCCAGGCTCAGAGATAGGAGGTCCTGAGTTCAAAATTGATCTCAGATACTTCTTAGCTGTTTGACGCTGAGGAAGTCAGTTAACCCACACTGCCTAGCCCTTACCATTCTTCTGTCTTGGAACCGTATTGTATTGATTCTAAGATAGTAAAGGTTTGTTCATTTTTTAAAAGAGAAATCCACTCCTACCTCCTCTTAGGATACTTTGATTTTTTTTAAGACTAACCTCAGATTTTACTTCCTCACTCTCAAAATGATTCAGGTAATTAATGGCAGAAATGGGAGTAAAACTTACCTGCCATCATTCTTAGGCCTTTACTTTGCCTATGACATCATATTGCCTTCTAGAATTTGAGGAAATAGAAAGATAACAGATGATCTCCAAATCACACACTCCCAGCATTGACATAGGCAAAATGACATAAAGTTACAGTAGCAGCTAGCTTCTAATATTTTGGCTTCAGTTTTTTCCCCATAATACCATTTTTTGAAGGTTATCCAAATGCTTATTTCAACTTCTCACTCCAGTCTGCCTATGTAGACATAACATTTAAAAAGCACTCTTATAAAAACCCATTTTGTTACTATGACTCCCTCAACTAGTTATATTAGAATTTCTTTCTAGACAAACACTTTTATTAAATACATTGTTACCTTACTGTACTATGCATCAAGATTTTATAAACAGCTCAGTAGATACCTAATTTTAAATATAAACAGATTGTGGATGACAAGAAACATGCTATTTCTTTATCTCTTGCAATGAACATTGTTATCATATTTTGGACAATATAATAATGATACTCATCATGAGAAGAAAAGAGAAACAACTGGATAGAAAACTGGTAGGGCTCATTCACCAGTATATGTATTTGGGGGAAAAAATCTTCAAACACACATTGAACAGGTCCCATAATTGAAGATTGAAAACAGGATTGTCTTCTTTTGATTCTTTCAATGACTCCATATTTATCCCTGAAACAAAGCCTGTCTTAAAAAAGACCCTAATATTTTACATCAATGTTGTATGACTATGAATCATGAAATAATAAAGAACTAAAGCTGCTTATGGGAAATGGAAAGGTACAGGGTGAAGTAATCTGCAGGAAAAAAAAAGTATAAAGTTCATCTGAGAAATATATGACTGGGAGAAAAACAAAAGTCCACAACAAACAGGCCAGTAACATAATTAAATCCAATACGATCAGTTCAACTCATCAAACATTTATTAAGTGCCTACAGTGTGTCAAGTACTGTGCTAAATTCTGAGAATACAAATAAAAACAAAGACAATCCCTGCCCCCAAAGAGCTTGTAGTCTAGCAAGGGAAGAAAACTCACAAAAGGAAGGTGGAAAGTGTAAGGGGATAGTATTGGGAGGGGGAGTTTAATAATTTGCCCTCTTGGTTTCAGTTCAGAGAAGAAATGAGACTGAGAGACTTCAGAGTTTGAATTCTGTGTAATTCAACCGAAGCATTGATGAAAATAGAAAGAGTAGGGTGAGCAACCCAAAGGATAGCTTTGGGAGGAATTTACTATTAGTAGAAAAAGACATAGTTGGATACTTAGATGGTTTGGACTGAAGTCAAGAAGACCTGAATTTAAATTTAATGTTGAAATACTTCCCAGCTTTATGACCCTTGGCAAGTCATTTACCCCTGTGACAGAGGCTGGCAGTAGGGAAAAAGTGCCAGACTGAAGAGTATGTGAAATTGATCACCTCTCTGGGGGAGGGGCCCCCAGGAGTGGAATCCTGAGGAGAGAAGACTTTGGCTGGGAGAACAGTGAGGTCTCTTGGTCTTGAGAAGCCAAAGAAAGTGGGAAAAGACTTTCTCTTGAGGGTTACACACATTTCCTACGGGTGACTGGAAATCTTTCCCTCCAATACTTCCCAGTTGAAGGGACATCTGAAGAGAAACCTGAGCAGACTTTACCTCAGCTCCTGTTGCCCAGTGGTGAGTCAACCTGACTTTCTCTCAGGGGTCTCAGGCTGTCAAGGCTCAAAAATAGCTGAATGGATTTCCTGAAACTTTCCAAGAAAAATCACTTCTGAGTTAAAATGGACTGAAACGTATAAAGTGTTGAAATCAGACAAGGGTTGGGGTGGGTTTTTTTTTAAAGTAAAATTATCTTTTCATTCTTCAAAATAATATTGTTATAACACTATGGATGCAGTGTTTGGGGTTAGAATCTAGAAATTTAATTTGATTGTGAGATGATTCAAAATCATTCCAGGCATTAAGTTGTGCATTTAGCATAATTGTGCAACAACTTTTTAGTATTTTTCTTTATTAAAATTTTGTCAATTTTTATAATAAAAATATATTATCAAAATATATTTTTGGCAAGGAAGAGTACAGAGAGTGAATGTGAAGGGTAGAGTTAGGTACACTTTCTCTCTCTCTCTCTTTTTCTTAAATAGCTCTTACTTTCTGTGTTAGTTACAACTGTAAGACAGAAGGGAACAGCTAGTCAAATGGAGTGACATCACTTGCCCAGTGTTGCACAGTTTAGAAGTGTCGGGGGCCAGATATGAACCCACTGCACTGTCCTGAGATAGCTATTCTTGTATCTGGGGGAAGGCAGGACTGGTATTGATTCTTCAAATACAAAACCCTAAAAAAGACTCTTAATTATAACAATGATAATTTCAGGAAATTATACCTTTATTATTATGCTGTCAAGAAGAATCTGGAATGCTGATTTCTCTGATAAATAACCTATTCCCACTGATGTGTGGGACTTTATTTTAACTTAAGGCCTCTGGGATTTGTTCTTTTCTTTGCAACCACAGGTTCCTTTTGGAGGAGAAAATTATTGATAGCATAGTTAATAGAGTACAGGATTTAAAATCAAGATAAACTCCAGTTCAAATCTTCCCTTTGGTATTTATTCGTTGTGTGATTTTAGACAAGTCACTTGGCCTCAATTTCCTCGTTTAAAATGATGATAATACCATCTGTCTCAGAAGTTGTTGTGAGTATCAAATGATATAACATAAGCACTCTTCAAACTAAAAATGCCATACAAATGATCGACACCATTATTACTTGAAATAAAATGTAAACATTTTTTTCAATAATTAAATATGTGGAAAACCCCAGCCTTTTAAAATAAATCTATTTGGAATGGTGACTTCTGCTCAAAGGATCTTTAAGAGACTTAACTTTAAAGTTTCAGTTTTTTATTGATGATAATTATAAATTCTCTTTAGAATTAAAAAATAATGCCAGGCATCTAGCCTTTAGTTTTAATGAAATTTCATATGAAAATGCAAAACAGGTCACATGCCTTTTAAAATATAATATTTCTTATAGTCAATTTTCATCACTAATATTTTTATCTTAAATACTCCTGGATGAAGTAAATTTAAAAAAATGTATTTCTCTCTCTACTCTGGCACCTAGTTACCCTCAAATCTTTTGTCCTCCTCCCTCTCTCCCTCCCTTCCTTCTTTCCTTCTTTCCTTCCTGCCTTCCTACCTCTATTCCTTCCTTCTTTCTTTTATGCATTTTCATTCCTTAGCTTTTTGCTGGTTATCCTTTCTATATTTTAATCAATTTAGGTGGTTACAGACAAGTTCATATTCTATTTCTTTCTCTTTGCATCTCCATATTAACAGCTACCTTTGTTTTTCTACCAAAATCTAGTATTGTTTTGGCCAGTTTTTATTGATGAGTCTATTATGAGACATATTAAACAAGATTTGAAAGATCTGACTCCCAGAATAATTCACCTTTTTGGAAGTTTCAGTGATTCTCTTAGGCAATCTGAGATCCTTTTCCCTTTTTCTTTCTATGAGATTTTGCAACTTGAATTCACTCTCATGGTTTCTAGGTAAATAGTCTAGGTCTTAATATGTATAAAACCCTCATTTTTTCTTGGATGGATAGTTCAAAAATAGATGAAAAGATTTTCTGAAACTTTTTAAAAAATCACTTCTGAGTTAAACCAACATTCAGCCCACAGGGTAATGGACTGAAAAGTATGAAGTGCTGAAACTAGATTAGCCCTGAACTAACTACTGAACTCTAGTACCATATCTCTAACTATCTGTTGGGAATCTCCTATGTGATTTCCTCAAACCTTAAATTAAATTTAATAGGAAGAAAATTGAATTCCCTTCCTACACAAATCAATCTCTCTTCCTAATTTTCATTTGCTTTGAGAATTCAGCATTTTCCAGATGAGATGGACTTCTAACTTTGGAGTCACCTTTGATTCCTCTCTGGTTCTTTACATTGAATATCCCATTAGCTGTCAGGTTCTGTTAATTTTATTTTCATATTATATCTTCCATGAACTCCATTGCCATTCCCTTCTATCATAGTGGTAGCTTTCATTATCCTTCAGGATAGTTAAAAGAACATTAGATTTGGAATCACAGAATTATGATTCAGATTTCAGCTTTGTTTCTTATAGTCTTTGTGACTACTTTTTTTGCATACAACTTAACATGTTTGACCTCAATTTCCTCATCTGTAAAAATATGGGAGTTGAACTAGATGTCCTTTAAGGTTTTCTTTAGCTGCTACAATTATTACAATAATCTCATATGATTGTCATGAAACCAGAAAAATGAGAAGGATCTAAGAAATAAAAATATAGATATCCTCAAGTACTCTTACCCTTGCTAAGAAGCCTACTGGTTTACATAAAGGAGCATAATATTGTAAAACACAAACCAAAAAATAAAAAAAATAAAACCTTTGATTAATGGGAAGCATAAGACATAATCCTTGCTCCAAAGGTTTTCTTTATTCCCCACAGGAGTAAGTTTAGAAAATAATGTATTCTGTTCTTGATAAGAGCTCATTTACCTTCATCACCTGAGCACTTTATATTCAAACAATATCTTCTCCTTTATAGTGAGGGATAGAATCCTTATAGAATTTTAGAGTAGGAAGGGATTGAAATGTTCATATACTCCAACTCTTATTAAATATAAACTCTATTAAAATTTACTTTACAGGTGGTAATACAATTCTGCATAAAACCCACCATGGAGGATGTCTCTAGCACTTCTTGGGGAAGAACATTCCTCTTTGCAATAGCTTTGATTCTTTTTTTTTCCATTTGAATTAGTTTATTTAGTCAGTTTAGAAGATTATTCCTTAGTTACAATAATCACATTATTTCCCTACCTCGCCTCCAACCACCCTTCCCATAGCTGACGCGCAATTTCATTGAGTATTACTTGTGTCCTTGATCAGAACCTATTTCTATGTTGTTGTTTACACTAGGACATTCATTTAGAGTCTACAACCCCAAACATATCCCTTCAATCGATGTATTCAATATAGCTTTGATTCTTAGGAAAGTTTCTTGATATCTGAATTAAATTATTTTGTTTTGTTCTTGTCACTTTTATCCTCTGTTTCTAGTTGTGTCCTCTGAGGCCAAAAAGAAAACATCTAATCCTTCATGTTTATGAAAACCATCTGTATATGACAGCTATTATGTCCTTCCTTGTGCATTCTCTTCTTTAGGCTAAATATTTCCGATTCCTCCAACTAGTCCTCATGATGCAGATTCAATTTCCTTTACCACCCTTGTTGTCCTTCTCTGGACACTCTCCAACATATCAATGTCCTTCCTAAATTATGACACCCAGAACTAAATATTCTATAGATAAGGTTAGGCAAGGGAATAGACTAGTGAGGCTACCATCTTTCATATTTCTTTTGAGCTATATTTCTTTTATCTTAGCTGAAGATTTTACTTTAAACTTTGCTGACTTACTTTGAGCTTGCATCTACAGACGCTCCCTCTCTATTAAATTTTCTTCTTCAGAACTATTAATAGTTACCTAATATTGTATTTGTGAAGTTGTTTTTGGGGGGTAGCGGCTTCATGTGCAAACATTTGCATGTCTCTATTATATTCCTTTATTTTTGGTCACAATTAATAATTTCTTTTTTTAAACATTATTTTATTTGGTCATTTCCAAACATTGGAAATGAAGATCATTTTCTTTTGCTCCCCCCCCCCCCACCTCTCCTTTAGCTGACACGCGATTCCATTGGGTATCACGTGTCCTTGATTTGAACCCATTTCCATGTTGTTGGTATTTGCATTAGAATGTTCTTTTAGAGTCTCTCCTCAGTCATATCCCCTCAACCCCTGTAGTCAAGCAGTTGCTTTTCCTCAGTGTTTTTATTCCCACAGTTTATTCTCTGCTTGTGGATAGTGTTTTTTAGATCCCTGCAGATTGTTCAGGGACATTGCATTGACATTAATGGAGAAGTCCATTACATTTCTACCACAGTGTATCAGTCTCTCTGTACAATGTTTTCCTGGTTCTGCTCCTTTCACTCTGCATCACTTCCTGGAAGTTGTTCCAGTCTCCATGGAATTCCTCCACTTTATTATTCCTTTTAGCACAATAGTATTCCATCACCAACATATACCACAATTTGTTCAGCCATTCCCCAATTGAAGGGCATCCCCTCATTTTCCAATTTTTGGCCACCACAAAGAGTGCAGCTATGAATATTCTTGTACATGACTTTTTCCTTTTTATCTCTTTGGGGTACAAACCCAGAAGTGCTATGTCTGGATCAAAGGGCAGACAGTCTTTTATTGCCCTTTGGGCATAGTTCCAAATTGCCTTCCAGAATGGTTGAATCAATTCACAACTCCACCAGCAATGAATTAGTGTCCCTACTTTGCCACATCCCCTCCAGCATTCATTACTTTCCTTTGCTGTCATGTTAGCCAATCTGCTAGGTGTGAGGTAATACTTCAGAGTAGTTTTGATTTGCATCTATCTGATTATAAGAGATGTAGAACACTTTTTCATGTGCTTATTAATAGTTTTTATTTCTTTGGCTGAAAACTGCCCTTGCCCATTTATCAATTGGAAAATGGCTTGTTTTTTGTACAATTGATTTAGCTCTTTGTAAATTTGAGTAACTAAACCTTTGTCAGAGGTTTTTATGAAGATTGTTTCCCAATTTGTTGCTTCCCTTCTGATTTTAGTTACATTGGTTTTGTTTGTACAAAAGCTTTTTAATTTGATGTAGTCAAGATTATTTATTTTACTTTTTGTGACTCTTTCTAAGTCTTGCTTTGTTTTAAAATCTTTCCCTTCCCAAAGGTCTGACATGTTTACTATTCTGTGTTCACCTAATTTACTTATAGTTTCTTTCTTTATGTTCAAGTCATTCACCCATTCTGAATTTATCTTGGTGTAGGGTGTGAGGTGTTGATCCAAACCTAATCTCTCCCACACTGTCTTCCGATTTTCCCAGCAGTTTTTATCAAATAATGGATTTTTTGTCCCAAAATCTGGGGTCTTTGGGTTTGTCATAAACTGTCTTGCTGAGATCATTTATGCCAAGTCTATTCCACTGATCCTCCTTTCTGTCTCTTAGTACCAAATTGTTTTGATAACCACTGCTATATAGTACAGTTTGAGATCTGGGACTGCAAGTCCTCCTTCCTTTGCATTTTTTTTCATGATTTCCCTGGATTCTCTATTATATTCTATCTTATTAGATTCACCCCATCCTCTACCTTGTCAAAGATCTTTGGGACCCTATTTCTATTTCCCAGTTTGTAATTTGTGTCAGCTGGGAATTTATGAGAAGATGTTCTATACCTTCTCCATATCCTTGACAAAAATATTAAATAGCAGAGTGCAAGCAAAAGATATTTGAGATATTCCAGTGGAGACTTCTTGTCACATTAGCATTAATCTGTTAATAACTATTATTTGAATGTGACCATCCACCAATTCTTGAATCATTTAATTTTATTATTATCTAGCCCAGGGGTTGGCAAACTACATCCTAATCAAAGAGGCCTGTTTTTTTGTTAAGTTGGTGAGCTAATATTTTTTAATTTTAAAATAAAGTTTATTATATTTAAAATACAACCATCTTTAGTTCACTAGCTTACAAAAAATAAGTGAGTTGGCCTATTTTTGTTTCATCTTTTACTCTCTATTTTTCCATCAAAACAGTATGAGATATGTTATCAAAATTTTAACTAGGGGGCAGCTGGGTAGATCAGTTGATTTAGAGGCAGGACTAGAGATGGGAGGTCCTGGGTTCAAATCTGGCATCAGACATTTCCCAGCTGTGCGACCCTGGGCAAGTCACTTAACCCCCATTGCCTAACCCTTATCACTCTTCTACCTTAGAACCAATACACAGTATTGATTCTAAGATGGAAGGTAAGGGTTTAAAAAACAAAGTTTAACTAAAATATAAGCAAACTATGTCTGCAACATTATCCTCATCTATTAATTTAACAATGTTATCTTAAAAAAGGAAATTAGTCTGGCATGAGCTTTTCTTGAAGAAGCAGTTCATAATTGCTGTTTTCCTTTCTATCTGTTCATCAATGATGATGTGTTTTAGAATTTCCCAATGCATTGAAGTTAGACTCACTGACTTACAATTTTAATCTCACTGATCTTCTTCTCTTGTCTCTTTAAAAATGCAGATATTTGTCCTTTTCAAATATTTATTTATTTGAACTATTTTTCATGATTTTTCAAATTTTCTTTTTCCTACTATTATATATTACTATTTTTACTATCTGTTATCTATTTTCTCTTATACCAGTCTAAAATTGTTGTCTTTGCATCTTTCATCACTGTTTTTTTTTAGTTATAGAACCAACTATTAAAAGCCTAAATGTTCTTCATTTGATATGTTCTTTTAATACTTGAATATCTCCCTAAAAAAAGGTAACCTTTTCCAATTACTTGTAATTTATTTCTCATATAGAATGAATGAACTGTAGGTCTTTCTCCATTGTCATGGCATTTCTTGGAACAATAAGGAAAATAATGCTAACCTATTTTAACTGTTTCCTCAAAAAAACAAACAAACACATTTCTTTTGGTTTATATAGAGTCCACCAAAAATTAGCTTTAGAAATTTACTTACAAACATCCACATTCAATGAAAATATAACTAACTCTAGAGTCAAAAGATCTAAATAATGATGATGATGATGATGATAGCTAGAATTTATATAGTATTTTAAGTTCTTTTTTTTAACCTTTACCCTCTGTCGTAGAATAAATACTGTGTATTGTGACTTGCCCAGGGTCACACAGCTATGAAGTATCTAAGGCCAAATTCGAACCTAGGACCTCCCATCTCTAGGCCTGGCTCTTAATTCACTGAGTCACCCAGCTTTCCCCTAGTATTTTAAGTTCTGCTCAGTGCTTTTTACATTTTAATCCTTATAGCAACCATGGGATATAGGTTCTATTATGAACTTCATTATACAGGAAATTGAGACTGAGTGAAATTAAGTGACTTGCCTAAGGTCACATAAGAAGCATTTGAGGTTGGATTTGATCATGTCTTTCTAATTCCAGGTCAAACACCTGATCTATTGTTCCACTTAGCTGTCTCAGTTTGGCTACTTAATATCTATGTTTCCTTAACCAAATCTTGTAATTTCTTATTATCTCATATTCCTCATCCATAAAAGGATGGGGTTAGAAATATTTCTATGATTTCTTCCAGTTCCAAGCATTGTAGATACAAAAATGAAAAATAAGAAAGTTTCTGATCATAAGGAATTATAAGTTAGTGGATATAAGTGTGATGTAGAATTAGACATGTAATTAGACAAGTAATAAGACTTAGAATCGGTTTTGAAAAAGTTTAGTACTATGTTTTCAATTTCATCTCATTTGATTGGTAAATTTTCCATGCATGCACATCTGTACCTCCATATAAATCCTGCTTTTCCTTCTTATTGGGAGCATTTCACTTTGTGTCTTTAGAATGTCATTACTATCATCATCATCATCATCATCATATCATCACAGCATTATTCTAAATACAAGCATTTCTAGATTAAAGAAAAATGACCAAACATAGTCATCCAATGACATAGCTCTTTCCCATAACAATTTGAAATAACATTTGGTGGAATCCTTAATGTGGGGAAGGTCACAATATGTTAAAAGACAATTTGGGATTAACATTCCAGAAGAATATTCAATAGACACTTCATCTTCAACTAGAACTGATCAATTGCTTCCTTGATTACTCCCTTTAAAGTCTGAAATTGTCTCTCTTCTTTAAAATCAGTGGTGCAATACTTTCAATTCTCTGAATGGAACATGAGGTCTTTCCCTAAAGTAGATCATAAGCCAATGCTTTAGGGAATGGGGTGTCTAGGGGAGTGGGAGAAGCCTACCCTTAGATATATCAATAGCCCAACAACTTAAAGAGGTAGAGAAGAGCATTGGTTTTAATAAGATAAGAACTCTTTGTTCAAAGTTTGATTTCGACCTGTAACCGAGTTCCAAGAGGAAGACCACAGTCTTTTCTTCTTAAGGGATACATCTTGAAAGGATTTTTAAAGTACAGAACTATTTTTTGTAAATATTTCTAGAGAAACTAGGATAATGGAGATCTGGCACATGTGTTGATCCTGTCTCCTGGCTAAGATGGTATCTACACATGGAAGATACTAGGAAGCTCTTTCTAAGAGAATTGTGATCCTAGACCAATTCTTTAACAATTTTTGATTAGATTGGCATATAGTTGGAAGGAGACTTTTTTCCATGAGTATGTAGAGAGAACTCTCAAAATTGTAGAAAGGACCTGAATAATTTCCAGCTCTTCTGTTGTACTTCTGTCTGGATATTTGAGATGACTCCTTTAATCACAGTGAGATCATGAAGTATAAGAAGAGGGTCTTAGAGCCTTCTTTTTCTCTGAGGTGGAATCATCTCTGAGACATAGAACTGGATCCTTCAACTTTTATTTCATTCTTTTCTGTTCCAGGTGCAGAGAGTAGAGTCTCTGACCATGTGAGTTTCAAAGGTTAAGAATGTAATCCATGAGAATTCCAAAGTCTGAATTCAGCCTGGTTATTACATACTGATGCCTTTAGGAGCATTGAGGGTTCATGTCAAGTGATATTACTTAAGAACCTGAACTTGATTGGATCAATTCTATGTAGAAATATCACTAAGTAATGAGACCAATCCATCCCCTAAGAGAACTAGTTATGAAGGGAATGTTATGCCCAGGAGGAATTACAGGAATGGGTATATGTTGGTTCTTGATATATCTCTGTATTGACTAATCTTTTGCAAATGGTGCCAAATATGGAGTGTTTAAATGGACCTCTATTGCTAGGTGATGTCCTCTCTAAAATGGGAAGAACACAATTGGAGATACTTGAGCCTAATGCAGAGAAAAATATATTCTAGTTCCCTCAAGGGGTTGAGAACCCTAAGAGATATGTACCAGGATTTGGCCAAAGCAATCTATGTACACTGAAAAGGAGATTTAAAAATTTGTTCCATATGAGGATATACCTAAGTACATAAAGAAGGTCAAACAATTTGTTTTGAGAAAATTGAAAAAAAAAGTCAACAAATCAAATCATCAACATTTTTGGGTACTTACACTGGAATTGTTGCTATAGAGAATACAAAGATGCATAAGTTAACACCTCTGTATCAAGGAGTTATGTTTTATTTGGGGAGACAGAGGATAGACATAAATATCTAGATGAAAATGAAACTATAAGATATCATGAAACAGATATTAATTATTATTACTGATATTTATAATAGCTGATTTGTTTAGTGATTAGAATATTATAAATCTTCTTGTATACCTTATTTTATTTCATCCTCATACCTATGAAATACCTTGTTGAGGCATTTCTGATATTATTGTACTCACATTAATTACAAAATTTATGCTATATTTTCCACTACAGGGAAGCCTATAGTCTTGGGAAAAGAGTAATTTTTTTTTCATTTGTAAATTTTATTTAATAATTCAATTTAGAACATTTTTCTTTGGCTACAAGAATCGTATTCTTTCCCTCCCCTCCCCAACCATAGCTGATGTGCAATTCTACTGGGTTTTACATGTGGCCTTGATCAAAACCTATTTTCATGTTGCTGTTGTTTGAATTAGGATGATAATTTGAGTCTACATCCCCAGTCATATTCTCCTTGACCCATGTAACAAAGCAGTTGTTTTTCTTCAGTGTTGCTACTCCCACAGTTTTTCCTCTGAATGTGGATAGTGTTCTTTCTTGAAAATCCCTCTGAGTTGTTCTGGATCACTGCATTGCCACTAATAGAGAAGTACATTACATTCAATTGTACCATTGTGTATCAGTCTCTGTATATAATGTTCTGGTTCTGCTCCTCTCACACTGCATCAATTCTTGGAGGTCATTCCAGTTCACATGGAATTCCTCAAGTTCATTATTCCTTTGAGAACAATAGTATTCCATCACCAACAGATACCACAATTTGTTCAGCCATTCCCCAATTGGAGGACATTCCCTCATTTTCCAATAATTTTGGCACTACAAAGAGCACAACTATGAATATTCTTGTGCAGGTCTTTTTCCTTATTATCTCTTTGGGGTACAAACCCAGCAGTGCTATGGCTGGATCAAAGGGTGGTCTTTTAGTGCCCCATGGGCATAGTTCCAAATTACCCTCCAGAATCGGATCAATTCACAACTCCACCAGCAATGCATTAATGTTCCTACTTTGCCACATGCTCTCCAACATTCATTACTTTCCTTTGCTGTCATGTTAGCAAATCTACTAAATGTGAAGTGATACCTCAGAGTTGTTTTGATTTTCATCTGTCTGATTGTAAAAGATTTAGAACACTTTTTCATGTGCTTATCAATAGTTTTGATTTATTTATTTGAAAATTGCTTATTCATGTCCCTTGCCCTTTTATCAATTGAATAATGGTTTGATTTTTTGTACAATTGGTTTAGCTCATTATAAATTTGAGTAATTAGACCTTTGTTTTTTGTTTTGTTTTTGTTTTGTTTTTGGTTTTGACCTTTTGGTTTTTGTTATGAAGATTTTCCCCCAATTTGTTGTTTCCCTTTTAATTTTGGTTGCATTAGTTTTGTTTGTACAGAAACTTTTAAAATTTAATATAATTAAAATTATTTATTTTATATTTTGTAATTTTTCTAACTATCGCTTGATTTTAAAATCTTTCCTACCCCAAAGATCTGACATCTATATTATTCTATGTTCACCTATTTTACTTAGAGCTTCTTTCTTTATATTCAAGTCATTCACCCATTCTGAGATTATCTTGGGATAGGGTATGAGATGTTGATCCAAAGCCAATCTATCCCATACTGTCTTACAATTTTCCCAGCAGTTTTGATCAAATAGTGGATTTATTATTCCAAAATATGGGATCTTTGAGTTTATCATAGACTGACTTGTGGAGGTCACTTACTCCAAATCTATTCCACTGATCCTCCTTTCTGTCTCTTAGCCAGTACCACATGGTTTTCATGACAACTGCTTGACCACTCTTTTTTACGTTCTTTTTCATTATTTCCCTGGATATCCTTGATCTTTTGTTCTTCCAAGTGAAATTTATGGTTTTTTTTTCTAATTAAATAAAAAAGCTTTTTGGTAGTTAAATGGGCATGGCACTAAATAAATTAATTGGTTTGGGTAGGATTGTCATTTTTATAATGTTAGCTCATCCTACCAATGAGCAATTAATGTTTTTCCAATTATTTAGATCTAGTTTTAATTGTGTGGAGAGTATTTTGTAATTGTGTTCTCATAGTTCCTGTGATTGTCTTGGCAGATATATTCCTAAGTATTTCATATTGTCTAGGTTGATTTTAAATGGAATTTCTCTTTCTGATTCTTGCTGCTGAGATGTGTTGGAAGTATATAGAAATGCTGATAACTTATGTGGGTTTATTTTGTATCCTGCAACTTTGCTAAAGTTGTTGATAATTTCAACTAGCTTTTTAGTTGATTCTCTAGGATTCCTTAAGTAGACCATCATATCATCTGCAAAGAGTGATAGCTTGGTCTCCTCATTGCCAATTTAAATACCTTCAATTTCTTTTTCTTCTCTAATTGCTACTGCTAGTGTTTCTAGTGCAATGTTAAATAATAAAGGTGATAATGGGCACCCTTGTTAAACTCCTGATCTTACTGGGAAGGCTTCTAGTTTATCCCCATTGCAGATGATGTTTGCTGATGGTTTTAGATATAAATAGTTTATTATTTTTAGGAAAGCCCTTCTCTTCCTATGCTTTCTAGTGTTTTCAATAGGATTGAGAGTTGTATTTTGTTAAAAGCTTTTTCTAAGTCTATTGAAATAATCATATGACTTTTGTTGATTTGCTTGTTAATATGATCAATTATGTGGATGGTTTTCCTAATATAGAACCATCCTTGCATTCCTGGTATAAATCCCCCTTGGTTATAATGAATAGCCCTGTGATCACTTGCTGTAGTCTTTTTGCTAGTATTCTATTTAATATTTTTGCATCTATGTTCATTAAGGAGATTGGTCTATAGTTTTCTTTCTGTGTTTTTTGTCCTGCTTGACTTTAGAATCAGTACCATATTTGTGTCATAAAAAGAATTTGGTAGAATTACTTCTTTGCTTATTCTGTCAAATAGTTTGTATAGTATTTGTATAAATTTCTCCTTCAATTTTAGGATCTCTAATTTAGTTTTCATCTGAAGATTTTTAATGTGTTCTCTTTCTAGTTTTTTTTTAATTTGCATGCCCAATTCATTGACTTATGCCCTCCCTAATTTGTTTATATATAAATTAAAGGATATGAATTTCCTCCTAAGTATTGCTTAGACTGCATCGCATATATTTTGAATGGATGTCTCATCGTTGTCATTTTCTTCCATGAAGTTATTAATTGATTCTATGATTTGTTCTTTAACTGATTTTGGAGAATCATATTGTTTAATTTCCAATTAATTTTGATTTGCCTTTCCATGTACCCTTACTAATTATTATTTTCATTGCATTGTGATCTGAGAATGTTGCATTATTTCTGCTCTTTTGCAGTTGTTTGCAATGTTTTGTTCCCTAATGCATGGTCAATTTTTTGTGAATGTACCATGTGCTGATGAAAAGAAAGTATATTCCTTTTTGTCTCTATTTATTTTTCTCCATGTATCTACCAACTCTAATTTTTCTAAGTTTTCATTCACTTCTCTTTCATCTTTCTTATTTATTTTTTGTTTTGATTTATCTAGGTCCCCAAGAGGAAAATTCAGGTCTCTCATTAGTATAGTTTTTTTATTTATTTTGTCCTTGGGCTCTATTAGTTTCCCCTTTAGAAATTTGGATGCTATGTCATTTGGTGCATACATGTTGAGTCCAGATATTTCCTCATTGTCTATACTGCCTTTTATCAGGCTGTAATTACCTTCCCTGTCACTTTTGACTAGATCTGTTTTTACTTTGGCTTCGTCAGATATCATGATTGTGACTCCTGCCTTCTTTTTCTCAGTTGATGCCCAATAGATTTGACTCTATCCACTTACTTTTACCATATGTGTGTCTACCTTCCTCATGTGTGTTTCTTGTAGACAACATATGGTAGAATTTTGGTTTCCAATCCACTGTACTATTTGCTTGTGCTTTATGGGTGAGTTCATTCCATTCACATTCAGAGTTATGATTACTAGCTGTGTATTTCCCAGCATTTTGATTTCTACTCCTAGCTTTCTACACTAGTGTTCTGTTTTTAATCAGTCCCCCTAAATCCCACCCTTATTTTACTTCCCTTTCTACTCCCATCCTTATTTCTCTCTTATTTTCTTAACCATCTTTTTTGAACTATCCCCCATTCTCTCCCTCCCTTTCTTCTATACCCATCAGTCCAATTTTTACCCTTCTACTTCTCTATAGGGTGCAAATCAATTCTCTGTCCCAAAGGATGTTTGTTCTTCCATCTTTGAGACAATTTCAATGCACATCAGAATTAAGTGTTTCTTGTCTCCAACCTCTTTACCCTTCCAGTGTATTGGTGATCTCCCTCACCCCTGATAGGCACTTATTTATGACACATAAATTCATCACTTTTTCTTAACACATTCTTTTCCCATTTCTCTTAGTATTAACCTCTTTTTTTACCTCTACATATATATGTATACGTATATATGTCTTTTACCTCTACATATATATGTATATGTATATATATCTATCATCTTATCCTATACAGTTTGTCTATGTTCCCTCTAAGTATAATTTTTCTAACTTCCCAGCTGATAATAACAATTTTAAGAATATCATCTTTTCTCATAGGGAAACAAATCAGTTGAATTTATTGGGTTCCTTAAAAAAGTTTTTTTTTTTGCTTTTTCCCCTTTCTTAATTACCTTTTGATGATTCTCTTCCTTCAGTGTAGATGCAGCCAGATTCTGTGTTATTGTAAATGTGGTTCCATGATATCTGAATGACTTCTTTTTAGCAGCTTGAAATATTTTTTCCTTGGTCTAGGAATTCTTGAATTTTGCTATAACATTCCTGAGTATTGTCTGTTGGGGATTAAGTAAAGGAGGTGGTCTGTGGGTTCTTTCAATATCCACTTTTCCCTTTTGCTCTAGAATGTTGGGGCAGTTTTCTTGGATAATTTCCTGTAGAATGATGTCCAATCTTTTGTCATCATCTTATGTTAGTCCAATGATTTTTAAATTGTCTCTCCTTGTCCTGTTTTCTAGATCTTCCATTTTGTAGAGGAGGTAGTTCATATTTTCCTTAAATTTTTCATTCTTTTGATTTTGTATTATAGTTTCCTGCTGCCCTTGTGAAGTTTTTTGCTTCTTGTTGTTGGATTATAGTTTTTAAAGACTGAATTTTATCCATGGCTTTTTGTTCATCCTTCTCCTTCTGATCTTTCATCTCCTTTGCCTCATTTTCAAAGTGTTAATTTTGACTTTAAAAACACTGTTTTCTGTTTCCAGATGATATATTTTGCTTTTTAAGTTCTTTTCCCGGTTGTCCTCAGCCTTTCTTAAATGTTTTTTGAATCTTATTTTGAGTTCTTCCAAAGCCTGATTCCAATTCGCTGGAGTTTCTGTGTTTTTGCTTGGTGTTCCTTGATCTTCTTCTGTTCCATTTAATCTTTGTTCATTGCCTGGATAGAAGTTTTGGTTGCAATTTCTTTTTTCTTTTTCTGCTGTTTACTCATATATTTACCCCCCTTCCCCCCCCATGTAGTTGCCTGTAGTCTTTCTCCTCTCATTATGTGCTAGATTTGTGGGTTTGGACTTCTTGGTCCCGAAGGGGCACCTTTCTCTGTTCTGCTGTTTGATCAAGTTAGTTAGATCTTCCCAGACTGACACCAGAAGTTGAAAAGGAGCTGGGCTTTCCATCCTGTTGTCAAGGTTGTTGTCTGTAACTTCTTGCAGCTTTTGCCCTTGAAGCTTAGTCAGCAAGGCTCTCAGATCAGCCTATTGTGAGGGGTGTTGGAGATTGAGCTTCCCTGCCCTATGAAGGCTTCTTATCTGCCCTATTGATGAGATTGAGCCAGGGCATAGTTGATCTGCAATGCTGGATGTGCCCTGAGGCCAAAACCTACAGAAAAGGGGGGGGGGCAAGATGGAGAGTCTTGGGTTTGACTAGACTGATTGCTCTGCACTTCTCCTAGAGCTGACTCTATGTTGTCTGTGTTCTACACCCTGAGCCTGGCACAGGTTTGCCATCAGGTTACTCTCTCTGGACTAGTGCCTTTGCCCTCTCAGAGATTCTAGTCACTGCTAGAAGCTCAACACTGTAGGGGGGGAGGTGTCCTGGGACCTTCCTTCTTCCTTCCTCTTTAACCTATGTTCTAGAATTCAGGCTTTTTGGGGGGGGGGCTTTTCTTTTAAGGTATGTTCAGGAGGAGGGTTCCCTAGCTATATCATGTTGTTAGATTTGGTTTTCAGTCCCCTTGAAGAATTATATTTTTGATTGATAAGGAAGGGTTTATGGAGGTCTGAACTGTTGCTGTCTCTAAGCATCTGTCTTGACTATTCCTGGGAAAAGAGGAAATAAAGAATCAAATATACATGTGTATTTTAAATACATATGCACACACACACATATATATGTATAAGAACTTACCAGATGACAGCTATTATGCTCTGCTCCAATGATACAACCACAATTTAAGAAGGTTGGTGCCATCAGTGGATTTATATTCTAATAGGACAAGTCAATATTTATGTAAAAGTGTCCAGAGAAAGAAACATCTGGGGAGTCTCAGAGATAGTTAATTCATCCTAATAAAGTAAATCAACAAAATTTTCCCAGGAATATTGTTAGCCACATACTAGAATTGATTTGCTTATTGAACATAGAATAAAATAAGGCAGAACCAAAGTGTCAGAGTATAGACAATTCAGTTGAACTCTTCAACATCCTGCTCCAAATAACTTTAAAGTAATTCTGAAGTGGCAGAGGGAACAAAAAGTTGAGATGAGACATTTTTTATAACTAAAACTACCCTGAAAGCCATCAAGAAAGAACTCAGTCCAGAATATAGCACATATCTTTGTAATAATAGCAACAAGCCCAAGAGGTATTACAACAGTGGCAGTAGCAGCATTGGGAACTCTCAATCTAGAAATGGTAAGGGAGTTAAACTACTCATCAGAAAGATATTATATAGGACCCCTTTGCTGGTAATTGGACTGTAGGTACAGGACTCTATAGCGTTGCCTTCATAAAAATTCTGAGTTGCCATTTCAAGGCAAAGAGGAGCACTAGGAGTTGTGGCCACAGGGAAATAGAGGTCCTAGTCAAAGTTAATTTACCAAGAGTAGTGATAGATCTTGTAGCTTCAGAAGAGTAGGTGCCATTCTCACAGTTCCAGGGAAGAGAAGGATGTTTCTGGTTGCTCACAAGGGATCAAGGTCCCTGGCCTCAGATCCAAGAGAGTTCTTCAGTCCCTGGCCTCAGTTGCAAGGGAGTTCCTCAGTTCCAAGGAACACTAGTTACTGAGGCTATGGCAATAGAGACATGTTGATAGTTCCAGGGTCAAGAGGAGCATTAGCACTTGCTGTTACAGGTGTGCAAAATTCCTTCCTGAGTAAAGACAAGATCACAGGTCAAGAAAGCAGTAACTACAACTCTTTGAATCATACTTCCTTGGAAGCACTGAAAACTTACAGACCTCAAGAACTAGTTCTGAATGTAGTAGCACAAAAAACCTAAACCATGGGACAATGCCTCCTCCACTTTAGAAACAGAGACCAACTTTAACATGAATTAAAAAATCAATAAATAGCATTGAAAATTAGGAAACAATTCCAAAAACAAGCACAAAAATCTGCTATGGTGACAAGAAAGATATCAAGGAATAAGATATCAAGGTCAAAACAACTACAACATAAGCCTCAGGGGGAAAAAAAGTGAACTGGACATGAGCCTAATAAGAATTCCTATAAGAGCTCAAAAATATTTTTAAAAAACAAATAAGAGATATGGAGGGAAATTTTGGAAAATAAATGAGTATAACAGAAGAAAATTATGAAGAGAATCAATAACAGTAAAAGAGGGACAAAAATACTAAACATAATAATACCTTTAAAAATAGAATTGACCAAATGTTAAGGAAAGTAGAATTGGTGAGGATCATGGATAAAGGCTGCATCTAAGCCACCATCTTGACTGGAAGCCCCCCAAAGTTCATTCTTGATCTTCTCATGCATCTTGTGGTCTGGAGACATCTTCATGGTTTCTTCTCCATAGTCCAGTTTCTGGATTTGGAGAGGTATCATGTTTCTTAATCTAAAATTCTTCTCAAAAGGAATTTAAACTTTGCAATTTAAATAATAATATTTTTACATTTCCCCCTTGAAGAGGGTGATTAAAAAGACAGGAATCATTTAGGGATGCATGGCTGAGTTATGAGGTATATGAATCAATTGGCAAGAGAAATTAAAAAGGCATCAGAAAAATCCAAATAAAAAAGATAATTTCTGGATGAAATATAGACTATCACAGTCTTATGTGTACAAATTCTAAGTAAAGGAAAAATAAATCTATAACAGGCCCTTGAATCAGGGCCTAATTAAAATGATATAAGCAAGTAAGCATTTACCCAGTCAGTAGCCAGGATTACAGAAAGTTGCCACATTATGAAAGACAGAAAAGGGACTAGATTATAGGAGCCAGGTAGGAGCCAAGTTTGAGATACTCATCTTTAAGTATTTTCAGAGTGTGGATACAGGGAAGGCCTATGTCTTAATGTATGTTAAGCGTCGCAAACTTGAGTCTTCACACTAGGTTCAAGTCCTTTGTATTGGCTTAGAAGTATATCAGTCCTTCCTGGATTGGTTTCTTTGGCCTTGTGCAATGGCTCTTTTGTATATCTTGTCCTGTAATCAGACAGAATCCCTAAGCAAAGTCCTATGATTTTTAAAACAATCAATGGCATCATTTTTATAGTCTCAAGCTTTGGGGACATGCATTGACATTATAGCAAATGTATTTTAAACTTATATTACTGCAAAATAAAAAAATTAAAGAAAATCTTAATACTGGTGATGTGTTTCAAATATAAAAAAGAGAAAAAAACTGAAATAGTATATTGCACATGCAAGAAAAAATATAATAATAAAAGAGTTATAAAATTAAAAAAATATAGCTTATAATCATTGACACAATGTCAGCTAATAAAATATAGAATACAAGGTTTTTTTTTACCAAAATTGAGATCCATTTCCTCTTCATATCTTGCCATGAACCACAGTGAGTACAAGCCAATGAATTTCACAAAGTAACAGTTTTTTTTAAAAATAAAGAACAGTAGTACAAATATGTAGGTATCAATATCCCCAAAATTCTCAATAGCCCAAATAATTATAATAGCAAACAAACCCACTATCATATTTCACATAACTTGCTGTATGGCATTTAAAGAAAATGGACACTTGTCACAATTTTTTACAGACATAGTAAATCTTTCAACCTTGGTAAACATATTTTTAAACAAAGTAAAACTTATTTGGGTCTAGGACATCATCAAGAAATCTAGATATCATTAAAAATATGGCAGAGGAGTCTAGGAAAAACTCAAACCTTTGTACTGTTGATGTTGGGTAAAGTGAGCTGAAGAGTTATAAGTGAGAGATGCTCCTTTTTGGGGGAGTGCTCCAGGGGTACTATATGCTCTGGGATTAACTTCCCAGCTCCTTGGTATGACACTCTTATGTCCCATCTGTTCACATTGTTATAAATGTGGGAGGTGGGGATTAAAATTGTATTTCACTTCAGCTACTAAAATGGACCTTACCTCCTGTTAGGGGAAGGCAAAATGACCAGAGTTGTTGGATAGAAATATAAAAATCATGTCTAAAAGACCCCTTAAAAAATTTGAGATATTTAGTTCATTAAATTTTCCAAAGGTTTTTATACAATTGTAACCAGTTCTGATGGAGTCCATCTATCCTCTATGTGACAATTTACAAAATCAAAAATAGAAAAGCTGTTTTTATATGGGCTTACTCAATAATATTTGTTCAGTATAGTTATAGGGGAAAAGCAACAGAATATTACAGTAGTTAAAACCCAGTACATTAAAATGATTCAGTGTAACAGAATAGTATTGAATGCAGTAACATATGAACTTAAAACCAACAAAATTAAATCTTAAACAAAACAATCAGTAAAATTCAATAAAATACAGAGATTTTTATAAAACTTTGGAGTCTGAAAAGCCTTAAAACATAACCTCCAGTTGCTTTAAAATTGCTTTTTTTAAAATTATCCATTTATATGCCTATTGTCTGAAGGCATAAAATTGGTAATTGGTAGGCAAAGCAGATCAAGTAACTTGCACAGGGTCATACAGCCAGAAAGTGTCTGATGCCAGATTTCAATCCCAGACTTCGCATCTCTAGGCCTGGGTCTCAATCCATTGAGCCACTGAGCTGCTCCCCCATTGTGAGGGTGCATTTTAGGAGTCTCAAATTGGGCCAAAGAGGGAGATGAATTTCTCCCCTGAATCTCAGGTGAAGTAAATAAAAGAATCAGTGCATTCAAAAGATATACTTTTAAAGCAGCCATGCTTGTAACTTCCTGTTTGGAAAAGTCTCTTCCTTCTCCTCTTTCTCCCCACCTGTGATCCCCTGCCCCCTGCTCCCTGCCACGGGGAGGCTAAGGAAAGAGCACCCCCATTTTTACTAGTTGGTTTTTGACCCTGAAGAAATTGGGGCAGCTACCAGCAAGCCTTCTGGGTTGGAGGTCAGAGTTGCTGGGGCTGGGCTGCGGCTGGGCCAGGTGAGTGAGAGCACAGGTTTGGATTGCTGAAGAGCAGAAGCAGGCAGGCAGCAGCCAGTTGGCAGGGCTGGGACCAGGTGAGCTATCTGATGGCTGGAACGAGCTGAATTAAGAGGCTTTGCTAAAAAGTCTTGGAGAAATGCGGCTTAGAAATCATTATCTAGGTTATATTTTTTTTTTAATTTTAAGTTCTCATCCAATCTAGTGGTTGCCATTAACAGTAAAATTTAAATTAGTTTCTCTTCTAAAAGTATTAAATTTTTATGAGGTTTATTAAAGATTATTAGAAATCAAGGATACAAAATAATAAACCACATGCCTGGGTACAATTAGCCCATTCACAGCCTACTTATAACATGTTGCAATCTCTGAGTAGAGGAAGAGGCTCTTGGGAGGCAGAGAGCCCATTAAATACTAAATTCTATTTTTGACCAGGTGGAGACCCAGGTGAGATTATAGGGAATTCTGGGAAGTACCAAGGACTTCTGGGGATTGATGTCTGGGGTTCAAATCTCCATTTTTACAATAGCGCTATTAGGTTGATTTCCTAAGGTGATTGAATTAAAACAGAAAAGAAACTATATGTTCTGAAATATTTATACCAGTTTTTATGTAATAACACAGGACTAGAAACTGCGTATCATTTCTTGCATATGTTAAACTCTTTTTATAAATATTTTCTCATTTGATCTTAATAACAACCTTGTGAGGTAGGTTCTATTATTATTTTCACTTTATAATTGAGAACAATGAGGTAAACTAGATTAAGTGAAATTCTCAGGATCACACAGCTCCTTGAATCCAGGTCCTGAGCTCTATCAGTCACTCCAGGAAAAGCTTAGTGAATTAACTCTACTTGGGACAGGAAGCATAATATGGTCACCAAGATGGTGACAGTTGGAGGCAATTGCAGAATAGCATAAGAATTTCTGTAGAGGTGAAGAATTATGGGATCAAGCTTTTTTTAATGAGAAAAGGATAAATTTGAATTCCAGAACTATATGAGCTCCTCAACTAAGTGAAGAAGTTATGGGAACAAAAAAGACTTGGACTTGATAACTAGTAAGAGACAGAGGCATGATGTAGAAGATGAAATGCAGACATTGTGCTACATTAATATTATAGATTCTGTGGACTGTGGAGGTCTTGGGGAAAGGAGTAAACTCTTCATTAACACTTAAGCCCCTTTCCTTTTGGGGAAAATACCTCACAGATAAAATTATACATCTGGAAGATTATATGAACCTTGGGGTATTTTGGGCCCAATGAAATTCACTATTGATGTGAAATACATTCTCTTCTCAGAGGGCTCTAAATTTTAGGAATAGGGAGAGAACTCAACTCTACTGTAAAACTAGAGGACTCTGAAGATCCTTGGGCAAGGTGCAAATCAATTAGAGAAAAATTTTAGAAGAGTTTATCATTCATGATAGTTTTGTTTCATAATTCTGGTGGACTTAAATAAACCTTGTCTTATAAATAATAATAAATAGTTAATGTGTATAATCGCACTTAATATGTGTCAGACACCATGTTAAATGCTTTACAATTATTACTCACATTTGATCCTTACAACACACCTGGAAAGTAGGTGATATTATTATTTCCATTTTACCAAAAAGGAACTGGAGGCAAAAAGTAATAAAGTGACTTGACCAGGGTCTTCAGTTAGAAAATGGCAGCAGCCTGATTCAAGTTTGCCTGATTTTTAGACCAGATGCTTTATCCATCATACCTAGCTGCCTTTTTGATGGATTATTGATATGACTGCTTGCAAAGGAGGCTGAGGAACTTTAATTTTTTTTAATTTATTTATTTATTCATTTTTAAATTTGCTCAATTTTGAACATTATTACCTGGTTACAAAAATCATTTTCTATTCCACACCCCCCTCCTCTCCCATAGCCAACACACAATTTCACTGGGTATTACATGTATCCTTGACCAGACTCCATTTCCATATTGTGGGTATTTGCACTAGGATGTCCATTCAGAGTCTACATCCCCAACCATATACCCCTTGACCTATGTAATCAAGCAGTTGTTTTTTCTTTGGTGTTTTTACTCCCACAGTTTTTCCTCTGAATGTGGATAGTGCTCTTCCTCATGCATCCCTCTGGGTTCTTCAGGATCACTGCATTGCCACTAATGGAGAAGTTCATTACCTTCGATTGTACTACAGTGTATCAGTCTCTGTGTACAATGTTCTCTTGGCTCTGCTCCTTTGGTTCTGCATCACTTTCTGGAGGTTGTTCCAGTTCCCATGGAATTCCTCCACTTTATTGTTCCTTTGACCTCAATAGTATTCCATCACCAACATATACCACAATTTGTTCAGCCATTCCCTAATTGAAGGGCATCCTCTCATTTTCCAGTTATTTACCACCACAAAGAGTGCAGCTATGAATATCCTTGTACATGTCTTTTTCCATATTATCTCTTTGGGGTACAAACCCAGCAATGCTATGGCTGTATCAAAGGGCAGACAGTCTTTTATCACCCTTTGGGCAGAGTTCCAAATTGCCAATCAGAATGGTTGGATCAATTCACAACTCCACCAGCAATGAATTAATGTCCCCATATTGCCACATCCCCTCCAGTATTCATTATTTTCCTCTGATGTCATGTTAGCCAATCTGCTAGGTGCGAGGTGTTACCTCAGAGTTGTTTTGATTTGCATCTCTCTGATTATAAGAGAATTAGAACACTTTTTTTTTTGCATTTTCTTATTAGCTTCTGGATCCTCAATACATGACTTTATGACATTGAAAATAACTGCATAATCCAGGGGTGGAATTTCCCCCTCAGAACCAAACTTTGATCCTACACGTTTCCATTCCGAACTAGATATAATCTCTCCTTCAGGGAACCATGGTGCTAATTGTCTTACATAGCCCACAAATTTCTTTAACATCTTTTTCTGCACTTTAACTCCATGTGCCGTTAAGGCAGCTTGAATAAGGTGCTCAGCTTGCCATCCCCCATCCTGTAAAAGGACAGGAACTGAGTTTCCCATACCTCCTGAGAAATAACCCACAAAACAAAGAAAGGAGATAGAAAAGATTATGGAACAGAGGAAACCCGTAAAGACAGATTTTTCTTGGCTCTATCCCAAATTTGCTCTGCTTACCCAATCCAAGATATTGTCACAAAGCCCGTCACTTTGTGTCATCCTTTGACCAGCAAAAGAATCGGGGTTACGAACGGCATTTATGTCCCTGAATCTCGGACGCCAAAATGCAAGGCTCATCTGAAAGGTGGCCAATCTTCTTGCGACCTTCCGTGTGGTAACGATCATACAAAGTGATGAATGGATGCTAAGAGAAAATGTATAACGACCCTTTATTGAGTTCAAACAAAGCAATATATAGGTTAACACACAGGAAGATATAATGTTACCGCCCAGCAACAGCAGGAACCAATAATTGGGCAGATTCATGACGTTACCTGCCAGGCACAGGGAAGAACCGAGAAGATTCCAAACAAAGACAGAGAAATAACTTTCCCACAGCCTCTCATAATTTCTCACAACCCTTATCAGTCTTCTGCTGGCTACTCCAACCTTACAGTTTCTTTCTCACAGACCTTATCAATCCTCCCGCCGCTGCTATTCCAACCTTGAGCACACAGATGTGCAGGTCGTACACAGTTCAACCCATGACCCCAACTATGCAACTCAACTGGGGAGGAAGAGGAGGCTTAACCCTTACGGTTCTGCCTTTACGGCAATGCCTCGACTACAGTTTTGATATCCTCTCCTAGTTTTGTCCTTTCTTCTTTTGCTATATCCATTTAAACCAGTGGTTTACTTTTAATCAGTTTTCCTAATCACCTCCCTTAATATGCTTCCCTTTCTGGTCCCTACCTTTTTTCCCCTTCTTTTTTTTTCAGGGTATATTAAGTTACCTCCTCCCTTTCCTTCCCTCCCTTTTTGTACTCTCTTCCCACTACTCCCCTTAGTTTTACCTTCTCCCTTACCCTGCACAATAAGATAGAATTAAAGTTACCAAAGAATCTAGGTCTTCCCTCTCAGAGTTGATTTCACTGAGAGTAAGGTTTAAGTATTATCTATTAGCACTCGTTTCCTCTCCTTCTTATAGGAGTATTCTTTCCCTCATCTTCCCATGAGTATCTTTGTATGAAAAAGATTATTCTATTTAATTTATTTCTTCAAGTCTCTTGGTACCCTCTTCAATTCCCACTCTCTTCTTTTTTTTTTTTTGCATAACATCTTATATCCCTTAATGCCCCAATCATTTTCTATGAGTGATTCTTGTAATTACTATTATAATGAATACAGTTGAGAGTTGAGAGTTACAAATAATATTTTCCCCATATATTAATATATATGTAATTTGATCTATTTGTAGCCCTTAAAGAAGAGAGTTTGAATACAAAGAAAAAACATTTTTCTCCTTTTCCCTCTTTTTCTTATTTACCTTTTCTTGTTTCTCTTGCTCTTTGTGTTTGGATATCAAACTTTCCACTTAGTTCTGGTCTTTTCTTTACAAATACTTGGAAATCTTCTATTTTGTTGAATGGCCTAGATTATGCTTGTTTGAAGACCCATTTCTCTTGCCTTTCTGAATATTATGTTCCAAGCCTTGTGGTCCTTTAGTGTGGAAGCTACCAGGTCTTGTGTAATCCTGATTGGTGCTCCTTGGAATCTGAATTTTCTCTTTTTGGCTTATGTAGAATTTTCTCCTTAGCTTGAAAGCTCTGGAATTTAGCAATTACAATCCTGGGAGTTGTCTTTAGGGGATTTAGTATAGAGGATGTTCTATGAACTCTTTCAATGTCTATTTTGCCCCCTTGTTCAAGAACATCAGGGCAGTTTTCTTGGATGATTTCTTGTAGTATGGTGTCAAGATTTCTGTTTATTTCTGGTTTTTCAAGTAGACCAATGATTCTCACATTGTTCCTTCTTCCTCTGTTTTCCTGATCTGTCACCTTGTTGGTGAGATATTTTATGCTTTCTTCTATTTTTGTCAGTCTTTTGACTTTACTTTATTAATTCTTGATGTTTTGCAACGTCATTGGTTTCTAGTTGCTCAATTCTGGTCCTTAAGGCTTGGTTTTATGCTTTACCTTTTGATTTTCAGCTATAAGTTTTTGGTTCTCTGCTATAATTTTTTATTTTCTTTTTGAACCATTTCTCACTCATCTTGCCAGAAGGCTTCCATCTTTTTTATAAGCTCCAATTTAAATTCTTCCAGAGCTTATGGGCAATTTCCATTTCTTTTGGAAGGTTTTGGAGAAATTATTTGCATTTACTCTTCTGTTATTTCCTCTGTAGTTTGTATTTTTCCTCCGTAAAAATTATCCAAGGTCAACCCCTTCTTCTTGTTTTTCTTGGTGTTGGGAAGTTGTTCCTGGGCACTGTTTGCCATCATTATGGTTGTTTTTCCTTCCTTTTCCAGTCAGAAATCTGAGTGTGGAGGGCAGGCTCTCTGTGTATGGAGTTAAGGAGCAAGGCTTTTGCCTGAGGCTAGCTCTTGAATCTCCACAGCTGTGCTACCTTCCCGGGGGGCACCCAAGGTCTGCTTCCCCCCTCCCACCAGGGTTTCAGGTTTAACTGCTCTCAGGGGTAGGTCCTTGGTGGTCTTACTCAGTTTCCAAGACTTAGAGGTATCCCTTGCTCACTCCAGAGGTGCCCTTTGCTTACTTTCTGATTCTGGAAAGCACTGGGTCTAACTCGTAGGTGGGGTGGGGAAGGATAGATCAGCTCAAGTTTGGGTAGGAGCTTTTTCACTCCCTCATAGTGTGGAACTGCCCAAATTCCATGTACCTTCAATGCTGTGCCATACTATAGAGTCTCTTCATTCTTATGAGAATGGTTTTTTGGTCTTTTAAGGTTGTCTATATCAATGGGTCTGAGGAGAGGAAGTGTCCCACATCTAGACCGCCACCATGCTTACCCAGAAGTCTCTAAACTCTTTTCTTTAAATTTATATAGTCTGACATTTTGAAGATATGCTTTGGGTATATATTTTTTTATTTTTTATTATTTTTATATTTATATAAATATAATATTTATATTATAAATATAATAGATCCATTATATTTTATATTTATTATTTTATATTATCTAATATTATATATTATACCATATTATTTATTATATTATATTTATATAATGTAATAAAAATAATATAATATTTATTATTTAATTATATTTGGGTGGGGCAGAAGAAGCAAAATTATGTTCTTCCTAGGTAAAACCCTGAATATTGATATGACCTTCAAAGACAGTGATTTGTGAGACTGAACCAATCCTTTATAAACAAGGAACTTCCACTCTGGTATATGGGTTATACTTATAAAGCTCTAAATAGTTCAAAAGTTTTTATTCATGTTGAGCCAAAACTTTATGGTCTATAACTTCTACCTCTTGATGGAGTCCAACAGGAAAAAATTAATCCTTTTTCTATAAGACAATCTTACATCTTACCATGCCTTCCCTTCTCAGGCAAAAGGCTTAGATTTCTTCAACTTTTGTGCTTTGGGAGACATTTCACAGAGCATTATATTTGTCAGGAGATTTGAGTTTGAATCCTTCTTTAGACAATTACTGCTTACATAAATTACTTAACTTTTCTTCAGCCTCAAAATGGGGATGATAATATCTTCTAACTCATCATGTTACTGTGAGGATATAAAGTGATTTCCCATCACTAAACTGATATATATATATATATATATATATATAATTATTATTTTCACATGATAAGAAAGGCTTTAATGTTTCACTTTTATGGGTGAATTCTCCCATTTAGAGATTATGGGAACTTACTGACATGCTCCTATGGGCTGTCACTACTTCGCCTCATGACAGGCAGATAGGTAATACAGTGGATACAGCCCAAGGTATAGAGTCAGCAAGATCTAAATTCAAATCTGACTTCACACACTTACTATCTATTTGGCTCTGGGCAAATCATTTAACTCTGTCTGATCACATTTTCCTCATCTATAAAATCGTCATAGTAGGACCTACTTCCAGGATTGTTCTGAGGATCAAATGAGATGATAATTGTTATGTTTATCACAGCCCCTGACACATTGTAAAACCAATATAAATGTTAGTTATTATTATTATTATATTTTACTAAAAGCACTTTTCAGAAATGTTATAGAATGAAAATTTTAAGGGCCAGAGAAAATGAATAGTGCTTGAGGAGCACTTATACCCAACTTATTTTCAATTCATCTAATTTAGCTTCTTGATGTGTATTTCCTACAGAGGCTCTTTCAGTTTCAAAACAAGACACTTAAGTTTATTTTTCATTTCCCTTTTAGGTTAAGTCTAATTTAGAACATCTGTGATTCTTCAAATGAGTTGGCACGCATTGTCTTTCCCAGACCTCAACTAACTCTTGTCTTTGAGACTTGATTTAGTTGCTAGCCCATTCTAGCTGAAGATACTTGGCCTTATTCCATTTAGGTCTTGATATAGCACCAAACAAGGGTTCTCAGATCTATAAATTACTGCCTTTGTAACCAAAGGTAACTTTATTAACATGCCCTTGTTTTCATTTCCACAGATTTTAAGGATTATAAAACAGGGTGGTGGGGGTGGAGAAGGGTGGTCTTAAATGACATCTGAGATTTTCTAAGTCTAAATTTGTGTTCCAAACTATCACCAATCTAGATTTCTATAGTTCTTGCTTCATTCCCCATATGACATTTGATCAGTAGGAATTTCATGGTCTGCTATTGTCTCTCCCACAAGAGACAACTGGATAATATCCAATTCCATCAGCATCTCATACATGTCTAGAATCTGGTTAGATTTGTCTAATCCTTACCTTGCATCCCCCATACTCCCTACCTTAACTTTTCGATTCTATGAGTTCCTCTAAAGCTAGATGGACAGGATTATTTAAATTTTCAGAGGCTGTTTGCCATCACATCTTGATTAAGGAGTTGGAAGTTTAAGTGATATGTGAGTGTGTGAATAGTCTATTGTTATCAAGGGAAAAGACAAATATACATTTCCCAATCTTCACTTCATAGGATCATTGAATTGTAAGGACATTAGGGGTCAACAACAGTTGCTTGGGTATACAGATCTCAAATTCAAGCTAAAACTCTACTTTCTATTCTCAATCCCTTTAGTACTAGGGACTTTCCTTTTTTTTAATTATTTTCAGTCTTTGCTGAGGACTTGAACACATTCTAGATTACCCTCTTCTTCTTTTGGAAAATTCAATCATCTTCCAATGATCCCGTCTTCTGGCATAGGTTCTTTTCTCTAAAATTCCTTAAATTAATTGATAAGAGTTCAATGATTACATAGGTGAGCATTTTTAGTAACAAGAGAATGCAATGTATCTAGGTCAAGAGAACAGAACTCACTTGGAACTACCAGATAATTTTTTATTGTCCTCCCATCTCCCTGTGACTTCAAAAAACCATATTGATTTTACCTCTTTTGTTCAGAAAATCTTGTCCATGACAAAAATAAATAATAAAAATAAAGGTGAAAAAATGAAATTGAATAATTCTATTTTCTCAGTGCTATCCATTAATATTTTGTCCCTTCCCTTATTCTTATTCTAAATTTTTTGAAAATGCATCCCAATACAATTACATATATACACTCTTACTTTATTATCTTTAGCATCTTTTCCAAGCCTCTATTATACTGTCAGTCAGTCAATAAATATATATAATATATATATATACATATATATATAGTAAATGCCTACTATATACCCTACTTTTGAAGGTAGTTCTATGGTAGTTTTGTATCAATTTGATAGCTAATAGATGTTATTTTATTTTATCTTTTAATTGAAACATTTTATTTAATTAATTTAGAAAATTTTTCCATCGTTATATGATTTGTGTTCTTCCCACCACCACCACCACCATACCCGACATGCAATTCCACTGGGTTTTACATGTAAATGGGTGTTATTTTAAATGAAGTATATTCTTTGAATTTTATTTTTCTCAGTGTGAATTTTCTATCATTTATTTATTACCTTATGTTGTAGATTAACTTTTCCTATTCCTTCCATTTCTCAATATATATTTATCAATGACCTACATAAAAAAACATTGATGCATCTAATTTCTAAGTAGGAAGCAATATAATAAGTTTGAGGAGACTACAAAATGAATAATATGTAGTACCTGGACACATGAAGCTTCCTGTCTAATAAAAGAGAAAAGACATGTAGCTAAATAACCAACACAAAACAGAGTATGATAAATTCCTATGGAATGAAACAAGTTGCTGTGGGGCTTTTTAAATAGGGAATCAAAACTCTTGGTTACCCTGATCTGGGAAAGTTTCATAGAACAGGCATTATTTTGGTGACCAGAGATAAAGGTGGGAAAGGAGCACGATTCAGATATAGGAAACAATTAGTACGAGGAAAGACATAGAGATGGGAAAACATGGGATGTGATTTGGAGTTAGTAATTTGGCTGAAGTACAGAATGACATTTCATCAACTAAGTCCTAATTAAGAGCCTCATTTGCCTGTGTGAATATATCTAGCATTCTATAACACCTTAGAGTTTGCAACATGCTTTATATAGGTTATCTTACTTGAGCCTCATAATAATTCTCTGAAGTGTTAATCCTCATAATGATTCTATGATGTAAATGTTATTATTTCCATTTTACTAATGAAGGAATTGAGAGATTAAGTGATTTGCTCAGGATCACACTATTAAGGTTCTGAGGTCTTCCTGCCTTCAAGTCCAACATTCTATCCACTGAATATTCAACAACCATTGTCTTCAATCTATTGCATAGCAAAGTACCTATCATAGACTAAATACCCCCAAAATATTTTTTCACTCATTTGTGAATTAATTTAGTGAGTTTTCACTGTAGTTATCTTCATAGTCAGCAAGACAGCATTGTGTGACACATGAGTTTTGTCTTTAGGGAGTTAATCATAATGCCAAATTGCCAGGCACATACTTTTAAAAAGGCACAACTCTCTAAAAACTTGTTCTCCGGCTGTGGTACATAACCATAAGGACTATTAAACATGGTTTTTTATTCTCGTTGTCATCCACACAGAATGACTTAAAAATAGCTTTTGCATCCTAAATACTACTGTATATCTTCCTGAAATATTCCAAATTTTTACAAACTCCTGTTCAGAGCTGGATTAAACCTAGTGCCATCAATTCAGTTCTTGCCACTATAGCTCACAGATATGTACTTCCAGGCATGACTTGCAAGAAATAATCAGTTATTGAAAGGTGTACCTTAAAATAGAGAATACATTTCCCTTACAGATGCATTAAGTGCATCTCCCTATCCCATTGGGCATGTCTATAATTTTCCATAATTTTGCTTTAAGTCTCAATAGTACTGCAATTTGATTAAGGAAAATAATCAATGTTCTTAATACAGTATTACTTGTAATATTTTCAGTGGGCTGTGAGTTAGGCTTCTTCAGATGTAAGATGATTTTAAAAATTGCTAAAGGTAATGATTTTTTATAGCTTAATTTAGATTATATTGAAAATTATGTGGAAAAAAACCCAGAACTGCTGCCACCTTATTAAACATCTCTGCGTTTTGCAATTTAAATACTACACTCAGTCATATATTTTGCGTATTCATATTTCAACAATAAACATTAATAACATGGTAATATCTTTATTTCCATACAGTTTCTTTAATATACCATGGGGAGCTGCAAGCAATGTTCACTTAATAATTATTTCCATTAGAACTAGCATCTTTTGGGAAAGGGCTTAAATTCTCTATATGGTTAAAAAAAATCCCCCCACCCCGCTTTTTTTTAGCAAATGGAAAACACTTACCCAGTTAAAGTACATGACTATATGTACTAAATACTAAGGCTATATAAATCTAATTAGCTTCTTAAAAAGACCTTTCCCTCATAAGACACAGCAAGGGCTTGACTGACAAATCACTGGCTAAGAGTACAGCTTAAGTACCTTATTCTCAGTAGACTTGTAGTCTCCACAGTTCTCTCTTGCCATTAAATTTTAGTACCAGTAAAATTTGTGTAGTTCACTCTGTGTGTGTGGTTGTTTCAGTGACACCTTGTTGGATTTGATGGTCAAGATTGATATATATGTATATTTATGTGTATATATATATATATATATGTGTGTGTGTTATACACATACACATAACACACACACACACACACACACACATATATATATATATATATATATATATATATATATATATACATGCACACACATACTCATAGGTCAAAGGGCTCATTTCTAGTTTTCAAATGAATGGTTGGTTCTGTATACAGAAGGGAAACTTGCTTCCTCTAGAGGTTCTCAGTTCTTTAGAGAGCACAGTGGGAGATCTGTTGGCATTTATTGATAATATCCTGTAGTTGGGTTACTCTAATTGCATGCCTTACAATGAGGCATCATAGTGAATTGGGGGAATCCTGGTCTTAGAACCAGGAGAATTGGTTTCTGATTTTAGTTGCAAACTGAAGTAGCTGTTATGTTGTTATGGGGTATTCGGGGTAGACCAGAACTTCTAGTATGAGGACTTGTTGAGTACTTCTCAGGAATATTTTTTATCTTTTTCTGTCTCTGTCACCAAGTCCTTACTTGTGGCTCCCAGAAGCTATAGCATGTGCAGTGGTCACCACCCTGTATTCCATCTTGGCAGGTAGGCAAAACCAGGATGATGGAAACTTCAGGTCTTTTGCTGAGTCAGGTGGGTATTTATCCATTATATGTTTGGAAGTCTTGTCAAAATATATGGAAGGGGCATCAGAGAACATTTTGCAGCAGAAGAGCACCTGTGAAAAGCTTAGAGCTTGGATAGATATCTAAGAAACCAAAGTCATCCACTGCATCCCAAATCATCTCTGATCCTCTTGTTTTGTCAAGTTTGGACTTAGATGACACTGGAAGAGAGAGTGAGGCTGAAAACTTTGTGTGACTTTGCCTCATTTAAATCTAATTCATGAGGGACTTAAAAGATATCACCACTGATATCATTTTGGTCCTCTTTGAGTACAAAGGACAACAACCAACCAATCAACTAAGCTGTAAACCTTATGCAAGTCACTTAACCCATAAAGTCCTTCATTTTGACATTCATAAAAGTAGGATAATAATGTTGGTACTATAATCCTTCAAATGCTATGTGAATATAAAATTTTAATTATGTGAACCAGCTTCTATCTGAGCAGTTTAGAATAATAGGTACACTCTTTGTAAAGGAGTCATAGTATGTATTAACAATATGGCTCCTGACAATCAATGTCAACTAGATAAAAAATTTAATCTTTAATTTTAATATTTAATAAAAACATATGAGGGCCTGACTATCTCTGGTAAATGTACCAGCTTGAATATATTGTGTACTTTATTACCATACATCCCAGGACTTTTATTTTACTCCGATGGCCATTTTGTTTATTATAGCAAATACTATAGTATGTTAAGCTCGTGACACATATTTAATAAAATTTTGTGCCTTTAATCTCATCAAGATTTTTGGATGGGGGCAGCTGGGTGGCTCAGTGTTTTGAGAGCCAGTCCTTAACAGATAGGAGTTCCTGGGTTCAAATCTGGCCTCAGACACTTCCTAGCTGTGTGATCTTGGGCAAATCATTGAATATCCATTGCCTAGACCTTGTCACTCTTCTGTCTTTGATCCAATACACAGTATTGATTCTAAGATAGGAGGTAAGGGTTTAAAAGAAGATTTCTGGATGCCAGATGTTGTGAACTCCTGTGGCTAGTTCCTGGACTTCATTTTCATTAACTGATAGATCAATTAACAAGCATTTATTAAGTGCACTGTATGGACCATTTTGATTAATTTTAATGACATAATCTATTTTGGTGTTACTTCTTGACATAACTCTCTGAATCTACTCTAAGCAGAAATATCCCACTCCATAATCAGAACAGAGTTTGGCATGTTTGGACTTACTGGCAGACATTTTACCTTTTCTGTGTTTCACCAATACTGCTAGAAATAACTGCCTCTCTGTGAGTTGTGGGTATTAGAAATTGCTTGCTGTATATGTGATTAATCAATCAACAACATCTACTGTGTTCTAAGAACTGTGCTGGAAGCTGGAAATGCAAAGAGAGAAGCAAGAATGTTTGCTCTTAAGTAGCTATTCAGTTATTATACATATCAAATTTGGTTCAGTAATAAAAATATATTTAAAGAACTTATTGTAATTCCATATAGAAGGCAATTCTATAGTATGTCACCTAAGGAATCTTCTAAGAGGCAGCAGGTAGCATAGTGGATAGAGCATTGAACCTGAAATCAGGAAGACCAGAGTTCAAATCTAGTCTTACTACATGACCTTGCTCAAGTCATTTAATCTCTGTTTGCCTAAGTTGCTTCAACTGTAAAATGGGGGAGGGGGTGGCACCTGTCTGCCAGAGAATTTGTATAGTACCTGAATTCAGCGGGTTCTTAATACATGCTTATTTACTTCCATTTATCATTATAAGACACATAACATAGGTAAGCAGTATAAGAACTAATATTCCCTCCAGGAAGTTGATTTAATTCTTTAAACAGTGACCAGTTATGCTGGTGATAATACTCTCAATAATTCCACTAGTTCACCAGAAAATTTAATAGTAGGTGAAGTTGCAACAGCTTCGTGACTCAGTTGATAGAGAGTCAAATCTGGAGATGGTAGGTCCTATGTACAAATCTGGCCTCAGATATTTCCTAGCTGTGTGACCCTGGGCAAGTTATTTAACCTCAATTCCCTATCTCCTACTGTTCTTCTTCCTTGAACCAATACTTGGCATCAATTCCAAGAGGGAAGATAAAAGTTATAAAAATAGTAGGTGAAGTAGGGATACTGATGAAATTTATCAGGATCCTTGTAGAACTACCCCTTACAAATAATTTAAGGCCATGATACCATAGTTTTTGGGTTTATTGTCGTTCATTTTAAGAAGGGACTTCTTCAGGAGAAAAATCCCAGGAAATACCTCTCATCTTTGTGACATCTAGTCTCTCAAGTCATCATGTTCCCTTAAGGAAAGATAGTAAGATATTTATTAATTCCCTTATCTCTAGAACCACATGCCTTACAGGGTAAGAGTCTATATGAAACAATTCTCCCTCTGCCATTTTAATGAACAAAAATGTTAGAATCATCCTGGAGCCTCAAGCAAATCTAACATAAAGGTTTTGTTTTTCTTTTTCATTTTAGGAAGTATTGCTCTTGGATACCAGGTGACATAACTCACAAGGAGTCTGATAAAGATCAAATGCTATAACATAAGTACAGTACTTTGCAAACTTTAAAGCATTATGTGTTACCTATTTTTATAGAAGTAACATGGTTCCCGCCTCCATCCATTTCATTCATAAACTTAAAGAAAAGTAGTGCCTGAATGCCCTCAATTCAATATAAGAGAGATTGGGTTTGGGTAGGGTTTGATGGGTCTGGGATCTGTGAGCTCAACAACCCATTGTTAAGTCTTGTATTGCTTATAACATTTATCAATCAATAGGAAGCAGTATATCATAGTGGGAAAAGTATTATATCTGAATAAATCCTGGATCTGCACTTATCACCTACACAACCTTGAGCAAGTTATTTGGCCTCTATAGGCCAGATTCTTCAACTATAAAATAAAGGAGCTATCCTATATAATCACTGAGATCCTTCATAGTTTTAGTATTTGTACCAAACTCTTTGGGAATTCATGCAGTTGTAACTAAGGCACATTGCCACTTCCATGAAAGAAGGAGTCCAGTTCAATTACAAAGTTTACTAGTAATGGCCCCTTCTGTAAACTTTCCATTTCACTTTGTAGATTGGAGTAAAATGATTGGGATTTATTCTGTAGAAAGTGTCAACCACTGTTGCTTGGATTACTATGTTGCAGGACACTCAGAAAGTAAAAATTATGTTACCTTGAAATCTTGATCATATTTGGTAAGGTCTTCTACCCTGGTTTAGGACCAATTGTTCAAGATACTGAGAATGGATTCGTGTCCGGGGAAAGTTTTAGTAGAGTTTTTTAGGAAGGGGAACGAACTGATACAACAGAAATCAAATGTCTTTCACTCTTCCGTCCCTTTGAACAGGAGGCCAAAATAGAATTTTAAATAGGTGCTTGGTCAATTAAATGCTGAATAATGCTCATGTGTATAAGTTTCCAGTAAGGGCTAACTATATATTAAAAATAAAGATTCTTTCTTGTTTATTGTGTATCTTCAATGAATTTAAATTGGAATTTCACAAATATGCTGGCATTACCCAAATCTTACATGTCACACCAAGGATTAAAGCTAAGTCAATACAGGACAGTGGTAAGAGAAAAATGCTTAATTGATAACAAATAATTACCTTTGGGATCAGAGTAGAAGTAATTCATTAATTTATTGATTGTTTTTATAGACTTTAGTCAATGTATTCTCTTTAGAGGTCACTTCTACCAACATGAGATCAGATTAGATATTACTGACATATTCAGCCATCCTATTTTATGTATTTCACTCATGAATGAAGAAACTAGATTTTGTGACTAACAGCTTGGGAAACTGTAAGAATGGGCCATGGAAACTCTGGTTTTGTGGATTCAACCACAATTATATAGATTCAGACGGTCAGTGGAAGAGTAAGCAATGAAATTCAATCCTTCTAAATTTCCAGTTTAATATTTTATTCACTTTCCAGCAAAACTAGATGAATACAGACTTTGCTTATTAAGAATATAAAATAGCTCAGTCACTAAAAATTTGTGATTCTTATTGAGCAATAAGTGGGATGACTAAAATTTTTCATTTTTAAAAATAAATTACTGTGTAATATAGTCATACTATAAATTATATTCTATTAACTAACCTGCTAATTTTATTTTGCTTTCAAAAATGAACTGTATATTTTGGTTTAGAGTTTGAGCTATTTCAAAAGGATGAAAGCTACTTAAAAAAATTTGGATTTTTCTCAGTAGTAAAGTCTACCCTCTCCCCTGCCCTATGCTTTATTCAAAAATAGTGAATTCTTTTCCTGTTTCCTGATCAAGATGAAAACTTGCTGTAGTCACATTGCATGCTTAACATTAAAGAACAAAATATTTTAGAAAAGACAGATTAATTATTCACAAATTATGGATATGAAACTTGAGTTGCTCTTTTAGGTTAAGTTCAAAATTTTCAGGAATCTAAGGTGACAAAATATTCTTAAAAAACATGGTTCCCAAATGCACCATATATTTTACAATGTTTAATGTTTTAGTGTAAAATAATCCAATTCTAAACATTAGTGAATGTCACAAATAATCACAGCTTCTTGAAGGCCCACTTGGGTCACTTTATATAGCAAAGTTACATTTATATGAATCCAGAGTTATTGCTTGACTGCCAAAGAAATATTTGAAATGGACCTTTTACTAACCAGTGACATTTTCTGAGATGTACACCTCTAGGCAGTGCCAATTTCAGGGCTCTGAGCACCAATGAAATTTAATAAATATCCAATGGATTCCATAAAGAAATTAAAAAGAGGGTATGAGATATATGTATTTTCAAAATCTGGAAAGTAAGCAATCTTCATGGAGAACCACTTTTATTCTAATTTGAAATTTTTTGAGATCAGCATATTTCATTATTTTTAAATAGAGTTCTAGTTAAGGAAAACAAAGTAGTTTCTTATTGTAAAAAAAGATAATTTGTTTCTCATAGATCAAAGCTCACATCATTTTAGAGCTGAATTCCTAAAATTATAATTTTATATTAGGAGTAAAAATAAAACACAATTTTTTTTTCACAAACGTTTTATTTTTGGATAGTTGCTAGTGGCAGAAGGTTATGATTGAAATCACTTACCGATAGTATAAACAGGTATATTCTTGTATTACATTAAGTTAGAGGTGGAAGGAACTACTGAGATTATATCATTCAATCTCCTCATTTTACATTTGAGAAAACTAAGACCTAGAGAGAAGTTATAATTTGAATAAGTGGTAGAATGGAGACTTAATCTCTGGGTTTCCCAATTTGCACACTCCACAAACACTTTGATTATCTTACATTAAATGAATTTTTAAATCTCACATATATTAGGGCAAATTCATGTTGAGAGTTTCTTGGATTCAGTTCCTTTTATCTTGATAAAGTAGTAAACTATTGTGAGTGTTTATTAAATAAGTTCTCTTTCCTTACCTCCCTGGTCTATACATCTCTCTTTTTCTAATTCTCTAGATATGCCAAATAGCACTTATCCCATGACCTCTATTGGAAATTCTCATTCATGTCTTAATCATTTCATGAAATTTTAAGTATTACAAAACTCACTTTTTTTCTACTTTTCTTATTTTTTTCTGTTTACAGAAAAACTCAAAATATTTCTTTGACCTAATTATTATACCCAACCAATTAATATACTAGGCTAACCAGTCTCTATAATTGCTTTTGATAATTTCTCATATATTTAAGCATTTAATTGACAAATCCTATTTTGGATTCCAAAAAAACAGTAATTTTGTACTACCTCATTTATCAGCTTCACAAATATTGTGTCTAATTTATTGAAAATTCTGAATTCATGGGTTCTGAATGTTTTATTTTTCACTTTTGAGGACCATGGACTTAAAGTTAGATGACCCAAATGGCATTAGTAGTCCTGACCAGGAAAACATCTGTATGTGGTTTAATCAACATGATCAAAAACAGTTTCCATGGTTTATTTGTATGACTTGCACAGTATGACTTCTCTCATTGAATACAGGTTCTATATTCATTGGAACATCTTTATAAGCTACTGGAAAAAGGAATGACTGAATCTTTCATTCATGTTTTTCTCCCCTGTTACCTGCCTTCCTCCAAGTTTTTTTTTCCTTTACAGTTTTGTCATTCTCCAGAGATTAAAGTTGTTTTACTAAAATATTCAAGGTATATTCTCTTTAAATTTTATCATTAGCATCTTGTTTGGTTGTACTAGAACTTCACTAAGAAAATGTTGATAATACCATAGAGACAGGAAACCATAGATAAAGAAAGTTAGTTTTCTTTTATAACCAGGTAAATTGAATTTTCTTTAACTCTGCTAAGATATTATTCCATTTCATACCAAAGACTACTATCCAAAAGAAACCTCTAAAACCAAAACTGAACTACATCATTAGTCAACCATTCGGCCTACACAGCATGCCAAAGTCAACAGAGATGCAAAAGAGTAAAATGGTAGTCCGATAGATTCCCAAATATCTTCTTTCATTCTGAATATGCTTCACATGTTTGCCTTCATGGGAAAGCATTATGTGAGAACACGATTTTGATTTTTTTTTCCATTTAGAACTTTATTTTCTTGCTTAGATGGCAGATTGACTTCACATTTGGTAGCTGAGCTCTTTTTATACTAATTTAAAATCTTTACTGCTTGATATATTTTCCTGTATTTCATAAGCTCTGGGTTATTACATAAGCTACTAATGAATGTACCCTTTATCTTTAAACTTACTCTATACCTTTAAAATCTCAGTATAGCTTACCTACTTATGAAACTAAGAAAAAAATTAAATGAGCACATTTAGTTTGACCAACTTTTTTAAAATATTTCTGTAAGCCATATCTATAATGCTAAATGAAGTATGTATAGTAAAAACATAATTTACTTAACTTTCCCATTACTTATGCTCATTTTATTTTCCTCTTGACACTAATGAAATGCCATTTTCTTACATATTCTACATTGTAAATCAAATGCTTTTATCCCTATATTCACAACCTAAATTATAAATACAATAGTTTCCAAACTGGTTCGAAGGCATCAGAACTGTGGCAACTAAACAGATCAAATGTTTACAGAACTTTGAGTGAATGATTTGAAAAAACAATTATTATTAAATTAGTATATCTGTTATTATTCTACAGTTAACTTTATTGGGCTACAAAAATCAATCCACCAATACTGTTCAATTGTTAATTTGGAATTGTGTAATAAAAGGCAACAAATTATTAATTAATTACTTTAGAAAAAAAAAACAAGTTAATTCTAGTTATACTTCACAAAAAGGAAAGTATATAATCTTTTTACCCTTTGGCATAACCAAATAAGACACTAGTAATTATTAAATTAAGAATTTGGGTTAATTTATACAGACTTGTGCAGGTAGAATTTTATTTTTCCAACTCAAGAGAACTTTATTATCTTAAACTTAATTCCTCAGTTTTCCTTGACACATAGTATTAATGGAATACTGGTACAAATAGGAACACAGTAGTTAGACTAATGTCTCATTTTTCTGGGTTTGTTATTTTTCTAGCTATATACAAGTTTAATTGAAGTATACTATGAACTATGAGATTAGTTATAACCTTCCTTTTATACTGTTCTAAAGCCAATCTTATACTTTCACTTCTAGTATAATAATAAGGTAATTAAATAATACCAACATCCCTCCCACATCACAGGGTAGAGGTACAGTGCCCCTGCAATCTAGAAAATCTGTATAAAATATTTTGGCCCTCTCTGTACCAGAGAAGTCTGATTTTTTTCTTTTTCTTTTGTAAAGTATTAAAAGATAAAATATGTTGATATTATATAATGCTATATATATAATGCATTCTGAGTTTATACACTTTTTTGTATCATCAGTTAGCCTTTGTATGTCATCTGCAGTGTCTGAAAACATCTCTAAAATTTTCCATTTAATTTCTTATACCAGCCCACAATATATCAGAACTGCAATGAGGAGTTGTGATGGGAAAACCTCTATTATGAATAATTTTATTCAAGAACATTTTGATAATTTGTTATATTAAAGGTGCTGGTATTCATTTATCTATAGGATAATAATATCAATTACAAAACGTTGATGCTACAGTTGGTAGTATGATTTTTCCTTTCTTATGGTACAGGTTTCATCAAATATATGATCCCAACAACATAACAGGACTGTGTATAAATCAGATGTACTCTTTGGCATTGCTGCACAAGTAACAATATATTTTAAATATCTTCCTTACTTTAGCGGATGTTATAATGACACATGTAAAACACAGTGGAAGTGCTCATTGGTTATGGGAGGAGTATGGGAGAAGTGAAGGGAAAGAACATGAATCATGTAACCATGGAAAAAATATTCTAAATTAATTAAACAAACAAACAAGTTAATTAATACATTTTAGTGGATGTTTTAAGGATTGTTTAACTTTAGCTTCAGTTTAATTTGTTGACATTATTCTGATTGTTATCCACATCAACCAATATAGCATCTATAAATGCTTTCACAATATTGTGTTCTTTAAGAGAACTAAAGTCAGTCTCATCAGTGTGATCTTCTTCCAGGGCTTCCATTGTTCTTCCTGAGGGTGGGTTGTCAGACCTTATTTCATGGCGCTCATTGGTCCCCAGGAAGTCTGACTAAATTTTAAATTTTCAATGACTAACTTTATAGGTGGGAAAATTCTAACACATTTCAATAACAAATGCATTCTTATTAAAGAAGACTATCATGCATTGTTCAAATACAGTGAATTAGAAATACTGAGCTCCTTAAATTGGACTATAAATTCTAGGGCATGAATTGGCCATGCCAAGTTTCCCAGAATTTATAAGGCTCTTAGACTCTGCTTCTTGATACATAAATGCAAATTTGATAATTCTCCTTAATTGTAATTGTCCACATATTTAAATATAAATGAAAGATGTTTTGGTTTGGGTATATGTGTTTATGAATTTTTGTGCATGCGTGTTTTTGTCTGTATATGTTTGTTTCTAAAAATAAATTTGAAAACTAGACTGGAACTATTTTGTGTAACTTGGATGACATTAAAATTACAATATGTTTGATGACCCACAGATTAAAATTTACAGTTAGAGTTTTACCATGTTTTTTGCTTTTTATTTAGATGTTTATCTGGAAAAATCCAAAGTTTCATTGTTTTTATTTTTAATGTATGTATAAAAATTGGATTTTAATACTTTCCCACATAGAAATAATATTATAAAAGCAGTTAATTCATAATCAAACAAAAATGTCACTTTTATTCCTTTAAAATTGAAAGCAAATATAATTTCTTGTTATATTTGGGAGCACTTCTTTAATTTTCCAAGGATTCTAGCACATATTACTGAGCTTCCTAGTCAGGGGTACTATACTAACTCAAAACTTATGGTTGTATTAAATGATTTGAGTTAAACCTCTCTGGGTCCACACTTTTTTCTCTTTTACTCTCTTTTCTTCCCTACAATTCTCTTTATTCTCTTTTATACTCTTTCCCTATTTTATTCTCTTTCATTCTCTCTATTATTTGCTAGTCAAGAACTTGAAACTTTCAATAGATTTGGGTGACTCCATTAGAAAGTATCAAACGCCATCAAAGACACAAAAATGTATGAATGAACTCTTAAAAAGAGAATTTCTTCTCCCGATGGTCAGTGGAAGAACTGTACATGCTATTTCAACGAGGAAAAAAAACACCTCCAAAAAACCCTGTACAAACCAATTAAAAAATTTCTGAGTTTCTAAGTACACATTTAGAGTTTCCAGTCTATGCGGCAATTATGATGCAGTTAGAACTATTTCGTGTGGCAGATTAGAGCTTCCTGAGACAGATTTAAAGCAGTAACCAAACAAATACAAAGGTAGGATTGGGAGGAGGGAGGAAGGAAGAGCAGGAAAGAGGGATACAAAGGAGTAACCTTTATAACCTGAAGGAGACAAGAGATGTTCATTAACACAGTGCGGCAAGTCCATAAAAAGATGAAGGCTCACAGAAACGTTCCGACCACCCCTAGAGCCCAGAAGGCCTTGTTGTTTCACAGACCTTGGAAAGGTGAAGATAGGCTCCTGACACCAAGCTTTTCATTTGAATTCACTTCCTGCTTTCTTGCTTCCTAAGGTAACTTCCCCTGGTACCGATGCAGGCTTTCTTCCGACACAGAGTGACTCTGTATTTGCATTTTGGTTCTAATACTGAATTCGCCTAACATGATTCAATCTTATTTTCCCAGTGGTACCATTAATATTTTAATTTAATCAGAATTTCAGAAACTTGTTTGCCATCCAGAGCAACTTGGTTACCTGTCAGCCTCCATCAGCTTGTCATATTAGAGGTGATTGTTCCCTGAATCTAATCTACTTTAAATGATTTCATTGGGTAGAGGTCTATAAATCATTTCAGAATGGGCCTGACAGATGAAGGCTTAGGTAAGTAAACAAATCAGGCTGGTTTTACTTTCAGCAGCAATGAACTTGGCTTTATCAACTTCTTATTGATTTCTGCACTTCAAAAGGTCAAAAAAATTCCTTAACATAAAAGCATTATTAATATAAGTATGATATTGCAATGGACCATAATTAAGATGAGCTCCCACTTCCCATGATGAGGATGACTTTCTCACAGTCTCACACATTTTGCGAATACCTCAAATAAAGTCTAAAATGATAAATTAATTTCCAAATGAGTTTGATCTGTTCTTTCCAATAAAAACAGAAATTAAGTGAATATTAAGGTGCTTGGGATCCCACCCTAGTCTCTGAGCAAGATTTGGATAAGGAAAAAACAATGACTAGATTACACATAAGTCCTATCCATTACAGGATGAACTGATCCTCATTCATCTGCCTCAAACTGTCCAAAAGAACAAAAACAACTCTTAAACAAAAATCCTCAATGCTAGAGGAGACTCAGAGCTAAATTGTAATTTCAGTTTGGTTCATGGTCTCTAGTCGATATATTCAGTGATTATCTGCAGGAAATTGTTGGTAACTGAGCGGAATAAGTGGTGACATAATACTCAACCAAATGCATCTCTGAGAGTGCTTTTATATTTCAATTGCAAATATGGTGTATTTGTATAATTCATAAAAATGTTTTGTTTGTTTGCTTTCTCCCTCTCCATACAATCAAAGAAATAAGTCCCTTCCTGAGGAGAAGCTCATACTATTTAAGGTAAAATGCAAAGTACTATTTTCAAACACACAGAAATTAATTTTTCATTCATTAATTAAATGAGACTATTGGTGGCTTAGAGGTGCTATGGTGTTAGGTGTCCCAAGAGGTAAGAGGCAAGATAAATAATTCCTTTTAAACATAGGTTTGAAAAAATTAGAGTTATCACTAAAGAAAAAGTGTAGATATGAAAAATCTAGAAACCTGATTAATCTGAATTTTGATTCCTCACAATATTGCCCTGATTTGATTTCTATGCAATTGTCACATATCCCAAAATAAAGTTATTTTATAGGTAGATAGTATGAAATAAAGGAAGACCAAAGTACTTAGTTAAAATATTATTAAGTATGGTTGTTTCTCTGGTCTATATGGACACAGAGAAAATTAAACAGTTATAAATATGCAGTTTGTGACAAACGTTTCACATATTGCATTTCTGTTAGCTTTTTTGTGAAAAAAATGAAACGTAATATGCTATAAAAATATACATATGGGGTAAAAAAGCATATTTGAAATACAGAGAAAAGTTCATTATGTAAAAATAGACGTGTATGACATTCATTTATCATTTAAAATGGAAACCTATTAATAAATCATGACCTTACATAGGCAAAATTAAATTTAAAAGTCAGTTGAAAAGACTAATGAAAATATTATAAAAAACAGAATACTTTCATAAGGAAAAGCAACTTCATGTGTTTTGGTCTCTGTCCATAAATTTATTCATATTTTTTATTTTAAAACTGTTTTGTTTTGAATGTTAAACATAACTTCTTGAAACAAGAAATAAAACTTAAAAGTTATCTTAATTAAAAGGTGTCTGCCAAAATGACATGAAAAATAAACTGGATTCCTTTTTCTTTGTCCTGCATATTATGCACTTAAGAAATGGGAAGAAAAAAAAGAATTACTGAAAAGAGTTTCAACTTTGCTGAATCCAAAGTGCCCATAAATCATGTAGCCCTCTCACTTTAATTTACAAATTATAATTTCAATCATGGTCAGATTCAATTAAGGAAAATACTTTTAAGAAATAACTACAAGAGTATATTGTCTCTAGTACTTAAAAAAACTGGCTTTTATAATAATTTGTGACCCTATTCTACATGGATATATACAGCCAAAAATACATATACCTAACAGTGGTCTCCTAAGTGATGACAGCAGTGTGTTGGCTGTCAAATTCTTTTGGACAGAGAAAAAGTGACTCTGTATTTTACTAAAGAATTTAACAAAGTTTATCTTTTAGACTTTCAATAATTTCTCTTGGAACTGCAAGTAGTTTGATTTGAAAGGATTTGCACCTTTGAATCAGTAGGGTTGGTTGTTTCTTCCCTCACCCCCCACTCCTTCCCATACATATTTCTCACAAGCATGTCTTCTTAATATTATATCTAAGGATCCATACATTCATCTCTACTTTAATAGCCATTTCTGTTTTCTCCATTCCTCTTCCAACCCAGCATATGAAAAGGAAACTGCCTGCCATTATATACCTTAACTTGGGGAAAATGGGATTGGTGGAAATACTATTTCCCTTTAAACTAAATACATGTGTATAGCAACCTTTTTCTCAATAGCTAGACTGAGAGTGGTCCAAAAAGAAGTGTGGCTAATTAAAAGTCCAAGGAAAAATATAGAAGAAACTTCCATTGAATAGATATTATACTTTTCTTTGCCCTGAGTGCTACTAGGTTTGTTCTTCGTAAAGAAAAAAAAATGGTTACGATAAGTTAGAATGAGTAATAACTAGTTCTCTTTTTATGAGCCTGTGCATAGAGAATTCAGGCTGCTTCTTTCCATACCATTCCTCTCTCCACCCTAAAAGCAAGACTACATGGACAATAGAATACTTTGGAAGAGGAAAAGGGAAGAGAATGAACCTTTGTTCAACAAATGGAATATAACTAAGCATATGCCTATAATTTCTATTTTAATTTTTATTTGGTAATAATATTTCATGTATGTGGGCATAATATTCAATTAAAAAATAAATACTTAAATATGATTTATTTGTTGTAATGTTATATATAATACATAGTCATATAATATAAAAATATACTTTCCTAGCCTATTTAACAGCATATAGTTATGATTTTCTGTTCTGGTTTTAAAAATGTATTTTTTCCATGATGAAAATGTTGACTTCTGTACAGATAAATAAAACTGAAATTGTTTGACATGCACACATGCACATAAATATACATACATACATACATACATACATACATACATACATACATATATGTATATGTATTTTCATTCACCATACATCTAGTAACATGATTTTCATAAGATTCACATTTAACCATATCACTCCCATATCCAGTATATTACAGTGTCCTTTATCCTTTAGGACAAAATATTAAACTCCAATGTTTGTCATTTAAAGCCCTTTACAATCTTTCCTTGCCTCCCTTTCCAAACTTATTACACATTACTCACCTTTGTGCACCATCTGGCCCAAACAAACTGGTTTTCATTCTATATCTCATACTTAACACTCATCTCACATATCCCTTCCTTTGTGCTAGCTATCCCTGAAATGTACTCCCTCCTCTATAATCCTGACCTTTCCCTAAGGATTATTTTAAGCACTATCTTCTTTATTCATTGATTGAACTCAAGATGATCAAACTAAAATTAGTTGAAGCATATACACATATAGAGGAAGAGAGAATAGATCACTGAATTTTCATACTACTTGAGGCTTAGGTAGAAAAAGCTCACATTATTATAGAGGTACAGAAAAAACTATAAGAAAAGGAACCAAGTTCTTCCTTTAGAGAGAGGAATAAGGTAAAATATTCTAATTTTACTCCTTCAATCATAGATTCTTAAAGGTAGTCAAATTCTTAGATCACTAATGATGGAAGAAAATCACTTTTCACATGATGTAACTCAATAGGCATTAAGTAAAGAATCTGACTTTTGATTAATTGTCCAGTGTCTAAAGAATTTTCCTTGCTGTTGCTTTTTTCCCCTTTGCTCAGATCTCTTGGCTACTAATCAAATCTCAGCCTTAGGATCATCTCATCTGGAGTTAACATTTTAGGTATTACTTTCTCTTAAGAGTTCCTGACACCATTTTCTTTCAATGAGAAAACAAACATCTTATTTTTTTAAAGATAGAAGGAAATGTAGAATCTTCCTTCTAATATAATTTTTCTTCAATAAGTGATTAGACTTTTCCCCCTTCTCAATTTTGAGAAATACTGGGGCAATGGTGAAGAACATCTTGTGATCTGCAACCCTTCAGCTAAAATTGTTGGGTCAATGAGTATTCATAAATTAATTACTCATTTTTCTTCTCCTTGGTTTTAGTTCCAATGCCTAATGGATTTGTGACCCACTTGGAAAATTTATAAAAGTCAAAGGAATCATGGTCACTAACACTCTTTATACTCTAGGGATCATTTCTTGCTCAAATTTTTTTTTTATAAGCAGTGCTGTATAGAGTAGTTTTTAATTTCTTAAAGACATCAAATTCCTACTTAATTTCCTTGAACCCATACTTGGTTATTTTATTTACTTGAGTTACCCATCTTAAGGAGGGACTATCTATCCTTACAGAAAGCATCATTAAAATTTTATTTGAACATTTTCCTTTTGATTCACCTCCAATGTTCCTTATAAGAGTTCTTTTTATTTTCTTTCTGGAGAAATGAAGGATCCCATTCCCTTTCAATTTACAAGTATATTACTGGAAGACTAATTTATTCTCCCATCACTTTGCTTGACCTAAAGTCTGGGAGAAATGAATTAAGAATAACAGATTTTGACCTGATGAGGCAAATTGGTCAATTTAGCCAGTGCCTCCAAAGTTGTGTGTGGTAACAGCGTGTGTATGGAGGATTCTTGATTCTGACAAAGTTTTTGATGAATCAGGGTTTAAATTGAACTAGTGCTAAAATCTACCAGCAGGTATTACATTATATATAGCAAAACTGTGTGTTAAACCATTGTAAAGAGTCCTCAATAAAGTTTAAAGAAACAACTGTGGGAACATGGGAACATATATAAAATGTCAATTAGGAGCAATATATGAAATAAAAATTGGAAGAAACATTTTATTATTTTTATTATTAAAGTGTCAATTATCTTACAAAGACAGTGAGAAAAATTAAGAATCTGAAAAGGTGGCAGACCCTGGCCATTAAAGATTTTGGATTTTTTAAACTTAGTTTCAACTTAGAGGAGTCTATAATTCTCACTTTTTTGTCTGCCCTCATTTTCCATTTTTCTAGCCTCTATGAGATAGTTCATCACTTTTTTATTTTTTTGTAGTTATTTATTGAAATGCTTGTTATTTACAAAACACTAAAAGAGCCATTTTAAAAGCCCTAACCTGCAAATGGGAACACCCATTGCAATCATAACCTACTAGAGGTTATTGTAACACACGGCAATAAACATCTACATAATGAAAAGCTCTGTGCATCAGAAACATAAAAATAAAACATCATGCACAGACACACACACACACACACACACACATATTGCAACATAGAGCTGGTAATGAAAATCTCTTTGAGATTTTCTGTTTTGCAAGATACTAAGTTTCCAAGGATAAAATAGGAAAACGAATATAGTTTATACTCAGATATTTTATGCTCAGATTATTTATAGTCATATAATTTATATAATTATACTCAGATAATTTATACATTTCAGCTACCACGTGTTTACCTGGAGTTGATATACCTACATCTAAAACTGTTTTAAAAAATACAAACATTCATAAGCACTAGCATTAAATACCTGAAAATGACATTAAGGTGAAGGGTTATCACCATGACCAAATATGTAGTGGGATAAAAAGTCAGACTCTTCATTTTATCTCCCCATATCTACAAAATGTTATTTCACACTCTAAATCCAAAAGATGTATTTTTTTCAGAGTATGCTATAAAAATGTGCTGCAAATGTTGGACGATTCTTTCACATTGAATCCTGAGTGAAAAACCAGAATTCCTCAAGACACTTTGAATGAAGTTATTAATGAAATGCCTTTTTATACCCATTTTCTCTGTTTAATTTCTACAATGACCCCCTTTCCTTGAGAAATCACCTTCATTTTACAGATGAGGAGAGCCACAAAGTAGTTCAAAAGATACCCCAAGCACACAAGTAACAACAGAAGCAAGAATAGAATTAAGTTTCCTCTAAGTCCAAGGTTATTTAATCTTTGTCAGAAAGTTATACATTTAAAAAAAGTGTGATATCTTCTTATTGAGAACTTCTCAGTCTGACTGAAATAAAAGTAAACCCTGATATATTGCTCCATTAGTCTTCACATAATCAGTGTCTTTCTTTTCTCCATTTTATTAGAAATAGCATTCAGATCTAAATATGAATTTGAGTTTTGTGTTTCTCTGAAAATTAGTTTATATGATGAAAACTCTTGCAGAGGATGAAAAAGCAGTACTGGCTGCTGTCGACTTATCAGTACAAAAAACTTAAATGGCAAAATATAATCATGACTATAACCTCCATAGTCATGACAATATATTTTCCTAAATTCTAGGTCTTTATCTATAGCTATTCTGGTAACTGATTATCATTATTTGGATGTCTTCATTTTTAAAGTTTAAAATGAACAGCAAGAAATTAATTTCTATGCTAAAAATCTTGCATATATAATATTTATATCCTATTCTCAAACAAACTTATTTGATGACCATGCAGAAATTTTGATCATTAAATACAAAATCTTAAAATTATATAATTTCTGAAAATTTGTTATCTGATCAGTCCCCCAGTGTTACCTTTGATAGCCTCTTCCTTCTTCTTTCACAAGTTAAGCAAGTTTCCATGGAAAGAGATTGATTTGACTTTTTTTTGGGAGGGGAATGGTACATCAGACAGTATCTTTACTCAAGTTCATACTGTGCAGATGTGTGTCTTGACTTCAAATTTATAATGTCAGTAGTAAATCTGCATTTTATATTTTTTCCTAATGAATTTTTCAAGGTAGTGAAAAGACTGAATAAAGAGGGTCTAAGCAACTGAAATGCTTGTTACTGCTTCTTTGATTTTCCATTAATATGTAAAGCCCTAAACCAAAGGAAGTGAGTAGTAATAAATGTCTATTTTTTTAAAAGCTGAACAAAATGAATATTTTAACATTTCAACTTATACATAGCCACATACTGGCTATTTCTGATAGGCTACCAAAATCACCCTTTCATACATTTAAATTTGATTAACAAATATAGTGTGAATGATTGTAAAGTATCCATGGAAATTGGCCATTTCTCAGAGATTACCCATGCCATGGTTTAATAAGTTAAAATCTGTTAGAAAATGTAGTATGAATAATGATTTAAAAAGTCATGAAATTTAGAGGAAATTTTGATATGATCAAACAGACTAGGTGAGATTTCTTAGTTTTTCTCCCTATCTTGAAGAAAATTTTAGTAAGCTTTTAAGCAATTGTATTGCTGTTATCAAAATCATATTGCAAAAGCCATGTTGGAATGGGCCTCCATATTAGCAAACCAAAAGACCAGTATTATAAATGTGGCATTTTTATTTCAAAGATTCTTTTTTGGGGCACTGAGCTTTGAGACAGTCTTCAGATGGCAAACCTATTTCACTGGAGAGCTGTAGGTCACTTTGGTCTCTGGCCCTCAGATAGAAAGGGAAAAATGAATCTCCCAACTTCATGATGAATTGTAGTTGTGAGTGTTACAGTTATTCTGGCTCGTTTGTTGAGTTTAGCTTTGAAGAAGTTGGTAGTTAAATGAGTTCTGGGCTTTTGGCTATGGTATTAGTAGTTTTGGGGAAACTGATAGAGCAGACAACTTTAAATCCCCTGAGAAAGTCCAGAGGAGGAGATAGCCTACATGCAAAAAGGTAGTGGGTTTTTTCAAATAAAAACCCAGACCAAATAAAAATAATCACTGCATTTGTATAAAACAACAAAGCAACAATAACAAAAACATATCATGTTAAAAATTAAGTTAATACTTTTTCAGACTCATTGAGTTTTTAATAATCCAACTTTTGGTAAAAGCCTATTGTCTTCCTCACACCATCCAATGGCTAAATTTCTTCAGCTGTGTTTAAAGAAGAGAGAACTAATACCTTCTTAGAACTTGTGGCAATTATTACAATCAATATTTCATTCAGCAAATAAGAATCTTCATCTGTCTCTTTTAAATGCAAAAATGGTACAGGTCCTCCCCCTACCCCCATAAAAGCCAGTAAGATATTGCATGATGAAAATGTCTGTGAAAGTAAATTGTTTTCAGCAGTCCCAGCCACCATTTGAATAACAAAGAAGAAATCCTACTATCATTGATTTGCAGCAATTTTTTCTTTCAGAGTTTGCCAGGGGAGGGAAAAAGAGCAGGACTAGAGCAATTCAACAAGGCTATATTCTCATTACTTTTTTTCTGATGGTATAGAGTCGAATTAAACTGAACCTTAGGAGACATTGTAATGTGCACACAAACACACATGCACTCTTTCCTTCCCCACACCTAACAATGTTTCTTGATTCAATAAAAGTTTAATGCTTTTCTTTTAGTGCTGAAAATAACAATCCAGCTCTCAGGCTGACATCACTGTTAATCCAGTCTATGCATCAGCAATGACTGAATCCAGAGTAAAGGAAGAGCTCAGTCCCGGGGCCTCTCCCATAGGGCCAACTTTATTTCTTTCATATTTTTATTCAAGGACCTTGTAGCTCCCCAAGAAAAAAAAAGGCAAACATTGTTATTTTTATCCTCTTCTGTGGGTAGAATGTGTTAAGGAGAGACTGTCTTGAACTAAAGCATTTAAAAGTGGAAGCAGTATAAGTAGCAATGTAGAGGATCAAACAAAACATTTCTAATGTTTTCAGATAAGGTTGCTGATTGGCTTATCTGGACTCCTCAACAATGAGATGAGAATGAAATAAGAGATAACGTTCTTGACCACCAATTAGCATGGATTTCATTGAATAATGTTAAAGTAGTTGCATCAAATGTTTTTCAATGGCACAAAACAGAAGGGCATTTCAGGGAAATTGGGACTAAAGGAGGAAAGGGAGAGAGAAGGAGGAGAGAGAAAGTGAGAGAGAAAAGAGAAGAGAAGATGAGAGATAAGGAAAAGAGGAGGGGAGAGGAGAGAGGTCATTGCTGTATGTATATTAGAACCAGTTGCTTTTTCTAACCTGACTCCTGATCCCATACAGGGAAGGGAAAAGGTGGGATGCTGATGAGTTCAAAAATGTTTCCTTTATTTTGATATTTTTCTATGAATGAGGCAACTTCTTAAAGAAAGCGATTTTGTGAATAAATGAGTGGGAGCTATAAAGGACCATATCAAGATAGACTTTCTTGTTCTCAATTTTTTGTAGTTATTAGATTTTGGAAGTCTATTGATATTCATTAGAAAAATAATCCAGTTGGAAAAAAATCCAGTTCTTCAATACTAGGTTGCTTTGGCCAGCACCTTTCCCAAAGGTTGTTGGACTATAAGCTCATAAGCTAGTACTTTGGACAAGTGCTAGCTATTTTGTACTAGGTTCAGAATGCATGTGCTTGGCAGGTTCACGTTGGCATTCTGAAACTGCTCTGGTTTCACATTCCTCTCTTTCCGTGCCTATGTCACGAGCGGGATTGCTACAGCACACATTTGTGGGTAGGTGGTCAGCACAGTAGGAAAATGCTAGGACTATAAGACAAATGATACATATGAATTATTTGCAAGCTCAAGTAACAGCAATTTGACTTTTTATGAGCCTGTAACAATGCCCCCTGAGACGAATGTGTGAATTTCTGTAGATCATTGCATTTTCATGGCCTCAGTATTAAGTAGAGGTTGCAGCTCCAGGTTTTGAATTTCCCCACTCATAAATAAGAGCCATTTTGTTTTTTATGTCTGATTTTTGCATGAAATATGTATATTCTAATCCTTGCTGAGAAGTCTTCAAGGAATTTAGAGTGGAGGCTGTTTTTGGCATGAAATTTCAACTCGCCTGCTTGCAGAAACCATACCTCTTTGGTGTTGAAGTTGCAGCACCTATATCAAGGGTCTGTGTATCAAAGTCATGTTCTTCTGTATTCTAATGTCTTAACAATTTGCAGATCATGAATGACAGGTTTACAGAACTAACATGTTCTGGAGTCGTGGATGATTTATTCCTGAGTAAGAGAGGCAGTTCAGACTGCCCCAGTGCCACTGGCTTCTCTCTGGCTGGAAAGAAGTACTTCTTATTAGGATTGTTTTTTGGCCCTTTAAAGAATCTTGGAATCAAATTGTTAGCTTTTGTTTTGTTTTGTTTTCCTCTAGTATTTTTAAGGATATCAAATGTTCAAAAGTTAATGTACCACTATATTTGCATGACTGGGTAGAGCTCAATGCCACCTCTCTGCACCTTAATTTCATCACCTATAAAATTAAGACATTGAAAAAACATGGCCGTTAAAGTCTCTGCCAGCTCTCTCTATATAATACAAGTATCTCCATGGTCTCTTAGAGCTCTGAATTTATGATACCATGAGGAGTGATAGAAGGAGAATATAGCTTGGAAAATTGGAAAATCAATGAAAAAGTTGACTCCCCTTGTTTGGCAAAGTGAAGTTTGTCCATCCCATGGAACAAATGTCTATTCAGCATTTGGGGACATGGCTATTGACTGCAGTCAAAGAACTTGAGTAATGTTGAAAATAAATAAATACTGAAAAGCAATTATTTGAACCAAAATTGTATGTATTAGTAAATTACAGCATCAGGGTCCAAGACCTACCCAATGTGGTCTAAAGACACAGAGATGAGGAATTTACAAGTATATATAGTTTTATACAAAAGAGTCAGATTACACAAACTCATCCCAGGAACTGGGTTTTGGTTAAATATTTCTTCTCAGGTGGAGCAACCAAAATTTCCTATATTTTTATAAAGTTTCCTTCTTGAAGAAGATCACATTTTTCCCTTATCTTGAGGTCAATAACTTCATATCTGTTCCATATATGGTTAAAAAATCAAGATTACTCTGTAGCTTCAAAGGCTACTAAGATGTCATAAATTTCCAGGCTTAGGAGCATATGGACAGATAGCACACCACTCCCCTTGGCAAGAATATTTTCCCAAAACATTTCAAATGATTTTCATTGTTACTTCACTCACAATATGGTTATTGATTACTGATTCTCATACACAATTATTCAATCAACAATTAGGATTTTTACTTACTACTAAATCTGTGATTGTAATTGGTCATTATAATACTGAGTATCCCTGAGAATTACATACAGAAGACATAGTTCTAAAAATCCATACAACAATAAATATAAACTGATTAAAGTTGTTTAGTTAGGATGTCTTTTATAGTGGGAGTGGATAATGTTCTGATTATGAGGCACAGGATGCTCTGTCTATCCATTTTAATAGACTAATTTGCCATCACACACTAGCGGACAACCAAAATGCATGGTAGAGCTATCAGGAGGTTAACAAAAGTTTCTTTGTTTCTTCACTTTTTTATACAGGTTGTTCAGCATGTGTTTTTCTATCAGTTATGCAATAAGTCCTTAGCCACTATTTAGAGCAATTTATATGTCTCTTGGGAAGTTTGGCACTTAAGAAGTTTTTTTAAGCCTACTGAATCATCTTTTTTAGTCTAGTCTGGCAGTGCTCAAACTTATTGGTCATAGTAACTATTTAGATTATGTATAGTAGAAATTCTTGAATGCCTCAACAAAACTACATTACCCAAAGTTCTTTTAAGTATTTCTAGAATCATTTTTCCTTTTCCTGTGTCCCCACATTTTTTGTGACTGCATTTAAGTGGTTGTAACACCTCCCTCTACCTCTTTTGAACCTGCGACTGGGCTGAAGTCAGGCAGTTCTTTTGCTTTAGTTATTATTAATAAAACTTTATAACTTAGTTATACTTATATATATAACTTTTATATATAATATATATGTTATATATTATATAAATTATATATATATATAACTCATAATACTTAGTTATTGATTATTAATTTTAAAACCCACAATTATTAAAAAATACTGTGGATTCCCCTAAGAACTTTTCTTATTGTGGGTTTTGTATATACACACAGATAGATAAATATAGTTATAGACAGGTAGAGATAAAGATATTTATCATATTAGAAATTAAAATACTTTTGTATTACTCTGAAAATAGTTTTGCCTCAAATATCCTATGAAAGACTAGATATAGGGGACTCCCAGGTCTTGAACTATTAGTTTAATTTCCCTACTCATCACCAGGGCAGCTAGAATTAGAAGGAATCTAAAGAAAAACAAATTCAAGAATCATTCTCTTTTGGCCTTAGTTCTTCCTCAGAGACTTAAAATAAAAATCCTCTGATACCTAAATCTTCATGTCATTACATGAACTACATTACTGGAAATCAGATGATTTCTCTCTGAAACTAGATGGAATAGATGGGTGCATATTTTTCCTATTACTCCATAGATTTTTTATTTCATTCATGTAAGTACTGTCTCTACCAGTTTGGCTCATGGTCCTTCCATGCTTTAGTACATGATACTATTGAATTACTTTAAAAAAGTTTTTTATTAGAATTTGTTTAAGAGGGTCTCAGCCCTGCATTGTAGAAGGCATCATCCCAGAGACATATGTATAAATAGATTATGTCTTTCATGTTTCCATTTTTGCTTCATTTTTTGGAGTTAACACTCATAAGTTATTCTTGAAATATTAAATCTGTAGCTGCATAAAATGTTCTGCTGGTTCTACTCATTATTCCATGTATATCTTTCCAAATTTTTATAAAATTAGTCTATTCTTCATTTCTTATGGTGCAATATTATTCCAACAGATCATATACCACAACGTGTTAAGCAATTTCCTACTTGATGGCCATCCCCTCAATTTCTTGTTCTTTGCTACTACAAAGAGAGATGCCATAAATATCTTGGAACATACAGGTTTTTTCCTTTCTTCCCTGATCTCCTTGGGAGGTAGACCTAGCAATTTCTGGATCTATGGATATATACAATATTATAACTCTCTGGGTGTAATTCCAGATTGCTCTCCAAAATGGTTGAATCAGTTCATAGTTCTACTGACAGAATATTAGAGTTCCCATTTTTCATCATCCCCTCCCACATTTTGACCTTTTTTTTTATTTTAGCTAATCTGATGGGTTTAAGATGATATCCAAGAAGTGATTTGGTTTGCATTTCTCTAATAGTTCATGATTTAGAGAATTTTTTCATATATTTTCATATATTTCATATGGTTCCTACTAAATATCCATAGGTAAACCAATCAACCAAACAACCAACCAACAACATCATCACCTGATGGCCAGCCAACAGATAATGACACTCAATGAACCTAAGTAAGTCTTCAGGATATAGACATAATGATATTAGGTCTTTCCTCATATTTTTTCCTGCCTGGTAGAATTCATCAGGACTTATACTTTTCCGATTCGCTGTAGGAAATCCAAGTATACCTTCTCACCGTGATGAGGAGTTGGAAGATAATTTTAACATGGATCATTTTTTTATAACAATGGCATATATTCAATGTAAATACTTATTAGTGGAAAACACATGTATTTCTCTCTGCTTTACAATTTTTGTTTTCTTATTCATCTCCCTCCAATAGCTTTAGCTGACTAAACAAACCAAGTTTGGGCTTGAGTACTCTCTGAATGCAATAGATATATGGATGACCATACTTCAGAGAACACACTACTGTATAATTATTTTAATCATGTATTCATTTCTTTTTCTCCTTTCTTTTCAAATCTCAAAATGAGAGTTTATCCTCTCACTTTTGATGCTTGCCCAATGATATGGAGGCAAAATATAGCTTTTTAAGTATTGGAACCACCTACTTCTCATCAAGGTCCACAGAAAAGCTATCTTTTGTATATGAGTGCTATATCTTGGTAGGTTGACTGCCGTATGTTTAATGAATGTATAATTATTTTGAAATGAATTTCTTTTACTATAGTTTTATTCTGATTTTGGTTAGTACTATATAAAAATATTCATTATTTTATGAATTTATTTTATATCATATTACTTTATTGGAGTTCAGTGATTTTGGAAGAAAAAGTAGGGACAATGACTTTGTGCAACTCTGCCTCACTTAAATCCTATTTAAGTGTGTAAGTCAAAGGGCATCACCAGTGATGTCATTTTAGTCCTCTTAAAATATTAAGGAAAACAGCCAAACAAACCAACCTTAGTTACCATTCATTAGCTTCAATCCTGTATCATGAATTCTGTGTTGAACATTTGGAATAGCATGTCAAAACTCAATATGTCCAAAACAGTATTCATTATATTTCCCTATTGCTAGTTCCACCTTTCTTGATTTCCAGATTGAGGCTACTAATGTCCTTCCACTCACCTGGATTAACACTTTTATTGTCAACTCTAACTCCTTACTCTCATATTTCTGTTACCAAATCTTGACATTTCTCTTTACACACTTTTTTACATACAATTTCCTCTCTACTTGCTCAGAAACCACGATAGTTCAGATTGTCATCACATGGCATAATTGCAATAGACTCCTATTTAGTCTCCCTGTTTCAGACTCTTCACTCAAATCTATCATCCACACAGTTGCTATGATTTTTGTAAAGCTGAGATATGATTATGTCAAACATTTTTCTCCTCTCTATTAATAAGATACTTACTGATCAATATGGCTCCTTACTACCTCTAGCATAAATCATAAACTCCCTTGTGTCTATTTAAAGCTTTTCACAATCTGTCCTCTTCTTCTCTATTTAGGAATTTTCCTCCTCCATATGATCTATTGTCTTCCCATACCATTCTAGTTTCTGTCCCAAACAGATGGCCCTCCTTCTACCATCTTCATGACTTACCACTAAATGTTTCATCATTCCTGGAATGCTTATCCTTTTTCCCTCCACCATTTATAATAAGCATTTATGTAGCACTTTTAAGTGTAAAGTTCTATAGATGGTATCTCACTTGATGTCCACATCAGACTTATGAGGAGGTGCTATTATTATCCATACCTTAAAGATGAAGACTAAAAGCCTGGGGGAGATTTAGTGATTTTCCCAGGGTCACAAAGCTAATAAATAAATGTCTTAGGTAGGATTTTAACTCTGTTCTCCTTGACTTCTGTTCCTGTGCTCTATCGATTATACCATCTAGCTTCCTTGGTATTCTTTAAAACTCAACTCAAGTGCTTCCTTTTTGTATGATATCGTTTTGGCCCATCCAGGAGCTAGTAGCTGTTTTTCCTAAGTTATTGTCCATATTATATCTACCTTTTAGAATATGGAAACATGCTAAAGGAAAGAGTTCCTTGAGGAAAAGGCTATTTCATTTTTGATAATTGTATCTTTAGCTCTTAACTCCTAATAGAAGCTGAATAATTACTTGTTGAATAATTAACTGATTTATACTTTGATCTTTTTGTACCCAGTAGAATTAAAATATTCCTTTTTTGTTGTTGTTGCAGGTTATCCTCATTTTTGTTTTTTAGCTTTCCTAGTTCTGTTTTCTCTTACTCTCTCTTACCTCTCCAATCCTGAATTTAACCTTCTTATGCTGAGTCCCAACGATGGGCTTGACTCTGTGTTATTAAATACTTTATCAATGACTTATCCTAAATGGAATGTTTATCAAGTCTGGATATAAGGAAATGCTGGAATAAATCATTTTTATGCCATATGAGAGAATCAAGATTCAAAAAAAATCATTATAAGATAAAACACCAGACTGATTCTACTAAGATGAAATTCAATAAGGATAACCTAGTCTTACAGTTGGTTTCCAAAAACAAAAAAGCATTTCAGTTGTACAAGATGAGAGAGCTGTGACTAGGCAACACATGTGTATGTGTTGTGGTATGGGGAATTGGTCAGTTTGAATCAAAAGTGTGATAAGACACAATTTCTCCTTATGTTGCTTTCAGAAAGGAATCATACCTAATACTAAGAAAATGATAGTTCTGCTAGATTAGGCTCTGGTAAGAACACATTGGGAATATTCTGTTTGTTTCTATAAATCACTTTTATGAAAGTTTTAAATCAGATCTAGTGTATTTGGAAAAGGGTTAATAGGATGAAAATAGGCAGAAGGTAATAAGATTTGGAGATTAATTGAAGATGGAAAGAATTTTTCAGGTTTAATTCATGTAGCAAGGCCTATGTGTTTTGAAAGCCTCCCTCCTCCTCAGGTAGCATCCAGATGTGGTTGTGTGTATCAAAAGGAAACAGAAGAGACATCTCTAGCCTCTTTTCCCTAATACTTCTCAAAGTTAGACTTTAATTCCTGCCAGGAGGGGAAGCAAGATTTTGGGGGACAGAAAATTCACCCACTCTACTTTCCTCAGAGAAAGGGGATGCCAAGCTAAAATATTATCTATCTACACTCTCAAATATCATTCATTTATAGGATACAAATTGCTTCTCAACCTTTTGGCTAAGGTCAAGTGCATTTGTAAGATACAATCATGTTCAAGCTATTACCATTTTATTAAATGGGGGGAAGGAAAACTCCATTTTCTATATCTGAGGCTTCAACCTTTTCTCATAAAATACCAGTTCCATAATGAACAAATATAATGCTTGATAAAAAAAAAAAACTTGCTTATTTTCATCAATAGCAAAAGCAGACATCAACAAAGGCATACCTAGAAGACTATATGCCAGATAATGCAGACATTTCTCTTTGGGAGTAAAGTCACTTTGTTCAACCAAAAGAGAATCTTTGAGAGGCAGTCTCTACTGTAGCAAACTTACAATCTGGTAATAAAGACTTGATGAAAATTCTGACTCTTCTCATGTCTTTTCATTTCCTTCAGGATCTTGAAGTTTGTCCCTTCCATCTTCCTTCTCAAAACTTATAGCCAGAAGAGTCCTAAGTGACTTGAAGCTTGAAGATTTATGAAAAAGAATGAAGCTCTCCCAATTAATCCATTCCATCCCACCATTCATGCAGGATATTCATTTTCCCCATGAGAAAGTTTCATACTAATGGAATTTGGAACTGGTGTTTCCAAATACATAAAAATTGTCATAAGGAAGGGGGATTAGGCTTTTTTTCTATGTCATCTCAGAGGATAATTCAACAGATAGGTATAAGTGATGAAGAAACTTTTAGTTTAGTTGAAGTAAATAAAAAAACAAAACAAAACAAAACAAAACTCCCAAATAGCTTCCCCAGAATGGAACATATTACCTATTGGGGATATGGGTTACTCCTCAATGGAGGTCCTTAAGCACACGCTGGATGAAAATTGACCAAGTAAGTTGTAGAAAGAATTCTCATGCTGTGTCAGTCAAGTATTTATTAAGTACACTTTGTGCTCAACACTGTGATAAAACCCAGAGATTTAAGAAAAGGTAAAACATGCTCTGCTTTCAAGGAGCTTATGGTCTAAGACAATATGCAAACAGATAAGTACAAATAATATCTAAATAAAATAAATTTGGAGATAATGAACAAAGAGAAGGCACTAGTATAAAGGGAAATTGGGAATGCTTTCTTGCAAAAAGTGGATTTTAGCCAATAGTTGCAGGAATTTGAGGAAAGTTAGGAGGAAAAGAGAAGAAAGAATTACAAGCATGCAGGTCAGTAAAAAAAAGTAAAGAGTCTGGAGAAATGAGTGTCTATAGTGAAGAACAGCAAAGGTGACCAGCATCACTGGATCACTGAATTCATGTTAGGTTATTAGGAGTATAAATTGCTGGTTTGGTGGACAAGTAAAACTCAGGACTCAATATGTTCTCTTTTGTTCCCTACTGACCAGAACTGATAACCCTTACTGCCAAGTATATAATGATTTTCAATCCCTGGAACTTCACAGAGCACTATCCCTCTCTTTTGTACCTTCATTGGCCTTTTTTTTGTGTTAGAATTTTTCATGCATATGTCCTCCTTCTATCCCCACCAGAATATAGACTCTATGAAATCAAGCCATTTCTTTTTAAAATTATGAGTTTTATCAGTTCTCTGAAAGTTTATTCAATAGAATTATTAGGTAAGGCACCTTTGCAAACAGAAAATTTAAATATTTGAACTCTGAACTGCCATTGCCTATCATGATCCAGCAACATACTCCTTTATTGCCCACTTTAGCTGCTTAAAAAACGCACACACACATTATTGATATGTACTATTAATTCCATATATTTTTAACTTAATTTTTAAAAATTTTACCAAGATATTATCCACAGATTAAATTTAAATGAAAATTAGTGGGAAAAATTGATCTTAAATTCCTTTTTTAATTACCAATGGGTTGGTTAGATGGAGGAAGAGGGCATAACTAACATATGGGTCTGAAAATAGTAACTCTTATGAATTTCCACTGGACCTATTACATGCTGTCTGGAAAATGTCAATCCTCTAATTTGGTAATTTTTGTCAATGATACCAAAAATGAAAGAAAAAGTGAGTGCTCATTCAAAATCTTGCATTATGGAGACAATCTGCTTTCAGACACCATTTCTATGACATAGAAAACAGCTATAACAACATTTTTCATCTTTTCATACCACTTGCTACTTTTTCAAAAAGAAAAATTAATTTCATGTGATTATTTAAATTTTTTAATTCCTTACTATGTTAGGGGCATATATAGGAATTATTGGAATTAAAATATCAGGGTCTGGAAAATCAAAGCTTTCACTCTTTGATTCCATGGTGCTCCCCCTCCCCCCCATCACACCTTCATAAAGGTTCTTGGGCAGTTTTATGTTAACCCCCATGCTGATGGGAATTCTCACCCAGAGTATAGCATGGACAAGCTCCATTTTTTATATATGGTTGTTGGGCATTGGGTTGGGTATTATCATTTTCCTCATTTGGAGCACTGTCATTCTTTTGATTAGCACTATGATTCCTATAGTTATTATTTCTAAAGTTATTATTTCTTTTTTTCCCATAGCCAGCTCCTATAGACCATGGCCTCTCTTCTCACAGTTCAGGCATTTATCTGTGGATTCCTACAAAGGGGCTATGGTCTCTCCCTGATTTTTCAATTGTCCCTTTAACATTTCAATTTCTTTCTTTAAGTCTTCCACTGAGGTATTTTGTTCCTCAGGTCTTTTTACATGACCCTTATTAACATAGGCTGCTACTCTCCTCAATTCTTCCAGGTCCATAGAGTCCCAAATAGGACAGCTAGTTTTAAAGTAGTCTTTTAACACTGAACGACAATTCTCAACAAATTGCCTACATATTTGTCTAATTTCCCTTTCTTTGGACAAATCAAGGCCCATATATGTATTTCCTATGTCAATAAGTCTGTCCATAAACTAGGAGGGGGTCTCACCAATTTCTTGTCGGGTTCTTTCAAATTTTGACCATTTTTCAAATCTATCAGAGCAAGCTATCATGGCTGTCAATAGTGCTTCTCTGGCCTGGTTTAGTTTTGTGTGATCTAGTTCCACATTGGGGTTCCAGTGAGGATTTTCAGTTTTCCAATGATTTGCTCCTCTATCTCACTTCTGATTAACTAGAGAGATGGCATTATTTTTCTCTCTCTTTGTCAGAAAATGTTCTAAGAAATTTTGAACATCCATCCAAGTGGGGTCAAAAGTTCTGAATATTTTCTCCAATCTTTTTATAATTAATATTGTTTCTTCCTCAAATGATGGAATATCTTCCTTGAATTTATTCAAATCTTCAGGGTTAAAAGGTGTATGGTGTCATATAGGTACCAAGTTCCCATTTTTATTGAAATTTGGAACTTCACTTAAAGGAAATACAGTCCCTGAATTTTCTCATGTTTCTGTTTCTAGGCTTCTTGGTCCATTATCAATGGGGTAGGTATGAGAAAGGGAAGAGTTGGGTATGCTGAGGGGGAGGGTTTGTTGTTGTCCCATAGTGCCAGAAGGATGAGAGGTAGGAATGGTATGGAAATGAATTGGGCAGGGTGGGAAGGAGGGGAAAAGGAACAAGGGTCAGTAGCTGGGGAAAAGGATGCAGAGAGGTTAGGGTAGGAGGCATGGGCAGTTTGTCTTATGCAATTATATTTAGATAGGTCAAAATCCAGGTATCTATCACCAAACTCAATTATTCTGTCCATGAATCTGGAGGGTGTCTCTTCCTCATTTGGCTTAATCCTTTCAAATTCTGTCTACTTATCTGTACTGTCTGCACACACTCTCATTGCTGTTAAGATGGCCTCTCTACAATGGTGTATTTGTAAATAATCCTCAGAGATTTTATAGTGCCATTCAGGATACTGAGATGGTCAGACCTCTGCATTGAGCCCCTGGGTTTTGTTGACATGACCAATTATTTTATTTTTCTCACATTCAGTTAAAAAATCCTGTTGCAAGTTCTCAATGTCTTTGTAAAACAAATTATATTGAAAAATATATCTGTCATCTTTTTTATTATCAGAAAGGGATCTTGTTCATATGTGGGAATATTTCATGTAAATTCATTTATTTCTTGGGGAGTAAATGATATATTGTGCCTTAAAGTCACCACATCCCCATTTCATCCTATTTCAGGTACTTCTCTTAGAGGAAACAGGCCTCTAATTGAATTTGGTACCTGTGGGCCAGTTTGACTAAGATGATTTTCTTTAGAAGGATGAGATTTCCTTGTGGTTGGAATTGGTTTTTGAGTAGGAGAAGGAACAGGGGAAACTGGGATTTCAGGAGAAGGGTCTTGGGGATTAAGTTCAGCCAAGATTTGCAGACCATGAGAGAACCAGTTATATATAAATGAATAAGAAGGAAGAGGGTATAGGTTTTCTCCTGCCTAGAATGTGCCAGGGGGAGTTAAATATTTCTGCTGCTAGGTCTCTGAAGGAGATTAGAGGCTTCTAAGAGGATAAGTTTGGAAAGCAAAGGAGAAAAAACTCAGCCAGAAACTCACCACAGAACCAGACAATAGCTTGTAGCCATGTTAAGATGCCAAAAGGCCCAGCATGCTGCCACCAGTCAAATCTCTGCTGCCAAAAGGTCCCAGAGAGAGGAAGTGAGCCAAGTATATAGACCCCTGTGTCCCCTCCTGTAAATGCCCATTCTTTAGTTCTCATCTTCTTTGATTAGATTATATCTTTAAAGTTATTTAAAACTTCTTTAAGTTCACCTTTTGTGAGTTACTTAACCTTTTTGTGATTAATTTAACCTTTATAGTTACTTAACACCTTTTTGTATTAAGATATAAAAATAGACTTAACTTAAAGTTATAAGTTCACTATAAAGTATGAACTAAGTACCTTCATTGTTCAATCAGTGGATTACAATTTGATCGCCATAAAGTAAGATCTAAGCAGGGTGGAGTAATTTAAAGTTCACAAGACTTTCCTAATTTTGTTAGACTAAGTAGGGTGGAGTAATTTAAAGTTCACAAGACATTCTTGATTTTGTTAGACTAAGTATCTTCATTGTTACAATAAGGGTATACTTAAATCCAATCTTCACAAGATATAGTTAGGGCTTCAACTAGATGTAATTTTAGATCTATAAATCTAAGATTCAATGACTGTAGGAAGCAATTTAAATTGTTGCCACCTGGTCAAGATGGCGGCCTAGAAGGAGCAGAGGTTCAGACCTCTGAATACCCTTCCTTACTGATCACAAACTGAATGCTCCAAGGGGACTGAAAATCAAACCTAACAACAAGACAGAACCAAGAAACCCTCCTGCTGTACTCAATTCAAAAGATACTCCCCCCAAAAGCCAGAAACCAAGAACACTCAGGTTAAAGGGGAAGGCAGAAGGAAGGTCCCAGGAACCCTACCCCCATCCACCAAGAGTGCTGAGCCTCCAGTGGCAGTGGGAACATCTGGGCAGGCAAAGGTGTAGGTCTGGGCCGTGTTCCTTGCAGGCAGTGCTGTGCCGAGCTCAGAGCATCGAACATAGATGGCAGGGAAGGAACAGGAGAAGGAGCATAGAGCTGGCAGCCTGGCCAGAACTGTGGAGATCCTCCATATTTGCTACAGCATTCCAGGACTTTTGGCCTCCGAGCAAACAAAGCCTAACCCAGCTGAACTTAATCCCTTCAAAAGTCTTCAGAATTCAGGGAATCCCAGGCTCCACACCCATCCCTCATTGACTGCTAGGCTTTAATCCAATCAAAACCCTCCAGAGGACAGGGAAGCTGAAACACCAACAACCTTCCCCCACAGACTGCACTGAGAGATCTTATGTGGGATCAGCAAATGATAAATCAGAAATTCAAGCGATTTGGATACAGGCTGTGAAAAAAATTAAAATGCAATTCAAAACACAATTAAGAGAGGCTGAAGACAATTGGGAAAAGAACATAAAAACTAAGAAACCCCATCTGGAAACAGAGGCCCTTGAACTAAAATGAGAAAATAGTGTCTAGAAAGCCAAAATCAACCAGCTGGAAAATGAGGCAAAGGAAATGAAAGATGAGACAAAGAAGATGAAAAATGACCTCCATAGAAAATCAGACCAGAAAGAGAAAGATGACCAAAAAGCCAGGGATGAAATCCAGTCTTTAAGAATCAGAACACAACAACTAGAATTAAGTGACCTCAGTAAGCAGCAGGACACTATAAAACCAAACCAAAGTAATGAAAAATTTGAGGAAAATATGAAGCATCTCATTCACAAAACAGAGGATTCAGAAAATCATTCAAGGAGAGACAATTTAAGAAACATTAATCTACCAGAAGACCATGACAAAAGAAAAAGCCTGGACACAATACTACAGGAAATTATTCAAGAAAACTACCCCGATATTCTAGAACAAGAGGGAAATGTGGAGATTGAAAGAATCCACAGATCACCTCCTGTATTTAATCCCCAACTGACAACACCTATAACACCTATAATAGGAATGTTATAGCCAAATTCAAAAACACTCAGACCAAAGAAGATATTACAAGCTGCCAAAGAGAAATCATTCAGATACCATGGAACCACAGTATAACTAGAGCTAAAAAAAGAGGTTAATATTAAAAGACATGGGAAAAGAAAAAAAGGGGGTAAATTTATATGTCACAAAGAAGCTCATGGTGGGAGGGGGGAGAATACTGGAAGGGTAAAGAGGTTGGAGATAGGAAATAGTCAACTCTTACATGCTTTGAAATTGACCCAAAGAGGAAAGAAGATTCAAATCCATTGATTTGATTCATTGATTCAAATCCATTGGCAGAGAATAGATTTGTGCCCTATAGGGGATTAGTAGGGTAAAAAATGGACTGGTGTGGAGGGAAGCAGTACAAGTAAGGGAGAGTGGGGGGGTAATTTTACAAAGATTACAGGGAAAATAAGGGTGAGAGTAAGAAGGGAGGGGGTAGAATGGGAAGTAAAATAAGGTTGGGAACTAAAAACAAACATTGGTGTAGAAGGAAATAGTGACAGAAGAAAAGGCAGGCTGAGGAATAGAAATCAAAATGCTGGAAAATACACAACTAGTAATCATAACTCTGAAAGTGAATGGAATGGACTCACCCATAAAAAACAAGTGAATAGCAGAGTGGATTAGAATCTAAAACATTACCATATGCTGTCTACAAGAAACACACATGAGGAAGGTAGATATGCGTAGAGTGAAAGTAAGAGGATGGAGCCAATTCTATTGGGCATCAAATGATAAAAAGAAGGCAGGAGTAACAATCATGATATCTGACAAAGCCAAAGTAAAAATAAATCTAGTTAAAAGAGATAGGGAAGATAATTACATCCTGATTAAAGGCAGTATAGACAATGAGGAAATATCCATACTCAACATATATGCACCAAATGTCATAGCATCCAAATTTCTAAAGGATAAACTAGTGGAGCTCAAGGATGAAATAGATTGAAAAACTATACTAGTGGGAGACCTGAACCTTCCTCTATCTGAACCAAATAAATCAAACCCAAAAAATAAATATAAAAGAGGTAAGAGAAGTGAATGAAATCTTAGAAAAATTAGAGTTGGTAGACATGCGGAGAAAAATAAATAGGGACAAAAAAGGAATATACCTTCTTTTCAGCAGCACATGGTACATTCACAAATATTGACGATGAATTAAGGCATAAAAGCATTGCAAACAAGTACAAAAGAGCAGAAATAATAAATGCATCTTTCTCAGATGACAATGCAATGAAAATAATCATTAGTAAGGGTACCAAAATCAGTTAGTTAAATAACAAATCATAGAAACAATTAGTAACTTCATTGAAGAAAATTACAATGTTGAGACATCCTTTCAAAACCTATGGGATGCAGCCAAAGCAGTACTCAGAGACAAATTTATATCCTTGAGTTCATACATTAACAAATTAAGAAGGGCAGGAGTCAACAATTGGGCATGCAAATTAAAAAAAAAAAACTAGAAAGTAAACAAATTAAAAATCCTCAGATGAAGACTAAATCAGAGATCCTAAAAATCAAAGGAGAAATTAATAAAATTGAAAATCAAAGAACTTTTGATTTAATAAATAAGACTAGAAGTTGGTACTTTGAAAAAACAAATAAAATAGACAAAGTACTGGTCAGTCTACTTAAAAAAATGAAAGAAGAAAGTCCTATTATATGGCAACAAATATGGCAATCTAGGTGATATGTATGAATACTTTCAAAAATATAAATTACATAGACTAATTGTGGAAGAAATAGATTACCTAAACAACCTCATATCATAAAAAGATATTAAACAAGGCATCAAAGAACTCCCTAAGAAAAAATCCCCAGGTCCTGATGCATTCACAAATGAATTCTATCAAACATTCAAAGAACAACAAATCTCAATATTATACAAACTATTTGACAGAATAAGCAAAGAAGGAGTTCTACCAAATTCATTTTACAAAACAAATATGGTACTAATCCCAAAGTCAGGAAGGTCAAAAATAGAGAAAGAAACCTATAGACCAATCTCCTTAATGAATATAAATGCAAAAATCTTAGATATGATACTAGGAAAAAGACTCCAGCAAGTGATCACTAGGTTAATTCATTATGGCCAGGTAGGATTCATACCAGGTTTGCAAGGATGGTTTAATATTAGGAAAAACATCCACATAATTGACCATATTAACAAGAAAACCTACAAAAATGACATGATTATTTCAGTAGATGTAGAAAAAACATTTGACCAAATGCAACACTAATTCATATTGAAAACACCAGAAAGTATAGGAATAGAAGGGCCTTTCCTAAAAAAAATACACAGTATATATCTAAAACCATCAGCACACATCATCTGTAGTGGGGATAAACTAGAAGACTGCCCAATAAAATCAGGAGTGAAACAAGGATGCCCATTATCACCTCTATTATATAACATAATACCAGAAACACTATCAATAGCAATTAGAGAAGAAAAAGAAATTGAATGTATTAAAATTGGGAATGAGGAAACCAAGTTATCACTCTTCGGGGATGATTGATGGTCTACACAAAGAATCCTAGAGAATCAACTAAAAAGCTAGTTGAAATTATCAACAACTTTAGCAAAGTTGCAGGATACAAAATAAACCCACATAAGTTATCAGCATTTCTATATATCTCTAACCCATTTTAGCAGCAAGAATTAGAAAGAGAAATTCCATTTAAAATAACCCTAGACAATATAAAATACTTAGAAATCTATCTGCCAAGACAAACACAGGAACTATATGAACACAACTACAAAAGCTTTAAACTGTGGGAATCTGCCCTTTATTGATAAAATGTTATGGGACTGTGATTAATGTTTGTTCCTGATTCTAGAAAATGTGATAAAAACAAGGAGCACAGACTTATCCTGAACAGTGACTTGAGGTTGTGATGCTTGTCATATGTTAAGTCATAGGACTTCCTTGTATTTTTACCCTTTGTGAAGTACTCAGACAAGTACCAGAGTTTGACTATCATCCTGGCTCCCCATATCCCTGAGAATGATAAAAAATCAGACCTGAAAATAACACTTCCCTATTAAATTAAAATTCTAGTTCTTTTTCTTCTTATAGTAAGGCAACTCCCTGTAGTGTTGGCTATAAATGGAAAAGTGAAATATTGCTGCATCCTGTCCTACAAACTTGTGGAATTTGAAATTACTTTAATTGGACCCTAATACAAGGTCCTGTTAGAAATTTATTAAACCCAAATAAAGCTCTCATTTGAATTTATTTTCTTTCTACCAAAAGTTTAACGTTCTTCCATTTTTTTCTTTATATTTTAGGATTTTTTTTTGTTTTTCTCTTTTTTTGATAATTGACTCATACACCCCCATAACTCAACCATGTATCCTGAGCTCAACTGGATGTTTCTTAACATCCACTTCTGGGGGGGGGGGGGGTTGTATTTTAATAAAAATCCACGATTTTGAGAATTTTGTTTGAAAATACCTTTTCAAGGAAGAAGCTTGCTTACTCTGAAATCCAGAAAATGAACTGTTGCAGGAAGATGCCAGAAAACCTACACTACATCAAGAAGATCCAGAATGAACTTTGGATGTGGTTGATTGAACTGAAGTTTGATTGAACATTTATTTGAATGTATACTCCTATGCCAAAAGGGGACTTCCCCCTAATTGGTTTTTGTCAATGCACCCAGCAAACATTGGTTTTGCTGTCTGTCTTTCTTCTATTTCCTTCTTCTATCTAACTATTGTAATTTCCTCTTAGAAATTGAATATTGTATACATCTGTAGTTAGAAGTGCTTTAGGGCTATAAGATAATTATGTTAAATGATCATTGGAGAGACTAGTCTCCCAATGACCATCAGGGGGGGGATTGTGAAGATTGGATTTAGCTATTTCCTGATTGTAACAATGAAGATACTTAGTCTAACAAAATCAGTAATGTCTTGTGAACTTTAAATTACTCCATCCTGCTTAGATCTTACTTTATGGTGATCAAATTGTAATCTCCTGATTGCACAATGAAGGTACTTAGTTCATACTTTATAGTGAAGCTAGAACTTTAAGTAAAAATCTATTTTTAGATCTTAATACAAAAAGGTGTTAAGTAACTATAAAGGTTAAATTAATCACAAAAAGGTTAAGTAACTCACAAAAGGTGAACTTAACAAAGAAGTGTTAAGAAACTTTAAAGATATAATCTAATCAAAGAAGATGAAAACTAAAGAATGGGCAATTAGAGGAGGGGACACAAGGGTAAAAGATCTATATATTTGACTCACTTCCTCTCTCTGGGACCTTCTGGCAGTGGAGATTTGGCTGGTGGCAGTGTGCTGGGCCTTTTGTCATCTTAACGAGGCTATAAGCTATTGTCTGATTCAGTGGTGAGTTTCTGGCTGATTTTTTTCTCCTTAACTTTCCAAACTTATCCTCTTAGAATCCTTTAATCTCCTTCAGAGTCCTGGCCACAGAAATCTTGAACTCCCCCTGGCACAGGCTAGGCAGGAGTAAACCTATACTCTCTTCCTCTTTCTCCTTAAATCTTTCCAAATATATTAATTAAAATTACAATTTCCAGACTGACTTGACTATTTGAATTGGGGATTTTTTCCCTTGGCGACCAATTAATTTAGATTTTAACTCACAACACTAAAATTAAAATGTTAAGCAAATAATTCCAATTTAATATGCTTATTCTGCAACATTTTATATGAGAACTATCTAGGTTTTGTTTCTAATCTTCCTTTTATAATGTACATTCCTTGATGTAAGGGCAATGTCTTAGTGAATTATGTTATCGCTCCTTCTGCCAAACACACTACTCTACATGTAGTTATTACTAAATGTTGAGTGAATTTTGTTGATTAAAATAACAAGCAAGCAGCCATCCAGCTTCTGTTTGAACTCCTTCAGTTACAGGGAATTCACTACCTCCCCAAGGCAGCCCATTCCACTTTTCATCAGGTCTGATTAATAGGAAGTATTTCTTTATTTTGGACCAAATATCTCCCCTGTGCTGGCAGAAGGGCCAAAAGTTGTATATTCTCAGTTGAACAACTTACTTCAAGGGAAGGAATGAAGGAAGGAAGGAAGGAAGGAAGGAAGGAAGGAAGGAAGGAAGGAAGAAAGAAAGAAAGAAAGAAAGAAAGAAAGAAAGAAAGAAAGAAAGAAAGAAAGAAAGAAAGAAAGAAAGAAAGAAAGAAAGAAAGAAAGAAAGAAAGAAAGAAAGAAAGAAAGAAAGAAAGAAAGAAGGAAGGAAGGAAGGAAGGAAGGAAGGAAGGAAGAAAGGAAGAAAGAAAGGAAGAAAGAAAGAAAGAAAGAAAGAAAGAAAGAAAGAAAGAAAGAAAGAAAGAAAGAAAGAAAGAAAGAAAGAAAGAAAGAAAGAAAGAAAGAAAGAAAGAAAGAAAGAAGAGTGAGGGAGGGAGAGAGGGAGAGAGGAAGAGAAGAAGAAAGAGAAGGAAACAGGGAGGAAAGAAGGGAGAGAAGGTCAGAAAGAAAGAAAAGACTAGACTTAGTGTGCGTTAATAAACCAATTTTAGTTTATTGAGGAATATTGGTTATAAGTTCATACCATTTGTTGAGACTGATTTTTGAACTTCTCTGTCACATTGAAAGGCTAAGTGGATGTCCACTGATCTCTTACTATGTTTCTATGGTTAAACTTGATTTATTTCTTTCCTAAGAAGTTCACTTTTTTGGTGGAGTTATACATTTCCTATATTTTCCCAAATTGCTGTCACCATGGCATAAGAGGATAATGCCACTAATTGTAGTTCCTATGAATGCATATATGTTTGCATCTGTATCTATGTATGCCATGTCTGAACTGTGTTGCTATTAGTGCCAAAGAAAATGTTGGATTATATGCAGTTTTCTTCATATTATTTTCTTGCCCACTTAAAATTACATTCAATGAGCTGAGGGAGAAATTCCCATCAACAGGCCATGTAATGCAATTTCTGGTATATATTCAGGAAGAAAAAAAAAATCCAACATTTTCTTTCATTTCTGTCAAAATCAATCAAATTGTACCAAACTGAACATAATATCTTGGAAAAAAATGAGGCATTTCCAGTGAAATAAGCCTCTTTTACATGGTAACATGCACATATTTAAGAGGTCTCTGTTTTAGTTTTTTTTAATCATGCCTAATTAGTTTTTTTTTAATCACCCGCACAACTAAAGCTCTTGCCTGCATAATTTATGACAGAGAGGGGCCGGTGTCAGAAATCAAATGTTGTAAATTAAAAATAACAAGTTTGAGACTAGTGATTCAATTAAAACCCTAGAAAACATTGGATTATGCATAATTGAGAGCTTGTATGCAGAGATGCATGTCATGCTTGTCAGCTTGGATGGGAGTATTGGATTGGAGCTGTCAAGAGCATTTAAATCAACTCAGTAAAAAAATTAGAAAACAAAGATGATATTTATTATTAACTTCCAGTGTTCAAAAATAAAACTGAGAGGTATTTAAATTGAATGCTTAGATGACAAGGCCTTATTTATAGCCAAAGTTATAAAACTCAGTAATAACCCTGGCTGGCAGGTTGTAGAGGTACTACTGTGCAGCTCCATTGCAACCTATAGAGTGAAGATTCAACTTGTGGCCCTCACATCAGGTATTGCTCTGACTGAGGCCATGACAACAGAGAGAAGAGTGCATGTATCCACATGTGTAAGGGAATTGATTAACAGGAAGAGCAACGAGTGACTGTCTCATGAAGTTTTCTTCTGTGTTCTCCATATGTAAAATATGGAGAACTTCATTGCACTCCTCCAAATTTCCTATTGTAGGTTACTTTCTTACAGCAATAAATAGGTTAAATAGCTATTTTTTAAATACAAATCAAATGTTTTCCCTTTTACACAGGATTAATATTATACAAATTTCTAGTTGCAGAATCAGATAAGGTTTTCGTGACTATAGGGCAAAATTAGATGAAAATGAACAAACTTTATCACTCTTTTAAAGTGATTTTTAGAGGTTTAGGGGGGTTAGGATGATAATGAACATTTTTAACCAAGGGAAATTTTAAAAACAGAAACAGAATGATAATTTAAACAATCTATATTTTAAATATTTTTCCTTTTTTTGTCCCATTTATTTGTAATTCCATTTTTAACACTTGTAGTCAGCTCCTTAAAAACAAAAAGTAGATTAAAAATGTTAATAGTAAACAAGACTAAATCTAGAAACCTGATCTGGTGATACTAACATTGTCACAGAATTTGGCATTTTCATCAGCTTTTCCCTGACAATTAAGCATGGAGTTATATAGGTGTTCTTCATAATATTTTGAAAAAATAAAATCCAAAAATCTTGATATGTATTTGTAAGATAAATGTCTGTTAGTGTTTTAGCATGTAATATTTAGGCAAAATATGTAATGTTTATCTTAGGAAATTTAGTGGTGAAATATTATCATGAAAATATCTTATATCCAAAGATGTGAGAACAAATGATAGCTATTATCTGCTGATATCATCCCCATTTCAATAAACACAAACTTTGGGTTTCTAACTACCATAGTTCCTTTGGTGACACAAAGACAGAAAAGATTTACCAACCCAGTCTCTAAATAAAAGATTAATTCTCATCTTTAATATCACAATAATGCCTTTGAGGACTAATGCATTAGTTACCATCATGAATTAAAATGCATATGACTTTCTGGGTAGATGTGCCCTGGCCAATATTTTTACTCACTTGAAATAAATAAGGGAAAAAAAAACTTGCATTCTTACAACTAGGTTTAAGTACCTCAAAAGATGTTTTGACAGCTTGTTAGGGTATCACTCAATTCTCTAGAGCAGGAATTTGTACCTATTAAGAATTCAATAAATGTTTCTTCAAATAAATTGAATTTGAAATACAAGGAAGTACCACCCCTACAATCAAACTTCTAAAAATTTTTATTTGACAAATCTCTTAGACAAAACAGAGATATCTTAGAGCCTCTTTGGCATGATTTTAAATATTACATACATATATTCAAATTATATAGAAAATATAAAAATATATAATGTATATAAATGTAAACACAAATATATTTAAATTTACTAATATACATTTATATAGAAATATATTTATAATTAAACATGTCAAAGAAGAGCTAAGATGTTTCTGTTTTGTTTGAGGGACAGAGGATTGTCAAATATATATATATATGTATATATATATACTAGAAAATAGCAAGTGAAAGAAATATTTATATATAATGAATACACATTTTCTTAATATAGAATATATATACACATATATCCATATGTAAGAGAACAGAAATAAAGGATTGTTCATGAAAGTTCAAATCATTTTTTATGCATATACTTTAATTTTTAAATACATAAATTAAGTCTGTAGCTTTCAAAGCTACCCTTGCTGTTACTGTTTCTTTCTGGCCTTTGTTAATCTTTGCTGAATTAAAAAAAAATTATTGACATCATTTGAAAAAGCTTCTTAGAGCTATTTAGATAAAAACATACTAAAAAAAATAAAGAAATGTTAAAAATATCGAGACAGTGTGACCACAATCTTCCTTATGTCTTTTGATATGGTTTCTCATGAAAAAAAAAAAACAATAAAACTTCAGAAAACAGAAATCTCCCTCTATAAAGTTCTACCTATTTTTATGTAAATAGATACTCATTAAAGAGAAGCCTGGTCCCAATGTACCAATAGCTTTGAAACTACAACATATTGTTCATCAAAAATCCCGAGACAATGAGCTAATTAATTTATTGATGTTACTCTTTGAAAAAATTAATCCTATATAGCTAATTAACAGGATTCATTAGAGTAGAATATAAGATCATTGAGGGCAACATTACTTTCATTTTTGGGTGTGTGTTTGTGTGTCCTTAGGAACTAGAACAATACTTTGACTAGAATAGAATGATTTTTTTACATGTTGAAATGGCAAAAGTTGTTTAACTGCTTAAGTTTCGGGACTATATTTTTTCATAAATAAATTTCATATTATTTTTCAAAAAAATAAATAACCTGATTTTTCATTATCGTTAACTATAAAGTCTCACACATTTTTCTCCCAGAAAGAAGTAATTTCCAAGTAGCCACATCTCCACTTCTTGAAACTTTAAAATTCTGCTTCCAAAAGTGTCTTAATGGCAAGAAACATGACATGATATTTTTTTTGCAATTATCAAAGTATCTTGAATCATTTTAGATTTGTAATCATAGATGCATAGAATGTTATAGCTAAAAAAGAATTGGATATTCTCAAGGCCTTTGCACATTAAGGAAAAATGCTATGATATATGCTTGTTTTTCTTTAAAATTATCTTGTTTTAATGATTTTATTTGTTTCTGTATCTCCTTCATTTCCAGATATATAATGGTCACTATACCTTACCCTGAAAAGTATCTTTCATAACAAAGATTTTACAAGAAAGAGAAAAAATAATAGTTCAGCAAACCTAAACACATTGATTATATCTAATAGAATATAAAATACTTCAAAGCCACTTTCCTTTCCCATTCTTCCCTCCATGAAGGAAAGAAGACACATTAATTCACCTTTATTTTGAGGTCCAATATAGCCATTTTAGAGTCCTTTGTCACATCTCTCCAATTCAAAATGATTCCTTCCCAAGCATACACAGAAATAATATTTCTTCTCAAACTCTATGATGCTAAGAATTATCTTTTTGCTATGTGGTCTTCATCTCACATAAGAAGACTGGAAATGTCTCTTTATTTTAACTGTCCATTAGTTAGCCCAAGTCATTCTTTTGAACATATTCTGTTGAAATTATTATCACTCCAGTGGTTTATTTGTTTTGGTAGAAGTCACCATTTACCACTCTCACACTGAGAGCCACTTTATCTCTGAAAGGAAGGACCATATAAATAGAATTTGTGAGAAATTGAAAATATTTTTCTTTCACCCTTTGAAATGGAATGTATCCTTGGGTTCCCCATTTCTTGGGGTAAACAACAGGATTTTGTTAGGGTAACCTAGTTTAATAGATTATCCTAGATATATAATTAAGGAAGTTTCTTCTAATGTTCAGTGAGTATATGAATGCATCTCCCCTTGTTTATGATTCAGTCATGTCTGACTACTCATGACCTGAGGAATATACCATACATAGTATTTTTCAGGGCAAAGATATTGGAATGTTTTGTCATCTCCTTCTCAAATGGATTAAGGCAAACAGGTTAAGTGACTTTACTAGAGCTGCATAACTAGTGTCCGAGGCTAGATTTGAATTCAAATCTTCTTCAATCTGGCCCAGTGCTCTATCCACAGAACCAATTAGCTTCCATGAGCATCCCATAACTGACTCTTGTTGCAATTGTTGTTCACTCATTTCACTTAATTTGACTGTTTATGAAACCATTTGAGATTCTCTTGGCAAAGATTCTGGAGTAGTTTTCTATTTCTTTTTCCAGCTCATCAAGGGAAACAAATAGGGTTATGTGACTTGTTTAGGGTGACCCAGCTAGTAAGTGTCTGAGGCTAGATTTGATCTCAGGAAGGTGTGTCTTCCTGACTCCAGACCAAGTACTCTATCTACTGAGTGATCTCACTATCTTATTACTGACAGTAAAGAGGCTCAATTTCCATGAGATTCATTTTGGAAGAACTCAGTTGCTGAACCATAGAACCTTGCCAGACAGCACAAACTGCTATTTTGTTAAATCATGAGGGGGAGAGGAGAGAATGTACAAATCAATATTGAAAAATTAATTTAATGGATAGAGAAATGAACTTGGAGTCAGAAAGACTTGGATTAAATTGTACCTCAGACTCCTACTGTATGATCCTGACAAAATTACTTAACTTCTGTTACCTCTAGTTTTCTATCTATAGAATTATAGCATCTACCTCATAGGATTAATATGAAGCCCAAATAACATAAGTATAACATGTTTTATAAAATGAAAAGCACAATGTGAATATGAAATATTATTATACTGTAAAAACAATTCCAGGTATATACCTGAAGTAAATAATATCATATTGTAAAATAGGAACTTAGTTGGATATGATGAGCCCTAAAATAAACTGAATTGTAGAGGAGGGATCCTTGCCTGGTATACATATTACTGTAAGAAGAAGAGTATTACCATAGTCTATTGAATATCTCTAATTATTTTCAAGATAAACGCATGGTCATAGTTACTCTCTATTATTTCTTACTTCTGGGTCTCTTATATATCATGGGAAATGCTCACATTTTTGAAGCCCTGACCAATCAAGTCCCCTTAACTTTAATGAGAGTTGAATGATGACTCCTGTGACCTCCTTTGATAATTTATAGTTGAGATTTCAGTGGATCATTTTGTGGCATGTAAGCTCTTCTGGTGGTTCTAAATCTTGATTCTGTTAAGAATCTTTTTTATAAACCCCTAGATTATTTAGAAGTTATGGCAAAGTCTGTGCATTTGACTGTTTCTATTTCATCTTTCCTTGAAGTATTATTATATGCATAATTTATCTCAGGAAATCCTTGTTTTCCATATTAAATATATGTATCTATACACATATTTTAAAATTGATGTTTAAGGCAATCTTAAATTTCTCTTTCAAAAATTGTGGTGCTGGGTGGAGGGCATTTGAGCGGAATCACTAGCATGATACACCAGAGTGAAATGGACAGGAAAATTGTCTATAATTTTTGCTGTCTTTGAAATCTGGGTTTTCTTCCTAAAAGGTTAAAGGGTGAAAACACGATGCTAGCTCCAAATTAAAAGCAGTTTCAAATGCCTGAAGATTGAATGAACGTTTTAGTTATGATAAATCCAGCATTTAGACTCTAATTAAGGAATTCTCAAACTCTTTTTATGCCTCAGATCTACTATTAGATTCATTGGCAGAAAGCCTGAATAGAGTCACAGAGTACTGGGTTGATTGTAATATACTATTTAGAGATAAACAAGATCTCAGAGACCAGCTAATTCAATCTTCATTTTAAAAACTAGAAAAATGAGGTCCTGAAAAGTAAGATATCATAGTTGCCTGAAAAATTTTACTATAAATTAAATAACTCACTGAAATTCTAACAGAAACATCCTTCAATCTAGAAAAATCTAGGAGCAATCAAGACCTGTGTTCTTGGTATATCCTCTTAGGGAAAATGTTTGATGAGGAGCCTGAGTCTCTAGGGCAGTGATGGTGAACCTCTTAGAGACTATGTGCTATGTCCCTCCCCTCAGCAAGTGCTGGGTGCATCCCACATGCCCTCCCCTTTACCCCCAACAGGAGAGGGAGAAAGTGCTCCCATTGGGCTGGTGGGCAGAGGGGTGGGTTAAGTGAGGAATGTCCTCAGTGAGTATAAAGAGGGGGAGGGGAATGGCTTGAGCCCTCTGCTTCCCTCCAGCTCTGCTACCTGTGAGTTGCTCACCTTATACTCTGTGCACTCCCATTAAGCTGCTGGGCAGAGGGTTGGGTGATTTGAAAAAATGTCATCAGACACAGTGGAGAGGGGGAGGAGCAATTCTACCCAAGTCCCTCTCCCTATCTAGTAACAAACTTTGGGGGGGGGTAGGGGTCATGAGGGGGAGGGTGGCACATGCCCACAGAGAGTGTCCTACTTGCCATCTTTGCCATGGTTTGCCATCACTACTCTAGGGAAAAGAAAACAGCTTTGAGTGTCATTTTTTGGCAACTACAAGGAAATGGTCCACTGAAATAGGAAAGGCAGATATATTACTTCCAAAAGTTACTCCACATCCTTGCTGTCAAGTCTTTCCAACCCAAAATGATTTCTCCACCAACACACACAGAAGTGATGCCCACTAATCACAAATTCTAGCCATGAGACTGATTTGACTTTTTCCCTTGGATCTCTTAGGTAGGGAAAAGGCTCAATATAACAGGAAAGACAGTATGTACATTAAATACATTATGTTTTATATGTCATATATCTATGTAATAATGCAAGTGTATACATTATACTTTACAAAGGTAAATGTGTGGGTAATAATTAACTAGCAGATGCATCAGTTTCTTTAGTTTTTAATGTATAAAAGTCTGTCTTTCCTTGTGTTTTGAGTTCTGTGCCAAAGCACAGGATGGAGCCAGCTAGGTTAACTCATAACTCCAACCACTAGCCAACAGTTATCCAGAAAACACCCTAGGATGGGAAGGCTATGTCACATGCACTGAAAAGGTCATGCAGAGCCCTCTCTGTGTGCATGCTTGCAGTCATCTTCCAAGATTTGTTACTAGAAAGCCCTAGGTACTCAAAGCAGAGTTGTTCCCCTTCCCTTCTCCATGCACTTGAGAACATTTGTCATTTTACCTGTTCCTCTATACAGCAGCCCAATGGGAGCACTTTCCTCCCCTGTCTGGAATAATGTGCTGGGGGCCTGTGGGCTCATATGCCACATGAGGGTACAGCACAGAAGGCAGACTGTTGAGTCTGTGGTGAAGGTGATTACCATGGGGGGTTGGAGAGATGATAGGTTTGAGGGGAGTATAATTTACAACATGGCACATAGATGGAGGGGATCAGAGCTGGAGGGGAGAGGAGCACTCAGGCCATTCATCTGCCCCTCTCCAAATGTAAATGGGTTGTTGGGAGAGAGAGTCCTGGGGACCAAACTCTAATTACATACCATGTTACCTGTCCATAACCATGGTCCTTCTCATGACCATTATGTTACTGATAATGGGCACCATAATTTTGTTGTCTACCTGTTTAATTTCTGGACTTACCATGGACCAGAAAGAAGTCTAGTTGCTTTTTCTGTTCCAAAATTAAAGATCACTGATGGATCCTCTCCCAATTTCTTATCTAAATCTGGAGACATATCTAATACTTAGGTCATCTACAGAATTTAAATGAGTAACATACTTGGATAAACTTGAGTATTCCTTACACTTTCAGGTTAACAATTATATCCAATTTATTCAAGGGAGTGGCAATAAAGAATCTATCATTATTAATATCAGGAATACTTTTAACACACACTAACAATCTCTGCCAGTTGTAAGAGAAATGCCATTCTTTCACAGATGTAACCAGCATCTATCAAGATCTTGACAATAAGACCTCTATCACATATAACTTAACTAGAAAAGACAAAGAATGTTATAATGTTTTATACTTGTAGATGAAAAGAGAAAGATTTTTTAATTGTCAAAATGTACTTAATGGCTTTGGGCCTTGTGTCTAGTGTAAGGGCCAAATTTAGGGGTTTTGACTGAATATATTATAATAATGGTTGCCAGGGATTAATTCAAATCCCAATAAAAATACTCAAGTGAGTTTGGGAATTTTATGGTGATTTAATTAATATTGAGGGAAGGAATTAAAAAGAAGAGAGAGAGAAAGGGGTATAAGATTTCTCTGACCTAGGCTAAACCAAGGGAAGTTCAGATACCTCAGTCATGAGGCCTCCTCCAAGATGAGAGGCCTCCTAGGAGGATAGTGTTTTAGGAAAGGTAAAGGAAAAAAAAAGAATCAACCTAAACTCCAAGAGAACTCAGGGAAGATGCCTCACCTGGCACATGCTATTGAGTTTCTCCCAGTCACCACACCAAAGATGCTCACCATCAAACCTGTACAAGAGCTGCAGGCATGCCAAGACGCTAAGACACTAAGGTGCCAAGACACAAAGCATGCTGCCACCAGCCACACTGCTGCTGAACTCAGTGTCTCTGAGAGAGAGATCCAGAGTTCAATGCCTCCACTGCCAAAGAAAGACAGACCAGAGGAAGTGACATGAATATATAGACTTTTTTTACATTACTTCCTGCATCTCACATGTATCAATGGTAGCTTAAGCTTGACTTAGGACAGCCTAGGGGGTCTGTCAGTTGTTTCTTATTTGTCACTTTTTCGTACATATCTGTCATAGGCCATCCTCCTCAACACTTAATCTTTAAGTAGGGGTGTATATATTCCTGATTGCTAGACTAAGCAGGGAGGAGTAAATCTAAAATTCACACTAGAGAGTTTTAATAAACAATGAAAAACTCAGTGCTTTATAATGGAAATGAATGAAATGTCAAGTTAATTCAGAAATTATGGAATTATTAAACAATGGGAATAGAATGAGAGAAATTAAGAGATTATGTGGGCCAGTCCATGATTTTCAGGCTGGTGAAGCTCCAAACTCTTCTGGACTTCTGGGTCTCTGTCATCTTTTGGGAAATCTGCTGCACTATTGATATCATTATTTCCTTCAGTAGGATTTTCTGATATTTTATTTCCCTGGAAGTCAGATACTTTTTCTTCTGTCTTACCATCCTCCCCTCTGATGAATTTCTTCATACTGAAATTTAGAACAAAGTGTCTGGCACATTGTAAATACTTAGTAATATTTATTGATCTAACTTGACTAGAAAACATACCAAAAAAAAGGTTTTATATATGTATCTATATCTATATCTATCATATGTGATTGTGTGTGTATTAGAAAAATGAAATTGTCTTTAAATGAACCTTTCCCCACTCCTATATATTAACAGTTAAAAATATTGTTATTTTAACCTAATTTCGGAGGACCAATTTTCTGATTTTTTTTTGTCCTAAAGTGAACTCAGCATCCACTTGTTCCGATCTCTTCTCATGATGCTTCTGGAATTTTGTGCAGCTGTTAGTGGTGAAGAGAGGTCAACTATGATACTATAGCACTGAAATAGATGGATTTAGGGGAAGGGAAGGTTTTAAGGAAGGGATAACACAATTGTATAAAATAGCTTTATTAATACAAGGGCAAGGGTTTATATACAATACAAAGGGCAAATTAATACAATACAGGGGATGAGAGACCACCCAGATATTAACTTACTAAGATTTCTAATCTAAATTAATCTGACTACTAAAGGGGTAGTTAAAATGGAGAGGAATTTGGTAAGGGAAAACTGTTAATTCCTTGGTCCATCTGAGGAATGCCAAAAACAGCTACCCTCTCAGTATCTTGAGAGCAGAAAGCAGGACACAGCTTCTCTCTCCTAAGGAGTCCAGTACCAAATGTATAACTGCATTGTTCAGTTACTGTTTCTTCCTGTCCAGTCCCAGGTCCTTGGCATTCCAAATGCTATTTTAGTCTTGCATCTTCTTCTGGCATTTTGCAACTACTTTCTACAGTCTTCTCTTTGCACAAAGCTGAAATTGTGTTAAAAACACTATTTTGGCATTTGTGCACTAACTTACATATTACTTAAACTAAAATATCTACCCAAAATATCAAGCAATCTACACTCAACTACCTTAGCCTAATAATATTCTATTGTAGGGATTTAATCAAGGAAAGGAAAAAGGGAATTAAATAATGAACAAATACAAATTTCAAAAAACAGATCAAACATATGCAAGAACATAACAAGTAAATAACATAAAAAGCAAAAGATAAATACAACTTTCATACAAAACATTAAAATCATAAAATACTACTCATCAACCAATACAGAAACTTCTACTACTATTGCAATGCATAAACATCAAACTTAGAGAAAATTTTTTGGAAAAATACACTAAACACAACATTGCATAAGTTTTACAAAAAATTAAACCAAAAGATCAAACTCTCTCATGAAAAATACATATAACAATAGATAAAATTAAACATAAGTGATCTATTTATGATAGTAGTCACTTGGTAACCAAGGATGACGATTATCTTTGTGCATTTTCATCTATGGTGTATAGATGAGTGTGCAAAAAGACACTTGTGTGTGATGGAGATTTAAGTGGAAAAGTCGTTGCACAGAGACAGTCCCACTCTCTCGGCGTTGGAAGCCTGGGTCCAGTGGCACGAAAAATCGTTACACCTGGAGACCTCCTCAGCTGCATTGGATGGCCGTGTTGTGTTTTGGTATGAAGAACTCTAAATATATCAGAGCTCATTTTCCAGTGGCTTGGTCCCAGAAGTCTCTGAGTCATCTGAAGAGGGAGAGCAGGGGAACAAGGGAATTTTTACTATATTCTTCCTATTTCCCCCTACCTATCCCAGATCTGATATTTAATTTAGTTTGTTGAGAAGACTTCATTTACCAAAGGGGAAAAAACCCCAGTATACATATATATATATATGTATATATGTATATATATACATATATATATATATATGATCTTCTATCAGGACATCAGGACGTGGAAATTCACATTTTTAAACATACTTATTTTCTGATAGTATGTGTTTTACATTATTGGAGGAGAGAATAAACATCCCTAGAGGTCTTATTAAATGCCAGGCATTATGCTAAGCACTTTGCAAATATTATATCATTTGATCCTTTGAAACAACCTGGAGAGTTAAATGCTATTTTTTGGCCTATTTTATGCACTTGCCCAGTGTCACACAGATGGTGAAAACACACTTCAACTCAGTTCTTCCTGACTCGAGGCCCAGCATTCTCTATATATAGTGTGCCACTACCTGCTTTAGGGTCCAAGAAAGAAGGATCAACAACATAGAAGAAAGATGTGTCTCAATTCCCAAGCACTCTAGGATATAACTTGAGAAATACTGTTGATCTTCTTTCTGCCATCTTATCAGAGGTTTCTTTCTTTTTTAATTTTTATTTTTATTTGGTCAATTTCAAACATTATTCCTTGGTTAGAAAAATCATATTCTTTCCCTCACTCCCTCCCCCCATCCCTTCCCATAGCTGACTCACAATTCCACTGGGTATTACATGGGTCCTTGATCAGAACCTATTTCCATGTTGTTTGTGTTTGCACTAGGATGTTCATTAGAGTCTATATCTCCAATCATATCCCCTCAACCCATGTGATCAAATAGTTGTTTTACTTCTGTGTTTCTACTCCCACAGATTTTCCTCTGGATGTGGATAGTGTTCTTTCTCATAGATCCCGCCAGGTTGTCCAGGATCACTGCACTGCCACTAAGGGAGAAGCCCATTATATTTGATTGTACCACAGTTTATCAGTCTCTGTGTATAATGTTCTCCTGGTTCTCCTCCTCTCACTCTGCAGCACTTCCTGGAGGTCATTCAGTTCCCATGGAATTCCTCCACTTTATTATTCCTTTGAGCACGTAGTATTCCATCACCAACATATACAACAATTTCTTCAGCCATTCCCCAAATGAAGGGCATCCCTTCATTTTCCAATTTTTTTAAACAATATTTTATTTGGTCATTTCAAAACATTATTCATTGGAGACAAAGATCATTTTCTTTTCATCCCCCTCCCCCATAGCCGACACACGATTCTACTGGGTTTCACATGTGTTCTTGATTCGAACCCATTTCCATGTTGTTGGTATTTGCATTAGAGTGTTCATTTAGAGACTCTCCTCAGACATGTCCCCTTAACCCCTGTAGTCAAGCCGTTGCTTTTCCTTGGTGTTTTTACTACCAAAGTTTGTCCTCTGCTTGTGGATAGTGTCCTCTGCTTGTGGATCTCCTGGATGCCTGCAGACTGTTCAGGAACATTGCATTGACACTAATGGAGAGTTCCATTATGTTCGATTGTACCACAGTGTATCAGTCTCTGTGTACAATGTTTTCCTGGTTCTGCTCCTTTCTCTCTGCTTCACTTCCTGGAGGTTGTTCCAGTCTCCATGGAATTCCTCCACTTTATTATTCCTTTTAACACAAAAGTATTCCATCACCAACATATACCACAATTTGTTCAGCCATTCTCCAATTGAAGGGCATCCCCTCATTTTCCAATTTTTGGCTACCACAAAGAGCACAGATATGAATATTCTTCTACAAGTCTTTTTCCTTCTTATCTCTTTGAGGTACAAGCCCAGCAGTGCTATGGCTGGATCAAAGGGCAGACAGTCTTTTATCACCATTTGGGCATAGTTCCAAATTGCCCTCCAGAATGGTTGGATCAATTGACAACTTCACCAGCAATGAATTAATGCCCCTCCTTTGCCACATCCCCTCCAGCATTCATTACTTTCCTTTGCTGTCATGTTAGCCAAACTGCTAGGTGTGAGGTGATACCTCAGAGTTGTTTTGATTTGCATCTCTCTGATTATAAGAGATTTAGAACACTTTTTCATGTTCCCATTAATAGCTTTGATTTCTTTATCTGAGAACTGCCTATCCATTTCCCTTGCCCATTTATCAATTGGAGAATGGCTTGGTTTTTTGTACAATTGATTTAGCTCTTTGTAAATTCGAGTAATTAAACCTTTGTCAGAGGTTTTTATGAAGATTGTTTCCCAATTTGTTGCTTCCCTTCTGATTTTAGTTACATTGGTTTTGTTTGTACAAAAGCTTTTTAATTTGATGTAGTCAAATTATTTATTTTACATTTTGTGACTTTTCTAAGTCTTGCTTGGTTTTACAGTCTTTCCCTTCCCAAAGGTCTGACATATATACTATTCTGTGTTTGCCTAATTTACTTATAGTTTCCTTCTTTATGTTCAAGTCATTCACCCATTTTGAATTTATCTTGGTGTAGGGTGTGAGGTGTTGATCCAAACCTAATCTTTCCCACATTGACTTCCAATTTTCCCAGCATTTCCCATAATTTTCCTGATCTTATTGGGAAAGCATCTAGTTTATCCCTATTGCAGATGATATTAGCTGTTGGTTTTAGATATATACTGTTTATTATTTTTAGGAATGACCCTTCTATTCCTATGCTTTCTAGTGTTTTTAATAAGAATGGGTGTTGTATTTTATCAAAGGCTTTTTCTGCATCTATTGAAATAATCATGTGATTTTTGTTGGTTTGCTTGTTGATATGGTCAATTATGTGGATGGTTTTCCTAATATTGAACCAGCCCTGCATTCCTGGTATAAATCCTACTTGATCATGGTGGATGACCCTTCTGATCACTTGCTGGAGTTTTTTTTGCTAGTATCCTATTTAAGATTTTTGCATCTATATTCATTAGGGAGATTGGTCTATCATTTTCTTTCTCTGTTTTTGACCTGCCTGGTTTTGGAATCAGTACCATATTTGTGTCATAAAAGGAGTTTGGTAGAACTCCCTCTTTGCTTATTAAGTCAAATAGTTTGTATAGTTTTGGGATTAACTGTTCTTTGAATGTTTGATAGAATTCACTTGTGAATCCATCAGGCCCTGGGGATTTTTTTTAGGGTGTTCTTTTTTTTCTATTTTATTTTTATTTTATTTTTTTATTTTAACATTGTTTTATTTGGTCATTTCCAAACATTATTCATTGGAAACAAAGATCATTTTCTTTTCTTCCCTCCTCCCCCCAACCTGTCCCATAGACGATGTGCGATTTCACTGGGTATCACATGTATTCTTGATTCAAACCCATTTCCATGTTGTTGGTATCTGCATTAGAGTGTTCATTTAGAGTCTCTGCTCAGTCATATCCGCTCCTCTTAGGGAGTTCTTTGATGGCCTGTTGGATTTCTTTTTCTGATATGGGATTATGTAAGAATTCTATTTCTTCTTCTTAGTCTAGGAAGTTTATATTTTTGTATATATTCGTCCATATCACCTAGATTAGTATATTTATTTTCATACAATTGGGCAAAGTAATTTTTAATGATTGCCTTAATTTCCTCTTCATTGGAGGTGATGTCCCCCTTTTCATCTTTGATGCTGTTAATTTGTTTTCATTCCTTTTTTTAATTAGATTGTCCAAGTACTTTGTCTATTTTGTTTGTTTTTTCAAAGTACCAGCTTCTAGTCTTATTTATTAGTTCAATAGTTCTATCACTTTCAATTTTATTAATTTCTCCATTAATTTTTAGGATCTCTAGTTAGTTTTTTTTGGGGGGTGGGGGTTTAATTCGTTTGCTTTCAAGTTTTTATTTACATTTCTAATTCATTGATCTCTGCCCTCCCTAGTTTGTTAATATATGCACTCAGGGATATGAATTTACGTCTGATTACTGCTTTTGCTGCATCCCATAAGGTTTGAAAGGATGCCTCACCATTGTCATTTTCTTCGATGAAATTATTAATTGTTTCTATGATTTGTTCTCTAACTAGCCGATTTTGGAGTATCATATTATTTAATTTCCAATTAATTTTTGATTTGGTTCTCCATGTACCCTTACTGATCATTATTTTTATTTCCTTGTGATCTGAAAAGGCTGCATGTATTATTTCTGTTTTTCTGCATTTGTGTGCCATGTTTCTGTGACCTAGTATATGGTCAATCTTTGTGAATGTGCCATGTGGTGCTGAGAAGAAGGTGTATTCCATTTTGTCCCTATTTATTTTTCTCCATATGTCTATTAACTCTAATTTTTCTAAGATTTCATTCACTTCTTTTACCTCTTATTTATTTTTTGATTTGATTAATCTAAATTTGATAGTGGTTGGTTCAAATCTCCCACTAATATGGTTTTACTGTCTATTTCTTCCTTCAATTCTCCTACTTTCTCCATTAGAAATATCAGTGGTATACTATTTGGTGCATACATGTTTATTAGTGATATTTCCTCATTGTTTATAGTCCCATTTAACAAAATATAATTACCTTCCCTATCTCTTTTGATCAGGTCTATTTTTGCTTTGGTTTTGTCAGATATCATGATAAAAATTATATATACATATATGCCTATAATACATACATATAATATATACATATGTCCCACACACATGTATGTACTTAATATTTACACATATATTACATGTGTTACATATACTAGAATAAAATTAATTTGACTATCCTATTCAAACTATTTATATATATTTAAATATGTATTTACATTTTTTCTGTGATATGTGATATTATATATCTTTTGTGCTATGTAATGTATGTTGTTATGTATGTTGTAATGTATTTTGTAGTGTAGTTTGATATCTTACCTTATCTATCTTAAACTCTAATCTTATCTAACTAAAGTCCTATTTCCTAAAATCTCCTAATACTAATCTCACCTACCTATATTCCTATAATAAACTAAGTAGAAAACTAATTTTGTTAGTAATTAACTAATTTATAACTAATTATAACATTGTTAGTATCTAACTGTACATTGTTTCACTCATTTAACTAGTGATTCAATGTATCCTAACCATGTTTATGTTTTTATGTATATGTTTTTGTTATGTTGTTATTTATGGTATATTATGTTGTTTTTTAGTGTTATATCAGTGTTACTGTTATGTTAGTGTTGTGTTACTGTTACATGCAATATATACTTACCACAACTTCAGAATTTCCTTCTCTTCTCTTCTCATCTCATCTTGATTGAAGAATTCTTGCTCTCTAACTCCATGGTATTAAAATGTAATCATGAATGCTTGTGAATTTATGTTATGTTGTTTTGTGTTATATTACATTATCCCAAATTTTTTAATCCATTAGTCCATTAATTACTTGATTCTCTAATTATACAGTTATATTGTAACTATATTGAAACAGACTGCAAAAGAGATTTTGTCTTTGAATAAAGTTGTATCAGCAATTCTGATTGGTTTTGACTCTAGGGAATATTATGCTACATTCAGGATAAGATGGTCACCAAAATATTATCCTCATGCTGATTGCTACAATTTTTATCTTATACCTTATCAACTCCCTCAACCTTCTCTCCCCTCCAATTTCAGTGCTTCAGAGTGGAATACTACATTACTTCCAAAATCTTCCATTATAGATGGCTGGGTTTTGAATGTTTCAGGTAACTCATCATTTTCCAATAGCAGTTCCACTTGGTTTGATTACACAAATAGCATGTCTCTGGACACAGTTATTCTCCTATTATAAGCTTTTTCCATTTTCATTTGTGTATTATCTTCTTCCATTAGATTATAAATTCCTAGAGGTCAGAGACTTTTCCCCTCTTATTTATATTATCAATTTTTAGCACAGCAACTGGAAGATAGGAGGCAAGGCACTTAATAAATGCTTATTGAAATGGAATTAAATGAAATATACTGAATGCTTAGTTGTCACACAACTGGCCTTTCCTCTTCGTTTATAGTTCCCAATCATCGTTTGAAATTCAGCAGTTTTAAGGAAAGTCCCAAGTTTTGAAGTGAGATTGAGGATGAATATCAGCATACTCTAAGCTCATTTGTCTATGACCACAGACTAATCAGATCAAAGATTTCTAGTTTCCAAGCTTTATGGTTTAATCATTTCAGTTCAATCAATTTGACAAGTTTTTATTTATTGAATATCTACAATATGGCAGGTACATAAATACAAAGATGAAGGCACCCCTGCTTTTAAATAGTTGACATTTTATTTAGGGCAAAGTCTCTTAAAGGGCATTGATGCATTCTCTGCTTTTGCCTCAGAGTATAGAATATGGATTTGCAATTACACATGCAAGCTTTAATCTACCTCCATATTGGAAGGAATTCATACTTGCAATGGCATTTGCATGTGTATATTCATGTACATGAGTGAGTCACTAAACTCTCATGTGATTTTGCCAACTTTGATGTTCAATTTCTTATAGCAAAGAATAATACTGTTTTGAGTATCTGTATCTATTATAGTTATATCTATAATGTGTAAGATATATATTATATAAATAATGAAAATTATAGCCATATCTATAAGTAATAAAACAATCATCTATTTATATACATATATCTGTATTGATATGTATACATATATTATATATATATATATATCATATATAGATAAATTAGAAGTAATCTCAGAAGGAAGGTGCTGAGATTGAGGAAAACTGAATGGGAAAGTTTCTTATAGAACATAGGATTTTAGCTAAGATTTGAGGAAGCTAGAGAAAGCAGAAGAAAAGAAGGGAGAGAATTCTAGGCATAGAGGACAGGACATTCACTGGTGAAAATGTACAGATTTGGAAGACAGAATACCTTGGTAAAATATCTTATTTGAATAATATCAGACAAATAAAGACTGACTTCTTCAATATACTTGACTTGGGAAATGTTACTAAGATACAAAGAAAATGAGATTGGTATTGATAGTAGTACTATATGAAATTATGGCTTTTCAAACAATTATGTTATAAAGTATAGTTTATCAAGGCTACTAAATATCCTGCTTAAATATTATACTCCATATTGCATTCCAGTGGTATCTCATTCTTCCTACTCATGTTCAGTGCTTCCTCAAAATAATAGGGAGGCCTCAAGCCTAATGTTTTCACATAGTCATTGTATCAGAGAGGTGGGTCTTCAGAGGCCATCTAATTAAACACTATGTATGAATTCTTACTACAACACTGTTAATAAATAGTAATTCAGAACTGTTCTTTAAAACTATCAAAAATAAAGAATTCATGACCCTATCTAGAACTAGTCCATTCCATTTCAATTAGTAATATCCACCCCAATATTATGCTAGAACTGTTTCTATTTAAAGCTTCTCTGACATTTGTAGATTCTAATTGGACATTGATGGCAAAATAAGCCCAATGCCTCTTTTAACAATTAAACATTTGCAGCATGAGAAAGATCCTTAACATTTTATTGAGATATATTTTATTTATGAATTGTACGTATGATTTCTTCAGATTAGTAAATTCCCAATGAGAAAATACCTTCTGTCAAAACAGATTGGCACCCATTCTGCAACATATAATTTTAGTGAATTTCTGGAGACACTGAGGAGTGAAGAGACTTCCCTATAGTCACCCACCTAGTATGACACAGCAGTGAAACTCAAATACAAGTCTTCCTGACTTTAAAGGTGATTCTCTATACACAAAACTGTCTCTCTTTAAGACACATTCTACCAAGAATTGAGGCCATGAGGTATGGCAAAAAGACAAATCACTACTTTAAAACAGAACTAGGTCTCTGAAAAGTGATGAGGTTGGAGGGGAGAAGAGATAATAGACATATTTCAATATCAAGATAAATTAAATAATTGCTTGCAAGTACAGGTTCCCAAATCCCAAACTATGCAAAGTAAAACAGTAAATGGAATTCCCCAAATACAGGATCAAAAAAACTTCAAAGAAGGAAAGTATACCACACCAACAATTAGAACAGTATTAATTAGCAACAATGTTCTTTAATGTATAAATAATAAAATGATCAAACAGTTCCATAGAGAGGTGTATAAAAATAAATATAACTTCATAGACTGAGGTCAAAAAGTCTTAATACAATCCTTATCGCTAAATCTGGGATCTTTCAAATTCTGTTAGAGATTGATGAGTCCTTTCCCAAGGTGAAATAATAGCAATTTAAAGTGGACCCAAATTTCACATAAACTACATTACATCATCACTAATTCCCATGTATATAACTGGAAGAGAATTTCTTTGTTTCATGGCTTCAAAAACAATGGCAGCAATAGATATTTATAAGTACAGTTAAACATTTACCCTAATTCTTCAGAAGTCCTCTTTATGCTAATTTCTTACCCAGTTCACTCTTTTATATGCCCCACTTACTCCAACTGTACCTTTGTAGTAATACATGTCCCCTTTCCCTTCTTTCCACGTTGCCTTTATGTATTGTCTTATTCCATTAGAATGTAAGGTCTTTGATGCTAGCGATCCTTTTTTTCTTTTATTTTCTTTATTATATCACCAGCATTTCTCACTCATATGGTACAAATAAGTGTTTTATAAATGCCCTCTCTACCATGTATCTTTTATCTCCCCATCTAATTTTTTACAAGTGATGAAATATTTCAGTTGGGGGGGAAATGATGGCGACCTTTGAGTGCCCTCCTGGACTGGTGGATTGGGGAAAGGCTCTCCAATGACAATTCTTTACTCCAATCAGAGGGAAGGAGGGACTTCTGGGCAGGTGATGTTGAGAATCTGAGCTGATACATGCTAAGGAAGATGTGAGTTTATGGAGACCATGATTAAGTCAAGGAGAACAACTTGATGGAAAATGGGGGGGAGGGAGAAATAGATTGATATTATCTTAGAATACTTAGAGGAACACAAGTTAACAATAAAGTGTATCTTCAAATGGGACCCTTGCTAAATCTGTTTTATGGTTAACTGTACTTAGTATTCAATTGATCACATTCCTGTGCTTCACAGGGCAGCGGGGTGGCTCAGTGGATTGAGAGCCAGTCCCAGAGATGGGAGGTCCGGGGTTCAAATCTGGTATCAGACACTTCCCAGCTCTGTGATCCTGGGCAAATCACTTAATCCCCATTGCCTAGCCCTTACCACTCTTCTGCCTTGGAACCAATACACAGTATTGATTACAAAATGGAAGATAAGGGTTTAAAAAAAAGTTAAGGGACTTCAAAAAGATTATCCTTTAAATATCTTAAATATCTTCCCCTTGTCAAACAATCATACTCTAATTTAATAAACCTTTTTCACATCACCTTTGTAGAATGTTCATATTTTAATTTAATAAGCTATTTTTTTCAAAGAACAAAAATGAATTTGAGAGACAATATGGTATATGGTGCATAGAATTTCTATTCTTTGAATTAGAAATATCTGGGTTCAGGTTCATTCAGAAAATTAAATGGATAAAAGATGATTCTTTTAGAAAACTAAGTGGATAAAGCACTTGTCCTAGAGTTAAGAAGACCTGAATTTAAATTTGACCTCATACACCTAAACACCTGTGTGATCCTCTATCACTGAACCTCTGCCTGCTTCAGTTTCCTCAACTGTAAAATGTGGATAACAATAATCTCTGCCACTCAGGGATGTTGTGAGGTTCAAATGAGAAACATTTGTTAAACACTTATCACAATATTTGGTATATGTAAGTAGCTAATAAATGCTTATTTGCTTTATTCCTTTCTGGCTGTTTAACTGTCAGCAAATCCCTCAATCTTTGAGTTCTTTATATAATTCTTTAGAATTTTTATACTAATTTATAAATTGCTTGCATGAAGTTAATTACCTTTCTAACATTATAAATCCTTCTTACATTTATACAAAATTGAACTTCACCAAGATCCTTGCCTAAATGAGCACAAATTCTGAATAAGTGAAATTCATCATATCCAATTTTAGCTATTACTTCCTTTAGGGAATATATTGACGTGGAGGTAGTATTATTGAGAGAAGGGCAGCAAGCTGGCTAAGATACTGGAGTGGCTTGCTATTTCCTTCTACAGCTTCTACAGCTTGTTTTGCAGATGAGGAAACTGAGGTAAATAGGATTGGGTAACTTGACCAGGGTGGGTGTCTGAGACCACATTTGAACTCAGGTTTTCCTGATTCTATATCCATCACTCTGTCCACTGTGCCACCTAGCTGACCTTATGAAAAAGTGTACCTCCCTCTACTATATTCGGAAGTGGCAGACCATGATATAGAATGTTACACATACTTCTAGGCTTAGTCAAAATGTTAGCTAGTTTGACTAATCAATTTTTCTCTGATATAGAGGAAGGTACACTTATACTTAAAAGTGGTTTATTTATCCAGAAATGGCTGTGGTGCAAAAATAATAATGGCATTTCTAACACTTTCATTTTTCTAAAAAAAGGCTACTATTAGATAGACAAACATTTTACTTGTTCATCAGTATTTATCTGGGACATAGAGTACAAATGAGTAAGGAGTTGGACCAAAAAATACAATAGAAGAAGGATAGCAGGTTGGACAGTCTTCAGCAAATTTTGGAACTTCTTTATTGACCACAAACTCCTTCCAAAAACAAAAGTCTTCATTTTTAATGGCAATATTATTTTCGGGTTTTTGCCTGGATAGGAGACATGGATCATGACTATGTCTAAATAACTGGAAGTGCCTAATTAGATGTACATCAGATTATGAAAAAGATGAAATATATAATCCATGAGAAATTTCAAGAAGTCATCAAAGACAAAGGATATTACCAAGAAAATACAGGATAGAAAGGGAAAAAAAGATGGGATGTCAGATGATAAGGGTGAGTAATGATAGGTAGACAGGTCTAGTATACTGCTTTTGTTCTCTTGATTTCAAGAGAAAGCAAGAATGTTAAAATCATGAGGTCATGAATAATAGTCTCTCAGGAGTGGCAAGTATAAATGGATTGTACTGGACACCAATGAAGGAAATATACAAATCAATAAAAACAGATCTATTTAAATATTTGAGAGAAGACTGTTCTATATTGGTGCAATCTGGTGAGAAGGGATGTGGTTCTAGGTGTATTAATGTGGACAATGATTTGACAAAGATTTTTAGCCTTTTAGAAACAGGGAGATTGTAGTAGACTGTCAGGGTTTTGTCCTTAAACTATATTTCAAGGATTTTCAAGTGAAATAGTCACACAAGGCAGATAGTTATCAGTAATGAAATGCTGTGGTAAAGGTTATATCAGGTTTCATACATGAATCTCTATTAATATGCCTTTTACAGTAGTTTCTTTTCATTGCCTGTGTCAAAGAAGGTGTATTTCCCACAGCAGCTTTCTTTTATTTAGGCAGGAAATTACACTATGAATGTATCTTTTTTCCTTGGAAAGCTTGCCAAAAGCACTCCCATGTCTGAGTATTTGGCATGAGGTGTGAGCTGGTTTTATTATGTGTGGGCTATTCCATTGTGGGTGACATTTGCTTTTCATCTAAAGGGAATGATAGTTCTTCATAGGAAAGTAATTCCTCTAGCATTATCATGTATACAAAATGGTTTAACGTATATAATTGATGTTTTGGTAATTGTACATTTTTACCACATGGATCCTGACTTGAAGATGGTGTGTTCTTTCCCATCTGTTGTTATTTGACATTTATGGAGCTTTTTGCATTTTAGGATTTTTTTAGTTCCTAGTCATTAATTATATATCTCTTTTTCATTCTATATCCTTGTTTTCTAAACATGGGAGTCCAGGATGAGAAAGAAAAAAGAGAAAAGGAAATAAAGTATAGCAACTCAGTTTTCCTTTTTTTATCCCTCAATTCCTTGAGTGAGCTGAAATGAAAAGGTCAATTTATTGCTCATCTTTAAGCTAAAGTTACTCCAGAGAAACCCTAAAGTTTAGATATCCTACATTGTTAAAAGATTTGTTATTCAGTCATGTTTTTTCAGGCACACCCAATTCTTTGTGGTCCCATTTAGGGTTTTCTTGGGAAAGATACTAGATTGTTAAACCATTTTTAGGTGAACACTGATTCTTTTTACCTGTTGATCTAGCCAAGAACTTGGACTTAATGGTGACTCATCATTACAGTACTCTAAAATTAGAAAAAAATGAAAACTGTTTGAGTTTTACAATAATTCTCTGATTTCACAGAGGAGGAAACTGAACCTCAGAGAGGGTAAAGTAGTTTGTCTCAAGTCATACAAGTAATAAAGAAAAGACATGAAGTTAATATCATCTGTCCTCCAATACAAAGTTATTCAAGGTTACCCATGCTGAGGATTCCTGTTTCCTTATTTTTCCTCTTGTAGTACAGTAGATCTCAATTCAGAAAACCTGGATTCAAATCTCTCCTCTACCATTTATTGCTAATGTTATCTTAAGCATGTCCCTTAACTAATCTGGGCTCCCATTACTTCTTCTATAAATGATACAGTTGGTATTGATTCTGATTCATTATTTTTTTCAATTTACATAGCTCTCCCACCTATAACAGGGAAGTTAGGCAACACAGGGTATTTTAGAGTGCTCTAATGATTTCAGTCATCATTAAGGCCACATCCTTGGCCTAGGCCAAAAGGTAAAAGGAATCAATATTTACCTATAAATGGTTTAACAACCTACTAATGAAAACGCTTTGTGTACATCAACCTGTATAGAAAGAAATGAATACAGGGCAAGGAAGACATTTAAGGAGACAAGAGCCAAAGAAACCTAATAAGTGAACTTCAAAGTTAGTACAGGATCTAAAATTCCAGGGATAAGACAAAAAGAGAAGGAGGAGTGGAAAGGGAATCCTTAGGGATTAGATAAGGAAGTGCTTATTCAATTAAAGTTTCTCAGCCACATTGAATATGAAGTGAAGAACTACACTGGGTATTGAGAGTCAGCTGTGACAGATACATCAGGATGCAGTTAGACTCAAGTTCTTTTAAGATTTGAAAAAATTGTGATAGCTAACATTTATATACTACTTCATGGTGATTTGCAAAATACTTTATAGATATAGTATATCAGCCAAAAAGTCTTGGTGTGGTTTTAAGCTTTAATAATTTCAGAAATATAAACTTTGGAAATTTAGAGAAGACAACATTCAAAAAGTTAATTTTTTTAAATTCTAAATTATTGATAGATTTCTTGTTAAAATTTTATATAAACACCATGTTATAATTTTAAACTCTGAAAAAAAATTTCATGGGTTCAGTCACTAAAGAATTGCATTTGTAATCCTAAACTTAAAGTATACAAAAGACCAAAAAATGAGGTTTTGCCACATACATGACAGTTTTTACATGATCCCATAATAAAAAAAAAGTCTAATAGGTCAGGTCACCATCATGGGCAATGAAAGTTTCTTCAAGAAAATCAAACATGTAATAGATAATGCTATGTTGTCCCACCGTGTTAAAAGTAAAACTTTTAAAACTTGTTTTATTGAAAATTAAAAAAAACTAATTAAATTTAAAATAAATTTAAATAATTTACTTTCAAATTATATCTTGAAGCATTTGCTTGTATAAAGTTATTAAAGCTTAAATTATATTAACTTTGGGATATGCTTTATCATCTCAATTGATGCTAATAAAAAGCAAACAAACCTAAAAACAAGATACTTTATTTTATAGATGAAGAAATTAAGGAAGGCAAAGTTTAAGTGACTTGTCCAGGGTCATAATGCTAATAAGTGTATAAAGCTCAATTTGAATTCAGATCCCCCTGGCTTCAGGACTAAAGGCATTACAGCATCCTTATATATACATATACATACATATATATATATATACACTTTTATAATATTTATTTAGTTTTGTTCTTATTTTATAATAAAAATTCCTTCCCAAAACCCCAACCTTGACTTTGCTGAACAAAGGAGGTAAAAGGTTTGCCCACATCTCATCTAAGAAGGTAAGGACTGACTAGTACTCTGTTTATTTTATTTGTTTTTTCAAAGTACCAGCTTCTGGTCTTATTTATTAAATCAACAGTTCTATGACTTTCAATATAATTAATTGCTCCTTTTATTTTTTTGGATCTCTAATTTAGTCTTCATCTAAGGATTTTTAATTTGTTCATGTTCACTTTCTAGTTTTTAATTTACATGCCCAATTCATTGACCTCTGTCCTCTCTAGTTTGTTAATATATGAACTCAAGGATATAATTGTCCCCCTGGGTACTGCTTTGGTTGCATCCCATAGGTTTTGAAAGGATGTCTCATCATTTTCATTTTCTTTAATGAAGTTATTAATTGTTTCTGTGATTTGTTATTTAACTAAATGGTTTTGGAGAATCATATTGTTTAATTTCCAGTTAATTTTTGAATTGGCTCTTCATGTACCCTTACTAATTATTATTTTCATTGCATTGTGATCTGAGAAGGTTTAATTTATTATTCCTGCTCTTTTGCACTTGTTTGCAATATTTTTTATGCCCTAATACATGTTCAATTTTTGTGAATGTACCATGTTAGGCTGAAAAGAAGGTATATTCCTTTTTGTCACTATTTATTTTTCTCCACATGTCTAACTTTAATTTTTCTAAGATTTCATTCACTTCTCTTACCTCTTTCTTATTTATTTTTTGTTTTGATTTATTTAGTTTGGATAGAGGAAGGTTCAGGTCTCCCACTTGTATAGTTTTTCTATCTATTTCATCTTGAGCTCCTCTAGTTTCTCCTTTAGAAATTTGGATGCTATGACATTTGGTGCATACATGTTGAGTACTGATATTTCCTCATTGTCTATACTGCCTTTTATCAGGATGTAATTGCCTTTCCTATCTCTTTTAACTAGATTTATTTTTACTTTGGCTTTGTAAGATATCATGATTGAGACTCCTACCATCTTTTTATCAGTTGATGCCCAATAGCTTTGCCTCCATCCTCTTACTTTCACCCTATGTGTATCTACATTCCTCATGTGTGTTTCTTGCAGGCAGCATATGGTAGGGTTTGGGATTTTAATCCACTCTGCTATTCGCTTGCATTTTATGGGTGAGTTCATTCCATTCACATTCAGAGTTATAATTACTAGTTGTGAATTTCCCAGAATTTTGATTTCTACTCCTGGTCCTGCCTTTTCTTCTTTCACTATTTCCTTCTACAGCAATGTTAGTTTTTAATCAGTCCCCCTAGTTCCCACCCTTATTTTACTTCCCTTTCTATTTTATTCCCCCTCCCTTATTATCCATGTAGTATTTCTAAAATTACCCCCCACCCTCTCCCTCCCTTGTACTGCTTTCCTCCCCACCAGTCCATTTGTTACTATTCTAATCCCCCATAGGGAACAAATCTGTTCTCTGCCCAAATGGATTGGATTGTTCTTTCCTCTTTGGGTCAATTTCAAAGCATGTAAGAGTTGAGTATTTCCTATCTCCGACCTAAGTTCACACCCATTTGTTTCTTTTATCATTTCTTTGATTATTAAGCTCTTTTTTAGCTTTAGTTGTATATATATATATATGTATATATACAAATGTATTTATGCAAGCATAATAACTATAGCCATTCATGTCTTGTCCTTTCATCCTATACAGTTTGTAACTGTTCTGTCTAAGTGTAATTAAACTAGCTACCCAGATGATAACAATAGTTTTTAAGAGTTACCAATGATCTATTTTCTTATAGGGATATGTATATCATTTTACCTTATTGAGTCTCTTAAATTTTTTTGTGTGTGTTATTTTGTTTTGTTTTTCTTTTTTCCCTCTTTCTTAATGGAAAGAGGACTTGGAGTCGCAGATCTCAAACTATACTTTAAAGCAGAGGTTATCAAAACAATTTGGTACTGGCTAGGAGATAGAAAGGAGGATCAGTGGAATAGATTTGGGGTAAATGACCTCAACAGGACAGTCTATGATAAACCCAAAGATACCTGTTTTGGGGACCCAAACCCACTTTTTGATAAAAACTGCTGGTAAAATTTGAAGACAGTATGGGAGAGATTAGGTTTGGATCAACATTTCACACCCTACACCAAGATAAACTCAGAATGGGTGAATGACCTGAATATGAAGAAGGAAATTATAAGCAAATTGGGTGAACACAGAATAGTATACTTGTCAGAGCTTTGGGAAATAAAAGACTTTAAAACCAAGCAAGATCTATAAAAAATCACAAAATGTAAAATCAATAGTTTTGATTACATCAAATTAAAAAGGTTTTGTACAAACAAAACTAATGTATCAAAAATTAGAAGGAAAGCAACAAATTGGGAAACAATTTTCATTACAGAAACCTCTGACAAAAGTCAAATTTATAAAGAGCTAAACCAGTTGTACAAAAAATCAAGCCATTCTCCAATTGAAAAAAGGGCAAGGGACATGAATAGGCAATTTTCAGTTAAAGAAATCAAAACAATTAATAAGCACATGAAAAAGTGTTCTAAATATCTTATAATCAGAGATATGCAAATCAAAACAACTCTGAGGTATCACCTCACACCTAGCAGATTAGCTAACATGACAGCAAAGGAAAGTAATGAATGCTAGAGGGTATGTGGCAAAGTTGGGACATTGATTCATTGCTGGTGGAGTTGTGAATTGATCCAACCATTCTGGAGAGCAATTTGGAACTATGCACAAAGGGTGATAAAAGACTGTCTGCCCTTGATCCAGCCATAACTACTGTGTTTGTACCCCAAAGAGATAATAAGGAAAATGACATGTATAAAAATATTCATAGCTGCACTCTTTGTGGTGGCAAAAAATTGGAAAATGAGGAGATTCCCTTCAATTGGGGAATGGCTGAACAAATATGTTGGTGATGGAATACTATTGTGCTCAAAGGAAAAATAAAGTGGATGAATTCCATGGCGACTGGAACAACCTCCAGGAATTGATGCAGAGTGAGAGGAGCAGAACCAGGAAAACATTGTACACAGAGACTTATAAACTGTGGTACAATTGAATGTAATGAACTTCTGCATTAGTGGCAATGCAATGACTCTGAACAACTTAGAGGAACCTACTAGAAAAACCACTATCCTCATCCAGGAAAAACACTATGGAAGTAAAAACACCAAAGAAAAACAACTGCTTGAATACATGGGTCAAAGGGATATGGTTGGGGATGTAGACTCTAAAGGAACATCCTGGTGTAAACAAAAACATGGAACTAGGTTCTGATATAGGACACAAGTAATAACCAATGAAATTGTGCTTTGGCTGTGGGAAGAGTGGATGGAGGGGAGGGAGGGAAATAATATGATTATTGTAACAAGGAATAAAGTTCTAAATTGACTTAATAAACTAATTCAAATGAAAAAAAATAAGGTCAGGAGGTTTGATCATTAAAATCACTTTAATTTTATATTCAAAATGAGAACCCACATTTTATCATTTATGACTGAATACAGATAAATATGATGAAGTTACCTTAGCCATAAGTTTTCCTATGTGGGATGGTTTGATCAATAGTCCAATGACTTTTTGTTTTCACCCTTTTCTCAAATTTTGTAGAATGGTCAGATATCACATAGGATAAAAACATGGGCCTAGAGTGAGGACAATTTTAATTCCAATCCAGTTTCAGACACTTACTAGCTATGTGATCCTGAACAAGTCACTTTAGCCTATTTGCCTCAATTTCCTCAACTATAATATGGGGGTAATAGCACCTACCTCATAAGCTTGTTGGAATGATCAAGATATTTATAAAGCTCCTAGCAAAGTTTCTTCCCAAATTAGAAGATAAATTAATCTTTGTTTGCTTTTTTCCTTGAATATAAGGCAACCCATTTGCATTTGTCTAGGTTTAGATGAATTCTTAAGTCTTCCCTTCCAAGTCCAGTAGGTAATGGCTTCATGTATTATGGAAAGAATGACTTTTCTGGAGTTTGACATCAAGTTCTTGTTGTTTTTTTTTTATTTTTTTTCTACATTATATGTTGGTAAAATTTTTAATAATCATTTTCTGACATTTTGTGATCAAGATCTCTCTCTGCCTCTGTCTGTCTGTCTGTCTCTCTTTGTCTCTGTCTTTTTCTTTATCTATCTATATTTCTGTCTCTCTCTTCCTCTCTCCAAGATCAGAGGTTATATGATATAGGATGTACATTTGTTATTATGCAATACATGTTTCCATGTTCATCATGTTGTGAAAGAAGAAATATTTCTTTCACTAGAGAAAAATTCATTGAGGGCCTTGCCTCAATCTGCATTTATACTTTTTCAGTTCCTTTTATAGCTATTGACCTCATGAATCCCTGGGAGTTGTTCTGGATCCTTGCATTGCTGATAATAGGTAAATCATTCACAGCTGATCAACATATTTTTTGCTATTACTTTGTACAATATTCTGTTTCTGCTCACCTCACTTTGCATCATTTCAAGTAAGTCTTTCCAAGTTTTTTTTTTTTGTGATCATCTTGTTTGTCTATTAATATTGTGTCATACATAGTGTTCCATTTTAATCATATATCAAAACTTGTTCAACCATTCCCTGACTGATTGGTATCCCTTCAGTTTCTAGTTCTTTGCCAACACAAAAAGAGATACTATAATTATTTTTGCACAGGTAGGTTATTTTGCCCTGTTTTGGATATTTTGGGGATATTGATTGTATAATTGAAAATCTGTTACCCTAAGAAAACTACATTTCCTGGGATCCCATTGACTTCCTTTTGTAATGTACTTCCTGTAGACAAGGGATATCAGACAGGGATGTGGAGGGACCCTCTTGGGCTTGAAGGCAAAGAAAGCCCAGACATTTTGAAATGGCTGATTAGCCATCAGCATGTACCCTTTTTATTTAGTTACCTCTTTTATTCCTCTATTTCTAATTATCATTTAATAAATCTATAACATATTTTATAATTAATTTAATTTTAGTTTTTACAGGACCTAGTAGTGATACTACTGGATCAAAGGGTATGCATAGTTTTATAGGTCTCTGCTTTGATATTTATTCTCTATGTGACCCTGGACACATCACTTAATTTAATTCAATAAAAAATTTATTCATTGCCTACTCTGTTCCAGGCACATACTAAACTCTAAATCTCCCTTAGTTTTCCATTCCTTATCTATAAAATAAAATCATTAGAATAACTGGTCTATGAGTTTCCTTGTAGCTCTATAGGTGCAATCTAATGTATATCCTTTTGTAATTGTGAAAGAAGTAATAGCTACAATGAATATAGCATTTCACATCTTACAAAAGATTTAATTACATTATCTTGTCTCTTTTACAACAACACTTTGAGGTAGATATAATTTTTATAAATTATAAATGTGGTAAATTAATCAAAAAGTAGTAGGGCAGAATTCATACCCAGGTCTATTTATAACTTACCATAATAAGAAGATAGGTGTGAGTTTGACTGATATGCTCTGTCTGAAACAGAAATCAGAAATTGTTGTAAAAAAAAAAGGAAAGTGCACAGCAAGAAAAGGTGGGGGAAGCAATATCATGAAACAAAAGAATGGAAGACTCAAAAGGAACAAAATAACAAATAAAAAACCTAGCCCATTCAGGAAAAAAGAACATTATGAAAGAGGAGGAATTACCAAAATACCTAGTTCTTCACCCATTATTTCCTTATTCTTTCTTTTACATGAGTTTAGGAGGAAAGGGGCTACTTTAGAACTGGCTAGAAAGGATTAGTCTAATAATATAGAAATATATGTTTTCCCAGGTGCCAAAAATTATTTATTTTGAAAACCTCCTTATGAAGCATCCTCTCTGGGAAGAGAGGGAAAGGCCTCATATAATGAGATTGTAAACAAAGACACATGTGGACTTATTATGTTCCCTAGTGAGAGAGGAAATGAGGCCATAATGAATGAAAAATGGGGCAAGCAGGCAGAGTGAACTGAAATTTTATGCTCTGGAAGAGAATTTTCAAAGGTGAAATTCTAAGGTTGGGTGAACAGGGCAGAATGTATGTACTCTGATGGATCTCATGAAATATCAGATGTTTCCAGATGAACATAAGAGAAGCTATTGATTTTTTGTTGCATTTGTTATGAACCTGACAAACATGAACAAACACAAATGTTTCCACATAAAAAGATCAGCTACAAAAAAGAGGGTTGCATATGAAAGTGTAAGTTTGATACAAAGGGCTTATGTTTTTAGAAAAGTATGCAATAAAGTCAATATGTTCATTTCAAAGCTGTCCTGCTTGTCTATGCCTCCCTTTGAGCTTCCTTCTGTTCACTTTCATGCATTCAAATGTGCTCAACTGACCAAAAAATTGGAAAAGGAACTATTTGAACAAAATTATTTATTACAGCTCTTTTCTTGGTAGAAAAGAATTAGAAATTGAGGGTATGTGCATCAACTGAGTAATGACTGAGTAGTAGCATATGAATGTAATGAAATTCTACTGTTATAAGAAGTAACAAGCAGGATAATTTCAGAAAAACCTGGAAGAACTTACATGAACTGATGCAAAATGTATTGAGAAGAACCAGTAGAACACTCTGCACAGTAACAGGAAAATCATATGATGAACAATTTGAATGGCTTAGCCATTCTCAGCAATACAGTAATCTAAGACAATCCCAAAGACTCATGTTGAAAGATATCCACTTCTAGAGAAGAATTGAATGCAGACCAATACATACTATATTTCACTTACTTTTTTCATTTTTTTGGTTTGAAATCTCTTCCACAAAATGACTAATATGGAAAAATATTTTACATGATTGTAAGTGTAAAATCTATATCAGTTTCCTTATCATCTTATGGAGGGATGAGGAAAAGGATTTAGAACTCAAAATTTAAACAAAAACAGATGTTCAAAGTTGTTGTTCAAAATTGAGGAGAATAAAATATTATTTTTAAAAATGCTCAACCATCACATGTGTATAACTTGCCTTCTCAATGAGGAGGGAGAACATTTGGAATTCAAATGAAAAAAAAATGAATGCTATAAATTGTTTTTACATGTGTAAACCTGGAAAAATTCTGAACCACTAAAGTAGTTATAAAACTGATTTTTTAATCAGGAAAGAGACAGGTCCTTAATAATTAACTGCCATGCAAAACCGAGTGCTAAATATCACAAAGAGTCAAAACTCTGGGACTCTGGACAGTGTCTCTGAGAGAATCACTGCCAAATATGATTCTCCAAAGAACATCAGAACATAGGGATCTTTGTTCCCCTTTTGGGGAATTAAAGAAATAGAAGTATGATTGATTGGCTATGCAATGGCTACAAGGAAATAAGTCCAAGACAGGATTATTAAGGAGAGGCTAATGCTTTACAAGGGATACTAAAGAAGAAGTCCAGAAAAAGGCTGAGCTATCTGGGAGAGGAATTTGAAACAATGGGAGAAATTTTTCCATTTGAATGAGTTTATTAAGTCAATTTAGAACATTATTCCTTGGTTACAATAATCACATTATTTACCAACCTCCCCTCCATCCACTCTTCCCACAGCCAATGTACAATTTCATTGGGTATTACTTGTGTCCTATATCAGAACCTATTTCCATGTTTTTGTTTACACCAGGATGTTCCTTTAGAGTCTACATTCCCAACCATATGCCTCCTACCCACATATTCAAGAAGTTGTTTTTCTTCTGTGTTTTTGCTCCCACAGTGTTTCCTCTGAATGTGGATAGTAGTTTTTCTCATAGATTTCTCCAAATTGTTCAGGATCACTGTATTGCCATTCATGGAGAAGTCCATTACATTAGATTGTACTGCAGTGTATCAGTCTCTGTGTAAAATGTTTTCCTGGTTGTGCTCCTTTCACTCTACATCAATTCCTGGAGGTTATTCCAGTCCCCATGGAATTTCTTCACTTTATTATTCCTTTGAGCACAATAGTATTCCATCACCAACATATACCACAATTTGCTTAGCCATTCCCCAATTGAAGGGCATCCCCTCATTTTCCAATTTTTTGCCACCACAAAGAGTGCAGCTATGAATATTTTTATACATGTCATTTTCCTTATTATCTCTTTGGGGTACAAACACAGTAGTTATGGCTGGATCAAATGGCAGACAGTCTTTTATCACCCTTTGTGCATAGTTCCAAATTGCTCTCCTGAATGGTTGGATCAATTCACAATTCCACCAGCAATGAATCAATGTCCCAACTTTGCCACATCCCCTCTAGCATTCATTACTTTCCTTTGCTGTCATGTTAGCTAATCTGCTAGGTGTGAGGCAATACTTCAGCATAGTTTTGATTTACATTTCTCTGATTATTAGAGATTTAGAGCATTTTTCATATTCTTATTAGTTGTTTTGATTTCTTTAACTGAAAAATGCCTATTCATGTCCCTTACCCATTTATCAGTTGGAGAATGGCTTGATTTTTGTACAATTGGTTTAACACTTTATAAATCATAGTAATTAGTCCCTTGTCGGAGGTTTTTGTAAAGAAGATTGTTCCCAATTTGTTCCTTCCCTTCTAAATTTGGATGCATTAGTTTTGTTTGTACAAACCCTTTTTAATTTGATGTAATCAAAACTATTGATTTTACATTTTGTGATTTTTTATAGCTCTTGCTCGGTTTTAAAGTCTTTCCTTTCCCAAAGCTCTGACAGGTATACTATTCTGTGTTCAACTAATTTGCTTATAGTTTCCTTCTTTATATTCAGGTCATTCACCCATTCTGAGTTTATCTTGGTGTAGGGTGTGAGGTGTTGAACCAAACCTAATCTCTCACATAGCGTCTTCCAATATTACCAGCAGTTTTTATCAAATAGTGAGTTTTGGTCATCAAAACTGGGATCTTTGGGCTTATCATAGAAGGTCTTGCTGAGGTCATTTACACCTAGTTTATTCGACTGATCCTCCTTTCTATCTCTTAGTCAGTACCAAATTGTTTTGATGACCACTGCTGTATAGTATAGTTTGAGATCTGGGACTGTAAGTCTTCCTTCCTTTGCATTTTTTTCTTCATGATTTCCCTGGATATCCTTGATCATTTGTTCTTCCAAATGAACTTTGTTGTGTTTTTTCTTAATTCAGTAAAAAAGTTTTTTTTTTGGTAGTTCAATGAATGGGTCTGGCTCTAAATAAGTAAATTTATTTGGGCAGGATTGTCATTTTTTTATGTTAGCTTGTCCTACCCATGAGCAATCAATGTTTTTCCAACTGTTTCGATCTAGTTTTAATCGTGTGGAGAGTGTTTTGTAGTAGTGTACATATAGTTCCTGTGTTTGTCTCGGCAGTTAGATTCCTAAGAATTTTATATTGTCTAAGATGATTTAAAATGGAATTTCTCTTTCTAATTCTTGCTGCTGAAATGGATTGGAGATAGACAGAAATACTGATGACTTATGCGGGTTTATTTTGTATCCTATGATTTTGCTCAACGGTTTGATAATTTTGACTAGCTTTTTAGTTGATTCTCTAGGATTCTTTAAGTAGACCATCATATCATCTGCAAAGAGTGATCTCCTCATTGCCTATTTTAATACCTCCAATTTCTTTTTGTTCACTAATTGCTACTGCTAGTGTTTCTAGTACAATGTTAAATAATAGAGGTGATAATGGGTATCCTTGTTTCACTTCAGATCTTATTGGGAATGCATCTAGTTTATCCCTATTGCAGATGATGTTTACTAATGGTTTTAGATATATACTGTTTATTACTTTTAGGAAAGGACTCTCTATTCCTATATTTTCTAGTGTTTTCAATAGGAATGGTGGTTGTATTTTATCAAAGGCTTTTTCTGCATCTTTTGAGGTAATCATGTGATTTTTGTCAGTTTGCTTGTTAACATACTCAATTATGTGGATGGTTTTCCTAATATTGAACCATCCTTGCATTCCTGGTATGAATCATATCTGGTCACAGTGAATAACCCTTGTGATGACTTACTGAAGTCTTTTTGCTAGTATCTTTTTAAGATTTTTGCATCTATATTCATTAAGGAGATAGGTCTATAGTTTTCTTTCTCTGTTTTTGACCTGGCTGGGTTTGGGATAAGTACCTTTTTTGTGTCATAAAATGAATTTGGTAGAACTCCTTCTTTGTTTAATCTGTCAAATAGTTTGTATAATACTGCGATTAGTAGTTCTTTGAATGTTTGATAGAATTTACTTGTGAATCCACCTAGACTTGGGGATTTTTTTTTAGGGAGTTCTTTGATGCCATGTTCAATTTCTTTTTCTGATATGGGGTTGTTTAGGTAATCTATTTCTTCCACTGTTACTCTAGGCAATTCATATTTTTGTAAATATTAATCCATATCACCTAGATTGCATATTTGTTGTCATATAATTGGGCAAAATATTTTTTAATGAATGCTTTAATTTCCTCTTCATTAGAGGTGAGGTCTCCCTTTTCATTTTGGATACTGTCAATTTGGTTTTCCTCTTTCTTTTTTTTTAATTAGACTGACCAGTAATTTGGCTATTTTATTTGTTTTTTCAAAGTATTAGCTTCTTTTTTATTAGTCTTCTTTATTAAATCAATACTTCTTTGACATTCAATTTTATTAATTTCTCCTTTGATTTTTAGGATCTCTAATTTAGTATTCATCTGAGGATTTTCAATTTGTTCACTTTCTAGTTTTTTAATTTGCATGCCCAATTCATTGACCTCTGACCTCCCTAATTTGTTAATATATGACCTTAAGGATATAAATTTACCCCTGAGTACTGCTTTGGCTGCATCCCATAGGTTTTGAAAGGATGTCTCATCATTTTCATTTTCTTCAATGAAGTTCTTACTTGTTTCTACGATTTGTTATTCAACTTACCAGTTTTGGAGAATCATATTGTTTAATTTCCAGTTAATTTTTGAATTGGCTCTTCATATACCCTTACTAATTATTATTTTCATTGCATTGTGATCTGAGAAGGTTGCATTTATTATTTCTGCTCTTTTGCATTTGTTTGCAATGTTTTATGCCCTAATACATGTTCAATTTTTGTGAATGTACCATGTGAGGCTGAAAAGAAGGTGTCTTCCTTTTTTGTACCTATTTATTTTTCTCCACATACCTACTAATTCTAATTTTTTCTAAGATTTCATTCACTTCTCTTACCTCTTTCTAATTTATTTTTTGTTTTGATTTATCTACTTTGAATAGAGGAAGGTTCAGGTCTCCCACTAGTATAGTTTTTCTATCTATTTCATCCTTGAGATCCACTAGTTTCTCCTTTAGAAATTTTAATGCAATACCATTTAGTGCATCAATGTTGAGTACTGATATTTCCTCATTGTCAATACTGCCTTTAATCAGGATGTAATTACCTTCCCTATCTCTTTTAATTGGATTTATTTTTACTTTGATTTTGTCAGATATCATGATTGAAAGTCCTGCCTCCTTTTTATCAATTGATGCCCCATAGATTTGGCTCCATCCTCTTACTTTCACCCTATGCTTATCTCCCTTCCTCATGTGTGTTTCTTCTAGACAGCATATGGTAGGGTTTGGTATTCTAATGTACTCTGCTATTCACTTGAATTTTATGGGTGAGTTCATTACATTCACATTCAGAGTTATGATTACCAGCTATGTATTTCCCAGAATTTTGATTTCTACTCCTAGTCCTGCCTTTTCTTCTTTCACTATTTCCTTCTACACCAATATTTGTTTTTAATCAGTCTCTCTAGTTCCCTCCCTTATTTTACTTCCCTTTTTACCCCCTTCCCTTCTGATCCCCCCCCCTTATTTTCTTTACAGTTTTTTAAAACTAGCCCCCCACCCTCTCCCTCCCTTGTATTACTTCCCTCCCCACCAGTCCATTTGTTACCCTTCTACTCCCCTATAGGGTGCAAATCTATTCTCTGCCCCAATGGATTGGATTATTCTTCCCACTTTGGGTCAATTTCAATGCACATAAAAATTGAGTATTCCCTATCTCCAACCTCTTTACTCTCCCAGTGTATTGATGTTATCCCCCCTCCTGCCATGAACTTCTTTTTGACATATAAATTTATCCCCTTTTTTTCTTTTCCCATTTCTTTTAGTATTATAACCTCTGTTTAGCTCTATTTCTAGATATATATATATATATATATGTATATATATACACATGTATATGTATTTATGCATACATATATCTATATATCTATTTTTATCTCATCATTTCATTCTATACAGTTTGTCACTGTTGTAAAAATTAAATTATATCTTGTAATAATAAAAATTATATTTTTGAGGTTTACAAAGGATTATTAGAAATCCAGAATACAAAATAGTAGCCATGTGCTCATGGCTGATTAGGCAATTTGGAATCCCTATACTATGCTTACTTACTTCATCATTGCAACGGAATGGAAGAGAGAGAGGGAGGCCTTACTGCCAGTTAAATACCAATTGTGGTCTCTCCACTCAGGTGAGATTATAGGGAATTTGGGGAAACAACAAGGACTCCTGGGGATTGAAGTCTGGGGTTCAAAATCTCCATTTTTATTCCAGCCCCTGAGGCCCAAGGAAGACTAGTCTCTCTGATGGGTCTTGTAAATATACCAACTTTGAAATTACAATAATTTGAGAATAAGAGGAAAGGAGAACAAAATCAATAATTGCTAGACATATTGAGAAAAAGCCAGTTAGGGTGCAGTCCCCTTTGGCATAAGCATATATGTACAAAACAAATGCATTTAAACCCACACAGTTCAAATCACCACATCCAAAGTTCACTCTGGATCTTCTGGTGCAGCATGTTGTCTGTGGAAGCACTTCATGGTGTCTTCTCTAAACAGTTCACTTTCTGGATTCAGAGAGGTAACATGTTTCTTAACCTAAAATTCTTCTCAAAATTAATTTAAACTTTGCAATTTAAAATAATAATAATTATACATTCCCCCCTGAAGGGGGTGATTAAAAAACAGGCATCATTTAGGGATGCATGGCTGAGTTATGAGATATGTTAATCAATTGACAAGGGAAATCAAAAACATAAAAAAAAATCCAAATTAAAAAAAGATAATTTCTGGATGAAATATAGACTATCAAAGTGTTATCTGTAAAAATTCTAAGTAAAGGAAAAATAAATCTATAACAGGTCCTTGAATCAGGGCCCAATTAAAATGATATAAGCAATTAAGCATTTACCCAGTCAGTATCCAGGACTACAGAAAGTTGCCACATTATGAAAGACAGAAAAGGGACTAGATTATAGGAGCCAGGTAGGAGCCAAATTTGAGGTACTTGGTAGAATGTGGAACAAGGAAGACCTGCCTTTATCACATGTACTCTAGGTGGGGGGAGGGGTCCTGGGACCTTCCTTCTGCCTTCCCCTTAAACTGGAGTGTTCTCAAATTATGGCTTTTGGGGGCTGTACCTTTTGAATTGAGTCCAGCAGGAGGGTCCCTTTTTTCTGACTTGTTGTTAGGTTTGATTTTCAGTCCCCTAGGAGCATTTAGTTTGTAATTGGTAAGGAAGGGTATTCAGAGGTCTGAACTTTTGCTGCTTCTATGCTGCCATCTTCAATGGGAAAAATTTCTAAAACAAAAAGGGTATATTATGTCTTCTAATCCCACATAAACTGGTATCATTAAGTACTTTAAAGTTTATTAATCAACCAAAGGTGAGATCAGTCTGGGACTTCCTTCAAGGCAAGTTCTCAAGGTATAGGGATATACTTAGGGTTCCCAAAATCTTGTTGACACATGTAATAAAAACAAACTAAATTATTTTTTAATATTTAAATAGACATTTTGTCTCCTTAGAATCAGAAGAGTTCTTTTTTGTTTACTTTGTATTTGTAAACCTGAAACAAACTACAAACATAGTTTAGCATTTAACCTGGGCTGTTTGGTTTAGTGTTAGGTTAATCCAATCTGAATGAAAAGTTAAAGAAAAGGAACAAACAAAGACCAAATTTATTTTGTTATGTTTGTATTGTCTAACCAGAAAAGGGAGAAATAACTTTGTAAAGAAGAGGAAAGGGTCACTTGAGCAATACCTTTCTTTGGCCAGCTCTCCTCTCTGAACTACAGATCTTTGGCACTTCCCCAGGCCCCTTTTTCAGCCGACTCTCTGGTTTTTCTCTTGCTATTTCTTCTTCCTTTGTCTTCTCCTTTTATCTGTCTGCACTCTTCTATTCAGGAGTACTGGGGGGTGGGGAGGGACAAATTTAAATGTCAAGGTTAGTCCCACCAAGCTGGTAGTATTCAATACCTGTCTCCAGGATTCTTGAATTACTGCCTCCTCTGATCCTGATTAAAAAAAGAAAAGAAAAAAAGAAAAAAAAAAGGTCTTTTATATAAGAAACTACATTCTTGATATTTATTTTATAAACTCCTTATTTCCTGGTTGTCCTTTTCTTCCCCAGTGGAAAAGATTATAATTTAATATTTCTTATCCACTTAAGACTTTTAAAAATTAGTGTTTTCTGTTTCCTCTCATGCTATAAAGGGAAGACCATTTTGCATGAACTATATATGGAAGTCATCTAGGAGACCTCACTTTAGAATATTCCTTAGTAGAAAATTGTATTGGATATTTGGGCTATTGACTCCCCTAAATTGGTTAAACATGATAATAAGGAGGAAGTAGTGAGTTCATTATGATATCTCATTTATGAAGTACTTTAAAGTTTACAAAGATCTTGGCTCAAAACAGCTCAGTGGGGTAAATGGTACCAATCTATACCCTTTTTTCAAATTATGAAACTTAATCTCAGAAGGTTCAGATCATCTTGCACAACACATCTTCAGGGGATAGAGAATAATTCAATTTAGTTAGAACAAAGATTAAATAGAGGAGAAAAATAAGCAAAAAGGACAAAAAGATTGGGTGGCAGCAGATGGAAGGTCTTGATTGCCAGGCAAAGAAATTTGAAATATTTTCAGTTAGGAATCAGGAACCAATTATTATTTTTGTTCTTTTATTTTATAAGCAGAGGAATTATGTGACCAAATAAATATTACATAACTATGAATGAGGAGTAGTGTGAAGGGTGTATTTTAGGGGATAGAGAGAATCAGGATATGAAGACCCTACACAAAATGATTATGATGGTCTATGAAAATGGTAAAAGGTGTTTCTTATTCACATTAAGTGTGAGCATCCAAAAAACTCATATTATCACAGGTGGACCAGGTCCAGATCTCATGCCCAGGCTTTAATCCTTCAGTTTTAGATTACTTCTATTGGTAGTCTTTTTCTTAAAGATTGTGCTATTCAGGAAATCTTTCTCTATGCAAGGGAAATGTGACTCTTGAACCTTTTCACAAGGCAGCTCCTAAAGTTGATGTTGTCCTCCAAATATCCCTTCTCTAGTGGAAGACTAGATTCTAATTTTATGCCCCCTAGGAATTCAAAGTTATCTCTTCCATCCCCATACACAGTGGGTTGAAGTTTAGGAACATCAACGTTGAAATGCCTTTTTAGGTTGACTATAAGCATGCTTCTCCTATAGCCATGGCTAGTTTTCATTTTTGCTAGGGTATTAGGGATAGTAATCCTTTCTTCTCTTTAAGGAAGAAGTCAAAGGGAAAAGGAATAAAAGGAGCTTCCTCTCATTTTTCTTAAGAAGGTGCCCCATAGGTATAATCTTTTATTCAATGTTCTTTCAACTTCCTAGTACTAATTGAAACCTGATTACCTCCTGAGGATGCTAAATCCCTAAAAATCTAGGAACAATGGTTTATCCAAACTACTTTCCTCTTAGGAAATTGGGCTTCTTCTCTTTTGATGTTTATGTCAGTAAGCTATATCAATCTTTCCCTCATTTAAAGCCATCCATGGCTATACAAGAGGCATTTTAGCTTGATTCCATACTTTAGCAGCTGGATGTTAAAGTGATACAAGGTCACAAAATAAAGGATTAAAGTCAGATTACATGAGGGGAGACAGTGGGTTATATGAAAAGAACCCTGGACTTCAGTCAGAGGATCTGAGTTAATTCCTGACCTCCTTCATATGTTACGTATGAGAATGTGACCAAGTCAATTTTTCAATTATTTTCTCCAGTTTCTTCATATATAAAATGAGAACAATATTGGTACTATCAAAATTATAAAGGTAAAGGAAGATTTTGAATCTCTAAGTGCTTATAAGCAACCATGTAAGGAATATTTAAGTATTTTAAACAAACTGTATATTTAAGACCCACCTCTAAGTAATTTTGGGGGGAAGTCAGAGGTGGTCTTGTGGGGAATCTAGAGGCCAAGAGTCTTTCTCCAGTAGAGACTTTCAAGGGCAAATAAATTCATTTGGAAGAATAAATCAAATCCCACAGTCATGTTTTAATTTGGGTCATAAGACAGTAGTTTACATAGAAAATGATGGATAATGGACTGAGAGCCCTTCAATTAATATGGTTTCTCATTTAGGCTTTCCAGTGATAAGATGCTTAAATGAATTAAAGAGTATATAATGATGGAAAGAAAGCACTTACTCATCAGCTTTAGAAAGCATCTTATTTCACGTCATCATTCCTTGGTACGACATGACAATTTACCATCATGCAAGGACTCATTTTTTTAAGAGACCATCAGGCCTTATGTTGTAAATATTGAATCATTAATACATTAGCACAGAAGCTATCCTTTTCTATCACATTCCCTGATACACCAGCATCACCTATCCATCAATGTCTTGGGTAAATCTTTTAAGATAAGTGCCACTCTAACCAGGAAAGGAAACAAGTGGCATAATATGCCAGCTTACTATAAAAATATTTTGATTTAAACATAACTATTAGTCAAATTAAGGACACATCTGTTTTTCTTCTCCTTTCTAATGTTTTAGACTATGTTATTACTGTGACACTGCTTAAGAAAATAGGAATGTTGTTTATCACTTTGAAATAAGTTCCTAACCATAAGCAGGCACAACTAGAATATTTTTACCTTGTGGAAGAAGGATATGAACTTAAGGGATGCTCATTGATTAGCTGAAGTCAAAGAATCCATGTTTTAGAATTATCTAAAAAAAACTAATAATATTGTTTTCTGTGGACCCTCAAAACACAATAATGATGATGAAATAAGCTTCTGTCAACATGTATATATGTCCACTAATTGATGTCTACAAAAATACATATATATGTACATAATTATTTCAACAATTGATGGAAAGCTCATCTTCACTACTGTTCTGAGGTCATTTTGCTACTAGGCCCTTTAGATAATTATAAAACACACATATATACATACATATATGTATACATATATACACATATATAAACATAGAAATATAGAGAGAACACCATATTTAATTTACATGATATATGAGTCCAGATTCTATGAATATGAATATGTATATATTGTTTCAAGAAAATTTAATAAATGTAAATTTGAGCAAAATCAGTGATACATGTAACTATTAACAAAATGGATCAGAATGGCCACGTCAGTAAAGCCATCAATCCCAAATAAGAAGAGGATTCTCTTTATTGCCATAGGAAAAAAAGAAGGTATCTTGATATCCATAGAACGTTATAATTGGTTATACTAAGAAAAATGCAATGACATTCAAGTGAGACTAATCATGATCCTCTTTGACAATTAAGAAATGTTTAATGCATTATAAGACTTATCTGCATCTTCTAATTTTTTCTATGAGATCAAAACTCCCCAACTTGCTGTCCTTTTGGAAGAGATAGCATCTCCCTGATTTCACAAGGACAGGCAAGCATAGAAGACATAATGTTGGGGGATGGTACTAGATTAACTTGTGGAGCTTAAAGATAACAAGCAGATATCCTGAAAGTACACCAGAGCTATTGGTATGATAGATAAAAATCTTTTCATTTAATTATATCTTTAAACTAACTTAGAGGGAAGTAAGAATTACCTAGTTTAACTCAAGGACATAGAAAGGTGGTTTTAGGTGATTCTAACACAATTATAAAAATTATAGCATAAAATCAATTACACTGTAGAATAACACAGTAGAAATAAATTCAGTAGAAACAAACTTGAAGTAATGTAAATAATGATCTTTCAATATTTATCTGAATCTACCTTCCATTCAAATTGCCTCCTACAGTTTTCCTTTTACAACCTTGTCCTTTTCCTTGGGGAGAGGAGAAAGTTTCTAAGCTGATTGCCTTAATTTCTTTTCTCTTTCAGTTCTTACCCCTTTGTGCTCTAGTTTCCAATCTCATTAATTAGCTGAAACTCCTCTCTCCAAAAATATCAATCATCTCTAAATTTAAAGTGCTGATCAGGATTTCTAAGTCTTTCATGGGCGTTTTTCTTTACAATACTGTTGTCCATTGTATAAATTGTTCTCCTGGTTCTGTCAATTTTTCTCTGAATTAGTTCATATAAGACTTCTCAAGTTTCTCTGAAACCGTTCCTTTCATTATTTCTTATACCACAACAACATTCCCTCAAATTCATAAAAATAATTTATTTGACTATTCCTCAGAAGAACAGCCACCCTCTCCCATTGTAATTCTTTGCCAACACAAAAGGAACATATATATTTGTGTATATATATATATATACATATATATATTTATGTGTGTGTGTGTGTGTGTGTGTGTGTGTGTGTGTAGTGTCCATTCTTTGAAGGGAAGAAGTTCTTATCCTGCAATCTATCAATTTTTTTTATTTAAATATTTTGATTTGTGTTAATTTAATTGCTTTTCTTTATAATCCTATGTATTTTCTGCATTTAAAAACAGGATCCTATAGTATTCACAGGCTTCACCAGATTGGTTAAGGAATTCATTACATAAAAAAGGTTAAGAACCCATAGGCTAAATGGTCTCTAAGATGTTTTGTAGGTGTAAATCCTATGACCTCATGTCTTGTGGCACTTTGAAAGTTTGGATGGTTTCATTAAACATTCAGAGAAAGAGATTGCTTTGGAGAGTGGGTTCCAATAATTCTTCTAGTTTTGTCTTTCTGTAGGGCATGAGGTATGAGGATGGAGATAGGGGCTGTATTATCATGTTGCAATATACATTATTACCCAAGGCTTGAGTACTGCATATACCCAGACAGCCATATAATGGATTACTTTCCCTTAAGAAGATATGTAGGCCATAGTTAGAACAAGGTAGAAGTTATATATAGAACTGATAATACCATTTATTTGCTCAAAAGTCATAAATGTTTCCATATATCATATGAAATGAAGTTCAATCTCCTTCACTTGATATTTAAGATCCTGCATAATCTTTTTCTACTTTACCTTTCTTACCTTGATCTCATCATTTTAATAACAATCGCTAACAGTCAAATAATCCTTTATAAGGTTCTCAAAACACATTATAAATATCCTCTCATTATATATATTCTTTCTCATAAAACCTGGAAAATAAGTATCATTACTATTTATATTTTACATATATGGAGACTGAGGCACACAAGCCTAGTAGGGGAAACGAAGGAAATTCACATTTTTAGGGACCTACATAACTTTTAGGGACCACTATGTCCTAAACATTTTACAAATATTTCTTTTCATCCTTACACCAACCTGGTAAAATAGATAATGTTATCCCTATTTTACAGTTGAGAAACTGAGGCAGCCAGAAATCAAGTGATGTACATAGAATTACACAACTAGTAAATGTCTGAAGCCACATTTGAGCCTAGATCTTCCTGACTCTAGTGCTCTAACCACTGTGCAATCTAGCTGCTTGATTTACTACTCTATAATCTAATCAAGTGAGATTAATCATGCTTTTAAGAATGTACACTTCTGTGACTTTGTACATTTGTCATTCTGTTTCTTGAAATTGGCATTCCTTTTCTCACCTTTGCTTCTTAAATTTCCATTCATTATACAAAGCCTGACTCAAGTGTCCCTCTTCCATGAAGACATCTCCATGGTTGATGGAGAGCATTACTCTCATATTTCACATAACATTTTGCTTTACTTCTTTCTAATGCACTCCTCAATTAGCACGTTGTATTAGAATTATGCATGCCTGTAACATACTCTGCTGCTACTAGATTGTGAACTCCATGAGGGAAGAGAATGGCTTATCCAGTGATTTCTTTCTCTTAGTGGCTAACATAATTGCCTGTCATAGTCAACACGTAATAAATGTTTGGAGGAGTTCTGGTCAAGATGGCGGCTTAGAGAGAGCTAAAGTTCAGATCTCCGGAAACCCCTTCCTTACCGATCTCAAACTGTATGCTCCTAGGACACTGAAATTCAAAACAAACAACAGGATAGATCCAGGGAACCCTCCTCCTGGACCTGGACCTGGATCAAAAGGTATGGCCCCCCCAAAAGCCAGAACCCGAGATCACTCGAATCTAAGGGACAGGCAGAAGGAAGGTCCCAGGACCCATCCCCTCCAACCCAGAGGGCTGAGTCTGAGGCAGCACTGGGAACCTAAGAGCCAGCAAAAGGACCCCAGGGCTGGCTAATCTGAAGGCCTTACCCTGAAAACAACCTGAGCCAGTCGCTGGGGCACCCAGACAGCAGGGAAACAGAGAGAGACATAGGGGAGCCTGTAGCCCCCTGGCTGGTTCTTTCCATCCAAATCTCAGGGAAGGTCCCTGCTTTAAGACACACTCAATCCAACCCAGGGGAAATTAATCCTATCAGGAGCCTTCACAGATCTGGGAAGCCAAGCCCCTCCCTCTTCAGAGTGCAGGGTCTTCTGAGACAACAGTAACCCTCACAGCCGGCTATTCAGAAGGCCACATCCTGAAAACAACCTGAGCCAGTCACAGGGGCACCTAGACAGCTGGGAAACAGAAAGAGACAGAGGGGAGCCTGTAGCCCCCTGGCTGGATCCTTCTGTCCGAGTCTCAGGGAAGGTCCATGCTTTAAGACACACTCAATCCAACCCAACTGAAGTTAATCCAATCAGGATCCCTCAGAGCTCCAGGAAGCCTTGGCCCCTCCCCCCTCAGAGTGCAGGCCTCTCTGGCCCACAAAGGCTCTGAAATACCCCGGGGACAGTGCAAAACTAGGCTCAGAGCATGGGAGTAAGGCAATGAAGAAGCATCGGGAGGGAACTGAGAGCAATAACACCCACAAACAGACAATTTGCCTGAGGCTAAAGCCTCTGAACATCAGACAGAGATAAGAAAAGCTAAACCTCTCCACTCAGATAGAGATGGAAAATAGCACAGAAAAGCCTCAACAATCCAAGAAAAACAAGAAGAAGGGAGCAACTTGGGACACATATTATGGAGCAAAAATACAAAATACAGAGGAGATAGAAGAGGAAACACAAGCAAATGCTCTGAAACCTTCCAAAGGAAAAGGAAACTCTCCACAAACCCATGAAGAATTTGAATTGGAAATGATCAAAAAGATGGAAGCCTTCTGGGAGGAAAAGTGGGAAATGATGCAAAAGAAATTCACGCATCTACAAAACCAGTTTGACCAAACTGAAAAGGAAAACCGGGTTTTAAAAGTCAGAATCAGGCAACTAGAAGAAAAAGAGCACAAATTAATAAAGCACAGCCAAAAGACCAAGAAATTAGAAGAGAACATAAAATATCTCACTGCCAAAGTCATAGACTTGGAAAATAGAGGGAGAAGAGACAATTTAAGAATAATTGGACTACCAGAAAAGCCAGAAATAAACAGCAAACTGGACATCATAATACAAGAGATAATCAAAGAAAATTGCCCAGAGATTGTAGAACAAGGGGGCAATACAGCCACTGAAAGAGCTCACAGAACACCCTCTACAATAAACCCCCAAAAGACAACTCCCAGGAATGTAATTGCCAAATTCCAAAGCTTTCAAGAAAAGAAAAAATTCCTACAAGAAGCCAGAAAAAGACAATTTAGATATAAAGGAATGCCAATCAGGGTCACACAAGAACTTGCAAGTTCCACTCTGAATGACCGTAAGGCATGGAACATGATATTCAGCAAGGCAAGAGAGCTGGGCCTTCAACCAAGAATCAGCTACCCATCAAAACTGACTATATACTTCCAAGGGAAATATGGGCATTCAACAAAATAGAAGATTTTCAAGTTTTTGCAAAGAAAAGACCAGAGCTCTGTGGAAAGTTTGATATCGAAAAACTAAGAATATGGAATACCTGAAAAGGTAAATATGAAGGAAAGGGAAAAGGAGAAAAATGTTATCTTTTTCTCTTACTCAAACTCTCTTATTTAAGGACTATATTTATATCAATCTATGTATATTAATATGTGGGGGAAATGTAATGTGTAAATAGGGGGAAAAGAGAGACCAAATAGAATAATCTTTCTCACACAAAGATTCACACGGGAAGGGAGGGGAAGAAAACTCCTATAAGAAGGAGAGGAAGAGAGTTTTTACTTAAACCTTACTCTCAGGGAAATCAACTCTGAGAGGGAAGAACATCCAGATCCATTAGGATCTTGAATTCTATCTTACCCAACAAGGGTAGGGAGAAGGGAAAACCAAGGGAGGTAGGGGAGGAGGGAACCTAAAAAAGGGAGGGAAGAAGTGGGAGTTGGGGGAGGGAACAAAAAGGGAGGGACTAGAAAGGTAAATATATTAAGGGAGGGGACAAGGGGGACTGATTTAAAATAAATCACTGGATTAAAAAGTTAGAGCTGAAGAAGAAAGGTTAGAATTAGGGAAGGACATAAAAATGCCAGGGAGTCCACAAGTGACAATCATAACTTTGAACGTGAATGGGATGAACTCAACCATAAAACGTAGACCAATAGCAGAATGGATTAGAATCCAAAACCCTACCATATGTTGTCTCCAAGAAACACACATGAGGAGGGTAGACACCCAAAAGGTCAGAATTAAAGGATGGAGTAAGACCCCGACCTTTTGGGCCTCAACTGACAGAAAGAAGGCAGGAGTTGCAATCATGATATCTGATAAAGCCAAAGCAAAAATAGACCTGATCAAAAGGGATAGGGAAGGTAATTACATTCTGTTAAAAGGGACTTTAGATAATGAGGAAATATCACTAATCAACATCTTTGCACCAAATAATATAGCACTCAAATTTCTAATGGAGAAACTAGGAGAATTAAAGGAAGAAATAGACAGTAAAACCATATTGTGGGAGACTTGAACCAACTATTATCAAATTTAGATAAATCAAATCAAAAAATGAATAAGAAAGAGGTAAAAGAAGTGAATGAAATCCTAGAAAAATTAGAATTAATAGACATTTGGAGAAAAATAAATAGGGACCAAAAGGAATACACCTTCTTCTCAGCACCACATGGCACATTCACAAAGATTGACCATACACTAGGTCACAGAAACATGGCATACAAATGCAGAAAAGCAGAAATAATAAATGCAGCCTTTTCAGATCACAAGGCAATAAAAATAATGATCACTAATCGTATGTGGAAAACCAAATTAAAAATTAATTGGAAATTAAACAATATGATACTCCAAAATCATTTAGTTAGAGAAAAAATCTTAGAAACAACAATTTCATCGAGGAAAATGACAATGGCGAGACATCCTTTCAAACTTTTGGGATGCAGCCAAAGCTGTAATCAGAGGTAAATTCATATCCCTGAGTGCATATATTAATAAACTAGGGAGAGCGGAGATCAATCAATTGGAAATGCAAATAAAAAAAAAAACTTGAAAGTGATCAAATTAAAAACCCTCAGCAGGAAACCAAACTAGAAATCCTAACAATTAAGGGAGAACTTAATAAAATCAAAAGTGATAGAATTATTCATTTAATAAATAAGACAAGAAGCTGGTACTTTGAAAAAACAAACAAAATAGACAAAGTACCGGTCAATCTAATTTAAAAAAGGGAAGAAGAAAAGCAAATTAACAGCATCAAAGATGAAAAGGGGGACATCACCTCCAATGAAGAGGAAATTAAGGCAAATATTAAAAATATTTTGACCAATTATATGTCAATAAATACCCAATTTAGGTGATATAAATGAATATATACAAAAATAGAAACTGCCTAGACTAACAGAAGAATAAATAGAATTCTTAAATAATCCCATATCAGAAAGTGAAATCCACAGGCCATCAATGAACTTACTAAGAAAAAATCCCCAGGACCCGACGGATTCACAAGTGAATTCTATCAAACATTCAGAGAACAGTTAATCCCAATACTATACAATCTATTTGACATAATAAGCAAAGAGGGAGTTCTACCAAACTCCTTTTATGACACAAACATGGTACTGATTCCAAAACCAGGCAGGTCAAAAACAGAGAAAGAAAACTATAGACCAATCTTCCTAATGAATATAGATGCAAAAATCTTAAGTAGGATACTAGCAAAAAGACTCCAGCACGTGATCAGAAGGGTCATCCAACATGATCAAGTAGGATTTATACCAGGGATGCAGGGCTGGTTCAACATTAGGAAAACCATCCATATAATTGACGACATCAACAAGCAAACCAGCAAGAACCACATGATTATCTCAATAGATGCAGAAAAAGCCTTTAATAAAATACAACATTCATTCCTATTAAAAACACTAGAAAGCATAGGAATAGAAGGATCATTCCTAAAAATAATAAACAGTATCTATCTAAAACCATCAGCTAATGTCATCTGCAAAGGGGATAAACTAGATGCATTCACAATAAGATCAGGAGTGAAACAAGAATGCCCATTATCACCTCTACTATTTGACATTGTACTAGAAACACTAGCAATAGCAATTAGAGAAGAAAAAGAAATTGAAGGTATCAAAATAGGCAAGGAGGAGAGACCAAGTTATGACTCATTGCAGATGACATGATGGTCTACTTAAAGAATCCTAGAGATTCAACCAAAAAGCTAATTGAAATAATTAACAATATAATAAAAATGACCATCCTACCCAAATTTATTTATCTATTTAGTGCCATACCCATTGAACTACCAAAATACTTCTTCACTGATTTAGAAAAAACCATAACAAAGTTCATTTGGAAGAACAAAAGATCAAGGATATCCAGGGAAATAATGAAAAAAAAAACAAAAATGAAGGGGGCTTTGCAGTACCAGACCTCAAACTATATTACAAAGTAGCAGTCATCAAAACAAATTTGGTACTGGCTAAGAGACAGAAAGGAGGATCAGTGGAATAGACTGGGGGCAAGCGACCTCAGCAAGACAGTATATGATAAACCCAAAGATCCCAGCTTTTGGGACAAAAATCCACTATTTGATAAAAACTGCTGGGAAAATTGGAATACAATGTGGGAGAGATTAGGAATTGATCAACACCTCACACCCTACACCAAGATAAATTCAAAATGGGTGAATGACAAACATAAAGAAGGAAACCATAAGTAAATTGGGTAAACACAGAATAGTACATATGTCAGACCTTTGGGAGGGGAAAGACTTTAAAACCAAGCAAGACATAGAAAGAATCACAAAATGTAAAATAAATAATTTCAACTACATCAAATTAAAAAGCTTTTGTACAAACAAAACCAATGTAACTAAAATCGAAAGGGAAACAACAAACTGGAAAAAAATCTTCATAGAAACCTCTGACAAAGGTTTAATTACTCAAATTTATAAAGAGCTAAATCAATTGTACAAAAATCAAGTCATTTGGGCAAGGGACATGGATAGGCAGTTTTCAGATAAAGAAATCAAAACTATTAATAAGCACATGAAGAAGTTTTCTAAATCTCTTATAATCAGAGAGATGAAAATCAAAACATCTCTGAGGTATCACCTCACACCTAGCAGATTGGCTAACATGATAGCAAAGGATGCTTGAGTGTATGTGGCAAAGTAGGGACATTAATTCATTGCTGGTGGAGTTGTGAACTGATCTAACTATTCTGGAGGCCAATTTGGAACTATGCCCAAAGGCGATAAAGAATGTCTACCCTTTGATCCAGCCATAGCACTGCTTGGTTTGTACACCAAAGAGATAATGGGGGAAAAGACTTGTACAAGAATATTCATAGCTGCACTCTTTGTTGTGGCCAAATATTGGAAAACGAGGGGATGCCCATCCATTGGGGAATGGCTGAACAAATTGTGGTATATGTTGGTGATGGAATACTATTGTGCAAAAAGGAATAATAAAGTGGAGGAATTCCATGGAGACTGGAACGACCTCCAGGAAGTGATGCAGAGCGAGAGGAGCAGAACCCGGAGAACATTGTACATAGAGCCAAACACGCTGTGGTATAATCGAATGTAATGGACTTCTCCATTAGTGGTGGTGTAATGTCCCTGAACAATCTGCAGGGATCTAGGAGAAAAAACACTATCCATAAGCAGAGGACAAACTGTGGGAGTAGAAACACCGAGGAAAAGCAATTGCCTGACTACAGCGGTTGAGGGGACATGACAGAGGAGAGACTCTAAATGAACACTCTAATGCAAATACTAACAACATGGCAATGGTTTCGAATCAAGAACACATGTGACACCCAGTGGAATCACACGTCGGCTATGGGGGGTGGGGGAGAGGAAAAGAAAATGATCTATGTCTTTAATGAATAATGCTTGGAAATGATCAAATAAAATATTATTTTAAAAATGTTTGGAGAATTGAATTGAAGGCAGTCAAAGATAGTGCTAGAGCTTTCCAAAATTTCCAAACTAAAACATAAATGAGATGAAAAATCTCTCCCCTCTGATATGGCAAATTCAGCTGCTTTTATTTTTGTTTCAGAGTGAAGAAGGAAGTAAGACTGCCTTAATGTGAGGGGACATTGTATACTGAAGAGGGGTCAAGCACATTGTTTGTGAATCAGATTAAAATGTAATTTGGAAATATTTACCAAATTAAATAAAAATACACCAAAAAGATTTATTTTAAAAATTAAAAATCTTATTTTAAAATTAAGTCATTATGCCCACAGATATCCTGATGTAGAGATTAGTTGAGTTTGACACCAGTGATGTAACACATAGAAAGCTAACATTGGAACCAGGAAAACCTAGATTCAAATCCCTCTTCTAACAGACTGTCTTACTCTGGGAAATTTGCTTAATAGCTCAGTGCTTCAGGAAACTAAGACTATGAATTAGGGAATAGGTAAGAATTGGTAGAGGACATTTGCTCAGTAGTAGTTTCATATACCAATGAAATCTCCTTGTTTTTTTTTTAATCAAAGAGAGAGCGTCTTTATTTCAAAAGGAGAGAGGAATCTAGTAACATTTTATGGAGAATGGAATGATATATGCCTGTTCTTATATTAACCTAAATGCTCTGCAGTTAGTAAAAATATCAACTGGTTATGGAATCTCTGAGTAACATATAAAGGGCATATAATTGTAACTTCCTGAAAGCAATTCAAGTAATTTTAAAGTTGGGGCAGTATTTTGCCATCCAAGACTTCAATTCAAATACCACCAGAACTGGTTTTGCTGATAGGAAACTGCCTTACAACATATGCTGCTATCCCATTTTGAACTATGCCACTTTGAGAGGAATGTAAAACCTCTGTCGGAACATTGATTCATTTCCCAGGCCACTAGGTTGGCAACTAATAGGATCCAAGTTCACTCTTCTTTCAGCTGGTGTATTACATATCATTAAAGTGCCTAATTTAAAAGAAAAAAAAAACAAAAACTGTAGAATCAGCTAAATGAATGGAAGACCCAAAAAGCTTTACACTCACTCAAATGATTACTCATATACAGTGAAGAAAAATTTCTCTCTGTGTGTGTCTCTCTCTTCCAGCATTATTTTGCACCTTGATGTAAAGATTTGAGCATTATATAGAGCAGGGTTTAGCACCTTCCTCTCTTTCATGTTCTTAAACAAAGAAATATGATGAAAATATTCTACAGGTGTTCCAAGCATCTATGAGGAGCAAAGAATAACCTTCTTGGTGCCTCTATAAAAAGCCACCTCTTCTGGTTAGTGCTGCCAGCATGCAGCTCTGGGTATGGGGCCCCAACCTGTCTTGGAGGAAGAAGCATAGTTTCAGTCCTTGATTCCCTGTAGCCAGTGGAGTTGGGGGTGGAGATGGTGAGGTGTCATACAATGATATTCCAATATTAGCTTAAATGCTTTACTACCCTTCTCTCAGTGGCTCATTACACAAATACCATACTGTATATTACCCACAAAGTACATGGGCCAATTACAGTTTCAATTCAAATACTTTAGTGATAGGTGTGATGGAAAATGTAAAAAGGCTTTAATTCTAAGATAACTTAATGGCTTACATCTGGCCTTCCTTACACTTTAGATTCCTATGTAACTTTTTCCTCTTCTAGAAAATCATGTAATTTGTGTCTTGTTTAATAGCTATCTTAATGCCGACAATAAATGTTACCTTTTTTGGGGGTCCATATGTTCATCGGCTATGGTCTGTGGCATTGTGGCAGCTGCTTTTTTGAGTAACAAGTTTGTTTTTCTTTAAGATTAATTTGCTAGAATTTTGTACAATTTTAAAGTACTCAAGTAATGTTTTTTTTAATGTAGAAATAAACTTTTTAGAGGGATGGGTGATCATTATTTCTCCACCCCCACTCCCACCCCCAGTAGAGTCACCAAATTGGAGAACTAGGAAATGCCTAATATAAGGTAAATACATTTCCTCTTTGTTAACTCCCCAGGTTGTAACATCTTGCTCTGCACTAGTGGCAGTCTCTCAGTGAAGGAGAATGACAATTGTCTTTGTGCATTATCATCATTATCATCTATTGATGTACACTTATGTGGCTTTGAAGTCCAAAGGCTGAGGCGCAAAGTTTGTGACACATGGGGCATGGGACTCCAGTTGTTACAGGAGGTGCGGTTGTGGCCTGGTGTCGGCGTTCACACGCAGGGGCAAGGTGTCAATGTAGTTCATCTTCAAAGGTGGTGGCGGCATGGTTAATGTGGGTTCGCCAGCTGCTTCTGACGGAGGCAGCAAGTTCTAGTTGCCAGCCCACTTCAAGTTTGACTTTAGCTGATCCTTGAATCTTTTCTTTGGTCGGCCTTGTTTCCTGAGTCCAGCTGACAGTTCACCATAGAATACCTGTCTTGGTATTCGCTGTGGGTCCATGCGGATGACGTGTCCAGACCATCGTAGCTGGGTTTGGAGGACCAGGACTTCGATGCTGGTGGAGTTGGCTCTGTGGAGGACTTCCTGATTGGTGATTTGGTCCTGCCATCAGATCCTCATGATTGACCGGAGGGAACGTTGGTGGAATTGCTCCAGCTGCTTCATGTGCTTCCAGTACAGTGTCCATGTCTCACAACCATACAGGAGCGAGCTGAGAACCACTGCTTGTACACTTTGAGCTTTGTTGCAGTGCTTACACCTCTGTGTTGGAGGTCTTTGGAGCGCAGCCGCCCAAGTGCCTGGCTGGCCTTTTGTATCCTGGCATTGATCTCATGGTCTAGGGACCCGTCGTTGGCGATGGTGCTGCCCAGGTCCTTGAAAGTGTTGATGTTAGAAAGCTGCGTGCCGTCAATTGTAATGCATGGCTGGTTAGTTGGCCTCCCTGGTGCAGGTTGGAATAGCACCTCTGTTTTGCTGAGGCTGATAGTCATGCCAAACAGTTTTGTTGCGGTGGAGAACCTGTCCACAATGGTTTGAAAATTATTTTCTTGGTGGGCCATGAGAGCACAGTCATCTGTGAAGGGAGCTTCCAGGATGAGTCTTTCTGTTGTCTTTGTTTTTGCAGACAGGCAGCGAAGGTCAAATAGTGAGCCATCCAGTCGATATTTGATGTAGATGCCCAGGTCTAGATCCATCACAGCATGTCGTAATACCTGGGTGAAAAATAGGTTGAATAGTACCAGAGCGAGGACATTGGAGGTGTTGAAGTGATCAGAAGTCTCTCCACCAGATAGGACTTCCCCTATCATGTCTACATAAAAGAGCTGGATCAGTTTGATGAATTTTGCTGGGCAACTAAGCTTGCTAAGGATCACCCACAATGTGTCGCTGTTCACTGTGTCGAACGCCTTTGTCAGAGGTCTATGAAGACAATGTAGAGACTCAGTTTCTGCTCAAGGCATTTTTCCTGCATTTGCCTCACCATGAAGACCATGTTGATGGTGCTGCAATCTGGTCAGAAGCCACATTGTGATTCAGGCAGGTTCTGCTCTGAAAGAGATGACAGGAGTCTGTTGAGTATAACACAGGCGAGGATCTTTCCAGCAGTGGAGAGTAGTGAGATGCCTCTGTAGTTGTCACAGGCTGCTCGTGAGCCTTTGTTCTTGTATAGGGCTACGATGGAGGCATCTCTGAGTTCTGGGGGCATGTCTTCCTCTTCCCATATGCTGGTCAGCACTATGTGGAATGCCTGGAGCGCCTTTCCCTTTAAGGCCTTGTACACCTCGGTTGGGATCCCATCTTTACTGGGTGCCTTGCCTGCACTCATTTATTTAATGGCTTTTTGGACTTCCTCTATTGAAGGAGGGACGTCAAGTTGTTCAATGGTGTGGTTTTGGGGGATCTGGTCAAGGGCGCTTTGGTTGACTGAAGAGGGTCAGTTGAGAAGCTGACTGAAGTGTTCCTTCTACCTGTTGCTGATTCCTTGTTTACCTTTTATGAGAGTGTCACCATTAGAGGATAGCAAGGGAGTGGTGGTGGGTTTTAATGGCCCATAGACAGTCTTGAGGGCACTGAAAAATTGTTTGTAGTTTTTCATATCAGCAAAGTGCTGGATTTCTTCTGCCTTTTTTTCCCACCATCAGTCTTGCATCTTCCTGATCTCACACTGTGCTGTGGCTTCAAGAGACTTGAATCTGTCCTTTTTAGGAGCAGAGTTCGGGTTATTTTGTCACTCCATAAAGGCTTTGTTCTTTTTGCTCAATAGGTCTTCAATATCAGTGTTGTTCTCATCGAACCAGTCCTGGTGGTTGTGTTGTTTGGGGCCTAGGACTGCCTTTGATGTTTCCTTCACTGCATCTCTGAATTGGCTCCATTTCTCGGTTGAGCTTCCAGTGAGAGGTCCCTTGGCAGACAGCTTGTTGTTCAGGCAGGACTGGAATGTTTGCAAATAAGATGGATCTCTAAGACAACTCATGTTGTAAAATGCACGAACTGTCTGGGCAAGTTTTGGATGGTGAGGCGCAATGCACATTTGAAGAGTCGCTCTAACCAATTGGTAGTCTGTCCAGCATTGAGCTCCTCTCATGGCTCTGGTGATTGGTACATCCTGGATGTCTCGCTGGCAAACAATGATGTAGTCAATGAGATGCCACTGTTTTGATGGTGGATGCATCCACATCATTTTGTATTTGTTCCCCATTCTGAACACAGTGTTTGTGATGGTGAGTTCGAACTCTGAACATTTGCTAAGTAGCAGTAGACCACTGTTGTTCATTTTGTCCACGCCGTGTTTGCCAAGCACTCCTTTCCATCTTTCATGGTCCTGGCCAACGCGGGTGTTGAAGTCTCCCAGTAGTATCAGCTTGTCATTTGTGGGCACTGAGTGCAGGTTGGCACTCAGGTCAGAGTAGAACTGCTCGATGGTCTCCTCTGTGCTGGTCAGTGTTGGGGCATATGCGCTGATGATTGTGGCATACCGGTCTTTGCTGAGAGGCAAAAGGATCTTCATGAGCCTCTCGCTGATGCCCACAGGCAAGTCTGGCAGCTGTTTGAGCAAACTGGTCTTTATAGCCAGGCCACCACCATGGATTCTGTTTTCATTTGAGGCTCTACCTTTCCAGAAGAAGGTGTATCTAGTGGTGGGTTCGCTGAGTGATCCCTCTTCTGGTAAGTGTGTTTCACTTAATGCTGTGATGTCGATGTTATATCATGTCAGTTTTTTACTGATTAGTGCTGTTCTTCTCTCAGGTCTTGGGGTGTTTTCTCTGTCAAGTAATGTGCTGATGTTCCATGCTCCTAGTAGGAGCTTCTTTGTGTTTTGTTTTCTTTGGTTTCGACCTCTTAAAGGGATGACCCGCCAGCCACGGTGTGCTGACTGGGTGTTTGTAGGGCAGGCAATGTTTGGGACACCTTTTCTAGTCCCCTCCCTTGATTAGAGTGAGCAGTGCTGTCCTAGAGAGGGCTGCTCAGTTGCCCAGGATGCTGCTGAATGTCTCTGCTGCCCTACAGGGCCGAGCGACCACTGGTCCGTGGGCCGCCTACATGCAGGATCGTGACTACAACTGCCAGTGGTCACCTCCACCTGCTGCGTCACCACTCCCCCATCACCGCAGGTCTTGAAGAGGGTGGACGGGATTAGGATAGATGAGTGTGCACAAAAATACTTGTGCATGAAGGAGATTTAAGTGGAAAAGTTGATGCACAGAGACAGTCCCACTCTCTTGGTGTTAGAAGCCTGGGTCCAGTGGTACAAAAAGTCGTTACACCTGGAGACTTCCTCAGCTGCATTGGATGGCCGTGTTGTCTTTTGTGCTCCAACACGCTCTAAGCACTCCACAGTGCTTTGTTGTGTCACCATCTCATCTGTTGAACCTTCTTATTTTTTTTTCTTTTTCAGGTTTCTTCCGCCTGTTCCGCCAAAGCAGTCTTCAAATGCTGGGTGAGCAAAGCCCTGGTTCACCAGGGGTCGATGACCTGATGGCTACCCTCACAAGGTTTATGTCGAAGCCGTTGCCCAGGGTGTGGCTGCTGCCACATGCTAGCAGCTACTAGGAGCCACAAGTGAGAGCTGGGTGTCAGGTGGGGGTCAGAGGCTGGAGAGCTGCCTTAGGAGGGCACGACAAGCCCTCCATACCAGAGATACTACCCCTCCCTGAACACCCCATATACCCCATACACCATATATAGGGCTTTGCACTATACATGCTAATACCCTGTGGACTTGAATGAGAAAAAAATTCATTTCCATTGGCATCCTTTGGCTGGTTGACCAGCATGACCTTCTGATATCAGTGCCAGGATCTAAGAAGAGTAAAATATAGAAAGGAAGCCCCAGGAGTGAAGCTTGGGGCCAAAAATTTAAAGGAAGTGAATCCTGTGTAGATTTTCTCTTTGTGTTATAATGTTTTTGGAATATAAAAGCACTTCCTATGACATAAGGAAGGAAACCTACATAGAGACTGAAGAGGTAAATCTAGAGTTAATTTCTTTTCCATTGGCATTTCTTTGTTAAAACTAATATTTACTGGAAATTGGAGTTTCCACCATTTACAGAGAAGAGAAATCAAGAGTAATGAAGACATGAGAGGCACACAAATAAAATGTAAGAAGAAAGAAGAAGAAAAAGAAAGGAACTCGGAGGCAGAAAAGACCTTGAAAATGTCATTTTAATGATTTTTTTTTACCTATATTTAAACTGGGCTTTAAGAGACTTTGCTTTCTTTTGACCATATACTTATCTTTTTGATAGTAAAGTCCTAACTAAGACAACATGATATTCATTTAATGACTATGACAGTAACAAGTATGGTACACAAATGCCTTTACTTTTCTTGGTTTTTAATATTAATTTTATTATTTTCAATTAACAAGAACTTGTTTTCTTTCATTGTCTCCTCCTTCCCCCATCTCATTGCACATAAAAGAAAAACAAAAGCCTCAAAACAAATATGCATGATTAAATAAACCAAATTTCCATATTGGGCATGCCCAAAAATGTGTATCTTATTCTGAATTTTGTACCCCTTATATTTTAAAGTTAGCTTTGTTTGCTTTCCATTTGTTTTTATGTTTTTGTAGAGAAATATTGTCAGATTTTAAATTTTCTTTTTTTCTACTTTGAAGTTAATGAAAATCAATAAACATAAATATTTCAACAAAGAACAGAAAAAAAGATGACTATATGAAACTGTGGCCTATTATCTTGGTTTATTTTTTAAAATTTTTATAAATCTATTATTACATAGGAACAGCACTGCCTTGCTTATTGCCTGCATCTCCTTCTGAATATCCTCTTCTGTGTATTTTTACATGTTTTATTAATGGTAATTTCCTTTCTTCTTTTTATTTTATTATGATCACATTCTACTCCCCCAAGAAAACTCTTCCCTCCAATAAAAGTTTTCCATTAATACAAAAAATAAGTATAGTCAGTAAGGTTGACCATATGTTAAAATGTATGATATTGCTCACCATTAGTTTCACACTTCTCTTTCAAGAAGTGGAAAGCATGATTCATTGTCAGGTTTATGAAATTATGACAGGTTATTTCTTTGATCAGAGTGTTAAAATCTTTCAAAATTATTTACTTTGAAATTATTATACTCATTGTGTAAGTTGTTCTCTTGGTGCTATTCAAACTTTATTATTTCAGAAAAGTATTTCTGTTTCTTAAATTTCTTCTTATTGTCATTTCCTCTTGTATAACAACATTCTATCAATTTCCTATAATATAATTTGTCTTCAATTAATGAAGAGCTACTTTTTCTAGTTCTTTATTATAGCCAAAATGTTGCTATAAATATTTGTGTACATGTGTATCCTCTCTTTAAAAACAAATAACAACAACAATACAATAATGAAAATAGGGCAGCTAGGTAGCTCAGTGGACAGAGTCAGATGACCAGACATTTTGAGTTCAAATCCAGTGTCAGACATTTACTAATTGTGTGACCCTGGGTAATTCACTGAAACCTGATTACCTAGCCATTACCACTTTTCTGCCTTGAAACCAGCACTTGGTATCAATTTTAAGAAAGAGTGTAAGGGTTTAAAAGCTAACTAAAATATCCACTTATTTGGGGGGTATATATTTAGGAGTGTTATAACTTGGACAAAAGATAAACATAAATAATTTAGTCAGTTTTAAGGTAGGTGCCAAATTGATTTCTAGAATGGTTATATAAATTTTATAGCTTCACTAAAAATGCCTTCATGTACTTGTCCTCCTTCAATCCTTTCCATCATTGTCATTTGCTTTTATTGGTCATCTTTGCCAATCTGATGGATATGAGATGAAACTCAGAGACACTTTTATTTGTATTCTTTGAATATTAATGATTTGAATCGAGCATGAGCTATGGCTGTCAAGGGAAAAAAGATCTTTAAAAAACTGATCTAAAAAAAAGCCATATGGGGGAAAAGAAGAGCCTAAAAGAAGAATGAGGAACACTGCTTAGGATGGATAGGATGATGGTAACTTATAACAGGGAGAAAGCAGTGCTACTCCATTTGTATTTTGCTACTGTTTTCTCTGCCAGAAAGAATAAGTTTTGAATTGGAAAAAGCAGTAAAAATGGTTCATAGGGAACTGATACTCAAGTTAGGTACAGAGATAAGCTTACATAAGAGAGCATTTAGCTATCCTTGATGAATTAAATAACCTGGCCCAGATGAATTACATCCATGTGTATAGTACTGAAGGAATTCGTAGATGTGATTGCTGAACCACTGTTAGTGATATCTGAATGATCATTGGGGACAGGGAGAATACCACACTATTGGAGAAGGGCAAACATTGGACCAATTTTCAAAAATAAGGGAAGTGAATGGATTTAGCTAACTATAGGTCAGTGAGCTTGATTTTGATTCCTGGGGAAATTCTACATGGGATCATTAAAGACTTAGTTAGTGAACATCTGGAAAGGAAGAGATGATCACAAGGAACTTGTATAACTTCATTAGGAACAGGTCATGTTGGACTAACCTTATTTCCTTATATAACAGAGTTACTAAACTAATAGATAGGGAATGATGTATATATGTTTACCTAGATTTTAGAGAGGCCTTTGATAAAAGTAGTTTATACTATTATTGTGGAGAAGACAGAGAGATACAGATTTGACAATAAGAAACTGAAATAGATTTAGAACCATCCAAACTCAAAAAACAGTAGTTAATTGTCTGATATTAACTGGACAAATGGTGAAAGTTCTCTAACAGTGTTCACAAGGGATCTATACCTTATCCTAGGCTGGTTAACATTTTTATTAAGGATTTTGATAAAACATAGACGGCATCCTCATTCAATTCACAGAATACACAAATCTGGAAGGGATAGTTAATATAGTTTATGATGAAATTGACATTCAAAAATAGCTTAATGAGCTAGACCATTATGCCAAATCTAGTATGAGGAAGTTCAAAAGGGCGAACATCAAGTTTTGCACTTAGGTATGAAGACTCACTTTCATTAGTACAAGATGGGGGAGACATGATTCAATAGTAGATGTTTTATCTGTAGGTTTTAGTGGGCTGCAAACTCACTAAGAATTTGCCATATAAGGTGACAGTCAAAAAAGCTAATGGAGTCTTCAGCTACATTAGAAGAGGAAGAACTTCCTGGAACCAAGTGATTCTTTGAGTTTGTTCAGTCATTTCAGTGGTTTTCTACTCTTCATGACTCCATCTGGGGTTATCTTGGCATAGATATTAAAGTGGTTCACCATTTGCTTCTCAAGATCATTTTATAGATGAAGAAATTGAGACAAACAAGGTTATGTGACTTATCTAGAGTCACATAGCTAGTGTCTTTGAATTCAGGTCTTCCTGACTCCAGGACCAGTGCTTTATCTACTATGCCATTTAGCTGCTCAGTAGTGATGATAGACCCATTTTACTCTGCATATATGAGATTCGATCTGGCATACTTTTCCAGTCTTGTGTGCCACAGTTTAAGAAGGACATTGAAAGACTGAAGACTGTTTAGAGGGCAAAAGATAGCAATATGAATCAATGTTATGGGTATAAGCTGAAGTAACTAGGGATGCTTAGTTTGAAGAAGACTTAGAGGTAACATTGTAATGTTCTTTGAATATTAGAAGGGTTGTCTTATAGAGGAGAAATACTTGTGGAGGGTTTGCTCCATTTAACTCAAAGGGAAGATCTAGAAGCAATGGAGATTGTCATGAGACCAATTTATATCTTTGAGATAATCTTGAGAGCTTCATATCAGTATGAAAAATAACTTATAACATTTGCTGCTGTTCAAAAGTAGAGTGGAGTTCCTAAAGAGGTGGTGAGTTACCCACCTTGAATATCTTCAAGTAGTGGCTTTTAGATACCTCATTCAATCTTCTAGGAGCTGATGAGACAGTTCCTTGTGAGAAGAGAATCATAGACTCTGGTTTTGGATGAGAGATTATGAAACTCACACTATTACTCCTGATGAAGATAGAATGGCTTTCAGAAAATCTAGTGATTCTTTTTTTTTAACCCCTATCTTCTGTCTTCACACTGATAATAGGACTAGACATTTAAGGCTAAACAACTTGTGTAGGGTCACAGAGTTAGGAAAATTTGAACCCAGGACTTCCTGTCTCCAGGCTTTCTATTCACAGAGCCATCTAACTGCCATGAAGCTAGTAATTCTTAAATTATTTCTTCTCAATCTGTTTTCCAGGTCAGTTATTTCTGTTGTGACACAGATTGCATTTTTTTTAATTTTTCAGCCTTTCAACTATTTAACTATTATTTATTGTTTCAGAATCAGTATGTTCTATTTTGATCATTTTTATTTTCAAGGAGTTTGTTTTTTGGGTAAGGATTTGTTCTTCTCATTCCAAATTATTCAATTTCTTTCCAATTCTTTCTGCCATAATTCTTTCTTTTTCAATTTTCCCACTAAGATTTTAATTTCATTTATATATATATATATACTTATATATATATATATTATGTGTAGGTAAGTATTTTATATATGCATGTGTACATATATATATGTATATATATATATATACATATATATATATATGTGTGTGTGTGTGTGTGTGTGTGTGTTCTTTTGAAAAAAAAACTTTTCCTTTATCTCATCCAGGAATTCTTGCTGAACTTGTATATGAGCTATGTTTTTCTTTTCTTTTTATTTACCTTCCACTTTTAATCAATACTTATTGATTCCAAGACCGAAGGTAAGGGCTAAGAAATATAAGTGAATTGCTCAGGGTTACACAGCTAAAAAGTATCTGAGGTCAGATTTGAATCTAGTACTTTCAGTCTCTGGGCCTTGTTCTCAATCCATTAAGCTATCTAGCTGCTCTCTATATTTTTATTTGAAGTTTTGCTTATAGGTGTTCTGAAATAATTTTCTTCTGGATTTCTGTTTTAAGTGTTTCAATTATGAAAAAATATATATTTTTTAATTTTGAATGGTTGGAATTTTTTTTTATTTCATTGCTCATCTTCCAGTCTTCTTCTTGACTCTGGACTTGATGTTGGTTCTGGGGTCTGTGGACTATTATATTATCCACAGTGGCTCTTTTAAAACTTTTCATCCCTTCTCATTCATTCCATGCCTTTTCTCTCTTTACTCTCAGCTAAGCACTGTACTTCATATTTCACAGAAAAAAAAATTGAGGCCATTTGCTATGAACTTCTCTCCTCTTCTGCCACTTTCTTCTCCTTCAATCCTGTTTCACATTATTAAGTGATTTTACTCATTACCAAAGTTAACCCCTTTACTTTTTCAAGTGACATCATTCAATCCTATCTCCTCCAAGAGATTGCTCACTCTTCCATCTCCATTCTTTCACTTATTTTCATTCTGTCCATTTTTACCGGCTCTTCCTATTGCTTACCAACATGTCTATGTCTCCCTTCCCCTGAAGAATTCCTCACTTAATTCTTTGTTCACCACTAACTATTGCCCCATTTCAGTTCTCTCCTCTGTAACTAAACTCTTCAAAGGGCAATCTATGATACTTTCACTTTCTTTCCTTAACTCTTTAAAGTCTGGCTTCAAAATCATTCCATCAAAACTGCTTTCTCCAAACTTATTAAAATCCAGTTTTCTTTTCTCTAACTCCATTTTCCTTGACCTTTCTGTGGCCTTTGACATTTGCTTATTCTTTCCTCCTTTCCTAAGATGGTAGGTAATATGATATAGGTCATATATGTTCTATTATAGAATGAATATTCCCATATTTATCATGTTGTAAAAGAAGACATATCTCTTACACTAGAGAAAAATTCCTGGAGGAAATAAAGAATGGTATGCTTTAATCTATATTCAGACTTCATCAGTTCCTTCCTTCTATGATGATGATTAATAGTATTTCTTGTCATTCATGAGTCCCTTGGAATTGTCTTGGTTCCTTACATTTCTGATAATAGTTAAGTCATTCCCAATTGTGCATTGAACTTTATTGCAGTTAATGTGTAAAACCTTCTCCTGGTTCTGTTCACTTCACTTTGTATCATTTCATATAAACCTTTCCAGGTTTTGTGTGTGTTTGTGTGTGTGTGTGATCACCTGGTTCATCATTTCTTATGGCACAATACATTCCATTACCTTCATATACCACAACTTGTTCAGCCATTCTCCAATTTCATAATAATTTTTAAATGATCTTACAATTTTCTTATTTATGTACATATGTTTATAACTCATCTTGTCTCCCTCACCATATCCTTCTATACACACTGTAGAAGATGATATGGATTTTATATCTATCTTCAGCCTCATGTATATATCACAATGCCTTATGTAAACTTATGCTTACTAGATATTTATTAAATGAATGAATGAATGCAACCTGAATGAATTGGATTGGATGAAGATCAAACAAAATAAAATTCTTCAGACTACAGCAAAAGGAAGTAATAGTCAGGTGCCAGTTTACAGCCATTGTTTTAGACACCCCATTATACAACATTGGAAAATTCAACAGACATTGGACAATGGTTTCTGATATGTCAGCTGGGTGTAAAATAGTGTGTTTTTCTCTGGGGAAAGGTGTGTGGCAAAGGAGGGGGAATGCAAAGTTTAGCTAAGGCATGCCACTACTGTTTGGGAAATTAAAAAAAAAACACATGGACAACTCTGTTACAAAACATTATATGACAAATATGAATTCAAGGTATAGAATTGAATGCTTATTTGAGCCCTAAGGTGAAGGAAGTCCCCACCAAGCAATACTGGAGATGGAGGTAGCATCAGAGAATGTTCAGTGGAGAAGGTAATAGTGAGGTTGGGCTTTAATTGATAATCTAGGAATCCAAAAGGTGAAGAGGAAGATAGAGGGATTAGTCAGTGAAGGACCTTTCCAAATAGATGGCAAAGTCAGGGCTACCAGACATCTAGATCTCCCTTTGACCATTGGTAGTCATAGATGAGAAATCCTTCTGCATGCCTTTGAATGATAGGATCATATTGAAAACACAGATGACTCTGCATTAACAAACCCATTAAGTTAAGTTTGCTAATCCTAATAAACAAACAGTCAAAGAGATCTAACTGCTTGGGAAGATAATGCTTTCTCTTTTTTCCACGAACACATGTTTGTAAACCATGGAACAGAACAAGTAATTTCAGAGCGAGTCATTTCCGAAAGCACAATTACAAATGACTAAAGTGCAATAGCTCCCCAAAGTATCGTCACAGTCTCTGCAGCACATTTAATTGTAGCCAGACTTGGTAACCTTCATGTGGCCTGTGTCCTTGCCATAACCCTAGGCCCAAGCTCCCCTCTCCAACATATGGGAAAGTTTTTCGAGCTGATTGCTACAATCTGATTAAGGGAAGTTATGGAGCTGCCATTTATTCAGAGTCTTGTTACCACACTCTAACAGCTGCTTTAGAAAAGATTCCCATTAAAGCTATTTTCTGCCTACTTCAATTCCAGCCTGTCTGTGGAAGTAAGTGTGATTGCTTGGATGAGTTTGGGGGGTGCTAGGGCTGAAGTCTAAGGAATATCAATTGTAGTTTGGCAAATAATCTCCAAAAGTGGGGGAAAGGAAAAAAGCAACATAGGAAAGAGAAGAGAAAGCAGGCACGCAAAGCTGAGGACTTTCCTCCCCCTCTATCCCATTTTCCAGACTGAATTCCTTGGCATGTCAAGAGGACTTCCTTCCCCTCAATGCACACACATGCAGATGGAGACAAGCACAGGTGTTTCTCCCGACATGATGGATGTCAAGGCCACTTTATAAACATTGCCCAGTGATCATGTGGCCATCTACATAAAGGTAAAAAAACAAATTCTGCTTTTCTTAGTAATCTGGTGATTTGTAAACTTTTCAGTTCTAGTGACTTCAAGTCATGAACTGATGCCTTCAGTCATTTCTACCCATCTCCTATTGGAGTGGACTTTATATCACCTTCCCCCACAAAAAATCCTCCAAAATATTATTATAATTGTAGTTGTCATTTTGTGAACTAGTGAAAACTGTTTTGACTGGTATATTCCTAGTACTCACAACCCACTCTGCCCTAGCTGAGTCTCCTTATCTCTCTTTGGACGCTTGCTACATTGAAAAAGTTTAAATTAAATTCTCTGCATTCTTGCCCCTCATTACTTATTAGGCAATTGAGAAAATGCCCTAATCTCATTGGTCACAACCTATACTTTTGTTTTCCTTTATGGATGGCAGGACAGTCTCCTACAGGTCTCAGAGGACTCTTATTTTTTTCTGAAACTCTTTAAATTGGAACCATCATGGTCTCTGAGCTTTTGACCAGAGGACAAAAGCTGATTCAGGATCCCATATCCAGAAACTACTCCACTGGGTGCTCCTCTCAGCAGAGGGCTATGGAGACTACAGCGTTCTCCATTGGGATCTGTTCTCCTCTTCTCCTTATGAATAACAGTAGTAGTAGTCTCTTGGTAACCAAGGATGATGTTTGTCTTTGTGCACTTTCATCTGTGATGTAGATGAGTGTGTACTAAAACACTTGTGCGTGAAGGAGATTTAAGTGGAAAAGTCGATGCACAGAGACAGTCCCACTCTCTCGGCATTGGAAGCCTGGGTCCAGTGGCAGGAAAAGTCGTTACTCCTGGAGACTTCCTCAGCTGCATTGGATGGCCATGGTCTTTTGTGCTCCAACACGCCCTAAGCACTCCACAGTGCCTTGCTGCATCACCCTCTCAGCCATTGAACCTTCTTATTGGTTTCTTCCTCCTGTTCCGCTGAAGCAGTCTTCACATGCTGGGTGAGCAAAGCCCTGGTTCACCAGGGGTCTACGACCCGATGGCTACCCTCACAAGGTTTAACCGGCCTGTCAAAGCCATTGCCCGGGGTGTGGCCGCTGCCGCATGCTAGCAGCTACTGGGAGCCACGAGTGAGAGCTGGGTGTCAGGTGAGGGTCAGAGGCTGGAGTAGTATCTCTGCTATGGAGGGCTTGAATAACAGTGAAGTTATATTAACCACTATCTCTATGTTACTGTTACTCTTTATCTGAATTCTCCTAGAAAAGTTACATAGAAACCTATCTTCCAAACTGCTTCCCAAGCATTAGCTCATTTGTGTCCCAGAATATCCCTAGAAGGTGACTGCTGCAAGTTTTCCTATAGAGTGGGTATACAGAGAATAGCACAGGCAAGATTTAAATTGGTCTTCTTCATTCAAAGCCCAGTACTCTTTCCACAATCAATAATCAGCTAACATTTACTGTTTACTATATTCCAGGCAATGTACTAGTACAAAAAAAAATACAAAATCAATACAAAATACAAAATAAATAAAAAGAAAGCATTCAATCTCTACTAGTAACTTTTCCAAGTTGCACTGAATTATGTTTATTCCTGTAGGGAGAGACCCTTAGGCAGCTAGATGATATAATAGATAGAACATTGAACCTGGAGTCAGGAACACCTGGGTTCAAATGTGGCCTCAGACACTCCCGGCTGTGAATACCTATGAAAGTCACTCAACTGTCTCACTCAGTTTCCCTAACTGTAACCTTTTTTTTTTTTAATTGTAGTAGCAATCCTACAAAGCTGTGAGAATCAAGTGACATATTGTGCTTAGCACAGTAGGCACTTACATTTTTTTCCCTTTCTGTAATTACCAGAAAAGTGGATTAGATGGTTCACCTTGAATTATTCTTATTTATTTATCATATTAACTGTATACATTTTTTTTTCTTAATGAGCTGCCTAGGATAGTGACTGGTATATTGTAGGCACTATATAAATTCTTACTGACTCATTTCTATATTCTATAAGACCACAGTTTCCTCTACAGATTCCAAAATAACCTTATAAAAGCTCAGATATGACCCTCATACTTTCTTGCTCAAGGAATATCAGTTGCCTCTTTGGAAAATGAATACTGTAAGAAATGACAAGAAAATTAATTTTGGAAAAATCATAGAAAGACCTACATGAAATTATGAATAGTGAAATGAACAGAACCAAGAGAATAAGGTCACTATGCTACCAAATTGCCAACACTAAATGAATAAATGCTTATCTAATGCGATTAAATTGAGAATTAGATTCCATTTTTAAAACATTCTTTTTTTTACTAATACTTTAACAATTATTGGTTTGTTTATTATGCTATGAGTTCCAGGTATCTCCCTCCCTTCCCATCCCACACTACAGAAGATAACATTTGAAAAAGAGGAAAAGTAAAGGGTTTTGAGACCACTAACACCTTCATTTTGCAGATGATATAAGGCACAAAGAGAATAAATGGCCCTAGTAACAAATCTACTAAAAGTCCTTCCTTTGTGTTGCAACTAAAACTTGCTTTCATCTGTCCAGGTTTTATTTTGGAAAATAAGTCTCCAAATTAAAGGAAGTATATCTTTATTTGTAAAAGTCATATTCAGGGAAAATGCATTGGGGGTTTGTATCTCACATCCGTGTCTGTATCTACGCCTCACATAGCCATCTCTTTCTCTTTACTAGGTTTGTTTATTGAAGTCACCAGTAACCTGTCTGTCATATGTAATTATTGCCTGGGATGACATTGGAAGTCCTGGTAATTTCCTTGCTAACCTAGGAAGAAATCTGAACAACTGACAGAATAGCAAACACTATGGATTCCTCTTAAACATATGAATACCTTATTAGTGATGTGTGATCCACTATCATTATCTAGTTCAACCCTTTCACTTTATAAATGAGACAGCTAAGGCCTGAGGAAGTGAGTTGGTTCATGAAGTCTCTAAAATCACTAATAACTGGTTCAAGATATTGGCCAGTTGGTTGTTAAACAGGAGGCAACCTGGGCATCTGAGCTGTCCTTTTAGTTCAGCTTTGCTCACTGTACATCAGATGTCAAATTGGAAAAGATGGTTGAAAGCATTGTCAGATTTCTGGCTCTGAATTTATTCTCATAGCAAACAAAGGAAAAGCAACTCCAGACAACGGAAATAATGATCACATCAGAAAACCACAATGCAGCAGGACCAGCAGTCATCCAATAACAGCATTGGTTGGTTTGGCACTGTATAGATAGGGAATTAACATGACTTCCATTAAGCAAAAGCAGACTTTTTTGATGAAGGAAAGACCATGGAAAAGAGGGCCTCTTCCTTCTGGATAAGGGTTCTTTCTGTAGGATGATGGATGTCATGATCAACTTTTGCAATCAACTTGTTTCAAAGCTCCCAAAGCTGCTGAGAGGAATTAGTGACTGACAGATGACCCTCCATCTATAAAGCCAGCCAAAGTGATATGTCACAATCATCAGCACCTGGGGTCTCGCCACAACTGCCAATGGGAAGGAAGAGCAATAGTCTAGAAATATGAGCCCCCTTCATCTCAGCAAGCTCAACATGTGCAGAAAGGAAAGTATTATGGAAAGTTTTCTTTTTATTCTTTAGATATTCCTGATATGCCTTGCAAGGTAGATCAAGATGCCAGGATGTTGACTGTGGAAGACTGTAGCACACATATCTGTCATAATGATGATACATGGTCTTAATTCACAGGATATCTTGAAACTGGAAAAATGGAATCCTAATTTATTATCTGGCTCAATTTCTCTTTCTGTTAAATGAAGAAGATTAATTACTTTAAGACTTGCTTTACATCTCAATATTCTCTTAAATTATAATTATTCCTCTTTAGGTGAGTATGCCAACATACCCCTATAATCATCAATATCTTTTATTTAGCAAAATAAAGGTTTTTCTTTCCTCTCCAGCTTACACTTTTGATGCCTTCTATCTATGCTCCAGAAAACTTTTCATCCTAGAAGTTCACTTTAGTCCTGAACTGCACACACTTGAGAACCCTCTGCCTTCTTTTTAGATGGATCTTCAGAGAACTTCAATTTAAGGAGAGTACCCAGGCCAGTCAAGTCTTTATTCCTCTCCAGGCTGCACTATGAACTTTTTTTACCATCATCTCCCCAATCTTCTGATTCCCCTCTCCTGTATCCTTGTTCTTAATTTCCTTTTTAACTTTCCCTAATTCCCTATAACCTCCTGATAACAGAGGCTGTTTTCCTGCTTGTATTTATATTCCTCATATTTAGCATAGTGCCTGGCACATAGGTAAGCAGGTAATAAATATTTGTTGGTTTCTTTTTGAATGACTCACATATAAACATACCTAAGAAATAAACAATAGACTCCTAATGATTACTCCACAGCTGGGTTTAAGGTCTTTTCAGTTGCCAAGATTATGAAAGGCACTCACTACTGGGATGATCATCATAGATACACCCCTATATTTCATTTAATATTTTATTGAAGAAAACATTTTCTTAATCACAATGTGAGTTTCCTGGAAAAAAAAAAGTAAGAATCTGCAAGAAATTTTATATCTAAACTATAAAACAGAAAATAGTATGCACTGAAGCTGACAAACAGTGGGATAATCAATAATAACCCAGCAGGACCAGGTCATAAAAATTAAGCAAAAGTCAGATATTTATTTTCAGTGAAATGAGGAAAGGAGGCATATTTCATGATCTAGAAAAATGAAATAACTTTGAGATTCTATGACATGATTTATAGCCCAATTTGAGAAAGATGAATGTCTAAGAATGATGTAAAACAGCTTGAAATATCAAGGGTAATGCAGACCACAATAGAACCAAAGAAATTGTTTAGGAATAAGTATCATAAGGGTTGATGCACAATGGCAAAACTGTGCTAATGTTTTAATGTCTTCACCTTCATCACAGACAGTGGAAGAATCCAAAAGAAGAAATAGCTCTCTAGCCTTATTTTCATTATTGTTGATGAGCTCCTACAGAGTATAAAGAACTTGCAATAATGGATGGCATGAACCTCATGGCAACTTTTAAAGAAGTGTCATACTGATTGCTGTGTAGTAAGGTCCCACTAAGATTTTTTTTTCACAGATTTAAACATGGAAATAGACCTTTTTCAAAACAAAATGGCTATTTTTGCTTAACTCATGTAGTTCTAAACAAATTCCAAAGGATTTTAGACAGACCCAGGCAACAATTTGTTCAAATAAAATTCCATGAAGTGGTTACATTAGTTAAAGTCAAACAACATATTTCCATTGGGTAGGAATGAATTACCATATTTACATAACTGTAACTTTGAATAGTATGAATTTGAATACTTGTGACCACTTCATGGGATACATTAGTTATATGCATCATAGCAATATTCACTTTTAAGATAAAAAGAAGAATGGCAACTATCTCAGTGGTGTCCATTATTGACCTGAATCCTTGTCATGAGATGTTAATGTATTATTAAAGTTATTTTGTTGTTGTTCATTCATTTTTAGTCTTGTCCAACTTTTTATGACCCTTTTGGGGTTTTTTCTTGTCAAAGACACTGGAGTGGTTTGCTGCTTCCTTCTCCAGCTGATTTTTCAGATGTGAAAACTGAGGTAGATTTAAATGACTTGCCAGAGGGCACCCAACTAGCAAATATTGAAGGCTAGACTTGAAGTCAAAATGATGAGTCTTTCTGACTCCAGGCAAGGCACTCTATCCACTGAGCCACCTAAATGTCCATGAAAATAATAATGTGATTTTTTTTAAATTATATTTTATTTGATCATTTCCAAGCATTATTCATTAAAGACAAAGGTCATTTTCTTTTCCTCCCCCCCACCCCCCATAGCCGATGCGTAAATCCACTTAGCATTACATGTTTTCTTGATTTGAACCCATTGCTATATTGATAATATTTGCATTAGAGTGTTCATTTAGAGTCTCTCTTCTGACATGTCCCCTCAACCTCTGTATTCAGGCAGTTGCATTTCCTCTGTGTTTCCACTCCCATACTTTATCCTTTGCTTAGTAATAGTGTTTTTTTCTCCTAGATCCCAGCAAATTGTTCAGGGACATTACAACGCCACTAATGGAGAAGTCCATTACATTCGATTATACCACAGTGTATTAGTCTCTGTGTACACTGTTCTCCTGGTTCTGCTCCTCTCGCTCTGCATCAGTTCCTGGAGGTTGTTCCAGTCTCCATGGAACTCCTCCACTTTATTATTCCTTTTAGCACAATAGTATTCCATCACCAACGTATACCACAATTTGTTCAGCCATTCCCCAATTGATGGGCATCCCCTCGTTTTCCATTTTTTGGCCACCACAAAGAGCGCAGCTATGAATATTTTTGTACAAGTCTTTTTGTCCTTTATCTCTTTGGGGTACAGACCCAGCAGTGCTATGGCTGGATCAAAGGGTAGATGTTCTTTTGTCGCCCTTTGGGCATAGTTCCAAATTGCCCTCCAGAATGGTTGGATCAGTTCACAACTCCACCAGCAATGAATTAATGTTCATACTTTGCCACATCCCCTCCAGCATTCATTACTTTCCTTTGCTGTTATGTTAGCCAATCTGCTAGGTGTGAGGTGAAACCTCAGAGTTGTTTTTATTTGCATCTCTCTGATTATAAGAGATTTAGAACACTTCTTCATGTGCTTATTAATAGTTTTGATTTATCTGAGAACTGCCTATCCATGTCCCTTGCCCATTTATCAATTGGAGAATGGCTTGATTTTTTGTACAATTGATTTAGCTCTTTATAAATATGAGTAATTAAACCTTTGTCAGAGGTTTCTATGAAGATTTTTTCCCAATTTGTTGTTTCCCTTCTGATTTTAGTTACATTGGTTTTCTTTGTACAAAAGCTTTTTAGTTTGATGTAGTCAAAATTATTTATTTTACATTTTGTGATTCTTTCTATGTCTTGCTTGGTTTTAAAGCCTTTCCCCTCCCAAAGGTCTGACATGTATACTATTCTGTGTTTACCCAATTTACTTATGGTTTCCTTCTTTATGTTTAAGTCACTCACCCATTTTGAATTTATCTTGGTGTAGGGTGTGAGGTGTTGATCTATTCCTAGTCTCTCCCACACTGTCTTCCAATTTTCCCAGCAGTTTTTATCGAATAGTGGATTTTTGTCCCAAAAGCTGGGATCTTTGGGTTTATCGTATACTGTCTTGCTGAGGTTGCTTTCCCCCAGTCTATTCCAATGATCTTCCTTTCTGTTTCTTAGCCAGTACCAAATTGTTTTGATGACTGCTGCTTTGAAATATAGTTTAAGGTCAGGGACTGCAAGGCCCCCATCATATGTGTTTTTTTTTTTCATTATTTCCCTGGATATCCTTGATCTTTTGTTCTTCCAAAAGAACTTTGTTATGGTTTTTTTCTAAATCAGTGAAGAAGTATTTTGGTAGTTCAATGGGTATGGCACTAAATAGATAAATAAGTTTGGGTAGGATGGTCATTTTTATTATATTGGCTCGTCCTATCCATGAGCAGTTAATGTTTTTCCAATTGCTCAAGTCTAGTTTTAGTTGTGTGGAGAGTGTTTTGTAGTTGTATTCATATAGTTCCTGTGTTTGTCTTGGGAGGTAGATTCCTAGGTATTTTGTCTAAGGTGATTTTGAATGGGATTTCTCTTTCTAGTTCTTGCTGCTGAGCTGTGTTGGAGATATATAGAAAAGCTGATGACTTATGTGGGTTTATTTTGTATCCTGCAAATTTGCTAAAGTTGTTGATTATTTCAATTAGCTTTTTGGTTGAATCTCTAGGATTCTTTAAGTAGACCATCATGTCATCTGCAAAGAGTGATAACTTGGTCTCCTCCTTGCCTATTTTGATGCCTTCAATTTCTTTTTCTTCTCTAATTGCTACTGTTAATGTTTCTAGTACAATGTCAAGTAGTAGAGGTGATAATGGGCATCCTTGTTTCACTCTTGATCTTATTGGGAATGCATCTAGTTTATCCCCATTGCAGATGATATTAGCTGATGGTTTTAGATATATACTGTTTATTATTTTTAGGAATGACCCTTCTATTCCTATGCTTTCTAGTGTTTTTAATAGGAATGGGTGTTGTATTTTATCAAAGGCTTTTTCTGCGTCTATTGAGATAAGCATGTGGTTCTTGCTAGTTTGCTTGTTGATGTGGTCAATTATGTGGATGGTTTTCCTAATATTGAACCAGCCCTGCATCCCTGGTATGAATCCTACTCGATCATGGTGAATGATCCTTCTGATTACTTGCTAGAGTCTTTTTGCTAGTATCCCATTTAAGATTTTTGCATCTATATTCATTAGGGAGATTGGCCTATAGTTTTCTTTCTCTGTTTTTGACCTGCCTGGTTTTGGAATCAGTACCATGTTTGTGTCATAAAAGGAGTTTGGTAGAACTCCCTCTTTGCTTATTATGTCAAATAGTTTGTATAGTATTGGGATTAACTGTTCTCTGAATGTTTGATAGAATTCACTGGTGAATCCATCAGGCCCTGGGGATTTTTTCTTAGGAATTTTTTGATGGCTTGTTGGATTTCAATTTCTGATATGGGATTATTTAAGAATTCTATTTCCTCTTCTGTTAGTCTAGGAAGTTTGTATTTTTGTATATATTCAGCCATATCTCCTAAATTGGTGTATTTATTGCCATATAATTGGGCAAAGTAATTTCTAATGATTGCCTTAATTTCCTCTTCATCGGAGGAAATTTGCTTCTCTTCCTTCCTTTTTTTAATTAGATTGACCAGTATTTTGTCTATTTTGTTTGTTTTTTTCAAAGTACCAGCTTTCTGTCTTATTTATTAAATCAATAGTTCTATCACTTTCAATTTTATTAATTTCTCCCTTAATTTTTAGGATTTCTAGTTTGGTTTTCTGCTGGGGGGTTTTAATTTGATCGCTTTCGAGTTTTTTCATTTGCATTTCCAATTGATTGATCTCTGCTCTCCCTAGTTTGTTAATATAAGCATTCAGGGATATGAATTTACCTCTGATTACCTCTTTGGCTGCATCCTAAAAGGTTTGAAAGGATGTCTCGCCATTGTCATTTTCCTCGATGAAATTATTAATTGTTTCTATGATTTCTTCTTTAACTAAAAGGTTTTGGAGTATCATATTGTTTAATTTCCAATTGGTTTTAGATTTGGTTTTCCATGTACCATTACTAATCATTATTTTTATTCCCTTGTGATCTGAGAAGGCTGCATTCATTATTTCTGCTTTTCTGCATTTGTGTTCTATGTTTCTGTGACCTAATGTATGGTCAATTTTGTGAATGTGCCATGTTGTGCTGAGAAGAAGGTGTATTCCTTTTTATCCCTATTTATTTTTCTCCATATGTCTATTAATTCAAATTTTTCTAAGATTTCATTCACTTCTTTTACCTCTTTCTTATTTATTTTTTGATTTGATTTATCTAAATTTGATAATGGTTGGTTTAAGTCTCCCACTAATATGGTTTTACTATCTATTTCTTCCTTCAATTGTCCTAGTTTCTCCATTAGAAATTTGGGTGCTATATTATTTGGTGCATACATGTTGATTAATGATATTTCCTCATTTTCTAAAGTCCCTTTTAACAAAATATAATGACCTTCCCTATCCCTTTTGATCAGGTCTATTTTTGCTTTGGCTTTATCAGATATCATGATTACCACTCCTGCCTTCTTTCTGTTTGTTGAGGCCCAGAAGGTCTTACTCCATCCTTTAATTCTGACCTTGTGGGTGTCAACCCGCCTCATGTGTGTTTCTTGAAGACAACATATGGTAGGGTTTGGGATTCTAATCCATTCTGCTATTCGTCTATGTTTTATGGGTGAGTTCATCCCATTCACGTTCAAAGTTATGATTGTCATTTGTGGACTCCCTGGCATTTTGATAGCCTTCCCTAATTCTAACCTTTTCTTCTTCGGCTCTGCCTTTTAGTCCAGTGATTTACTTTGAATCAGTCCCCCTTGTGCCCTCCCTTGATGTTTCCCTTTTTAGTCCTTCCCTTTTTCTTCCCTCCCCCTCCCCCCTCTCTTTCCCTCCCTTTTTGTTTTCCCTCTCCCCCTCCCCCCCTTGGTTTTCCCTTCTCCCTACCCTTGTTGGGTAAGATAGAATTCAAGATCCCAATGGATATGGATGTTTTTCCCTCTCAGAGTTGATTTCCCTGAGATTAAGGTTTAAGTAAAAAAAAAACCCTCTCTTCCTTTCCTTCTTATAGGAGTTTTCTTCCCCTCCCCTTCCCATGTGAATCTTTGTGTGAGAAAGATTATTCTATTTGGTCTTTCTTTACCCCCTATTTATACATTACATTTTCCCCACATGTTAGTATACATAGATTGATATAAATGTAGTCCTTATAGAAGAGAGTTTGAGTAAAAGAAGAAGATAACATTTTTCCCCTTTCCTTAATATTTACCTTTTCAGGTATTCCTTGCTCTTTGATTTTCGGTATCAAACTTTCCACAGAGCTCTGGTCTTTTCTTTGCAAAAAGTTGGAAGTCTTCTATTTTGTTGAATGCCCATACTTTCCCTTGGAAGTATATAGTCAGTTTTGCTGGGTAGCTGATTCTTGGTTGGAGACCCAGCTCTCTTGCCTTTCTGAAGATCATGTTCCATGCCTTACGATCATTCAGAGTAGAACTTGCAAGGTCTTGTGTGACCCTGATTGGCATTCCTTTATATCTAAATTGTCTTTTTCTGGCTTCCTGTAGGAATTTTTCTTTTGTTTGAGAGCTTTGGAATTTGGCAATTACATTCCTGGGAGTTGTCTTTTGGGGGTTTAGTGTAGAAGGTGTTCTGTGAGCTCTGTCAGTGGCTGTATTACCCCCTTGTTCTAGAATCTCTGGGCAATTTTCTTTGATTATATCTTGTATCACGATGTCGAGTTTGGTGTTTATTTCTGGCTTTTCTGGAAGTCCAATTATTCTTAAATTATCTCTTCTCCCTCTATTTTCCAGATCTGTCACCTTGCTGCTGAGATATTTTATGTTCTCTTCTAATTTCTTGGTATTTTGGCTTTGCTTTATTAATTCTTGCTCTTTTACATGATCGTTGTCTTCCAGCTGCCTGATTCTGGCCTTTAAAGCCTGGTTTTCCTTTTCAGTTTCATCACACTGGTTTTGTAGATGCGTGAATTTCTTTTGCATTATTTCCCACTTTTCCTCCCAGAAGGCTTCCATCTTTTTGGTCATTTCTGATTCAAATTCTTCATGTGTTTGTGGAGAGTTTCCATTTCCTTTGGAAGGTTTTGGAGCATTTTATTGTGCATTGTCTTTTATCTCCTCTGTATTTTGTATTTTGGCTCCATAGAATGTGTCCAAAGTCGACCCTTTCTTCTTATTTTTCTTGGGATTGGGGGCTTCTGTGCTTCTGTGGAGTTTGCCATCTCTGAATGGGGAGGATTAGCTTTTCTTATCTCTGTCTGGTGTTCAGAGGCTTTAGTCCTGGGCAGATTGTCGGTTCTATGAGCTTTCCCTGGGTTAAATTGAGTATGCCTTCCGGCAATGACTTTCACTGGAACTGGAATGGAAGGGTCGGACCAGGGGGCCACACTCTCCCCTGTTCTCTCTGCTTCCCTGCTGCTAAGGTGCCCGCTCGACTAGACTGGGTTGGGTTGCTTTCCAGAAGTTGCCTTCAGAATAGCTGGCCGTGAGGCTGTTTTGTCGGTCCTGAGGGTTGCTGTTGTTTCAGACGACCCTGCTCTCTGCGGGGGAAGGAGTCGAGGCTTCCCGGAGCTCTGATGGCAGTGACTTTCACTGAGACTTGGATAGCAGGATCCAGCTGGTGAGGCTGTGTTGCCCGCCCTGAGGGTTGCTGTTGTTTCAGACAACCCTGCTTTCTGAGCGGGGCAGGGCTGAGGCTTCCCGGAGCCTTGGACTCTGCCCTCCTACCCTTTAGGTACGCGTGATCTCGGTTTCTGGCTTTTGAGGGGGGCCGTACCTTTTGATCCAGGTCCAGGTCCAGGAGGAAGATTCCCAGGGTCTATGCTGTTGATCGTCTTGAATTTCGGCACCTTAGGAGCTTATAGTTTGAGATCGGTCGGGAAGGGTTTTCCGGAGATCTGAACTTTAGCTTTCTCTAAGCCGCCCTCTTGACCGGAAGTCCCCATAATGTGATTTTTTAAGAAATTCTCATTTTTGTGTCTAATTTTATTTTTATATGCAACATGTAATATGTAACATAATAAAATATATTTGATCTGTCATAAATATGTAATAAATTATAATAAATATTCTCATCCAAGTGAAACAAATTCTAGCAAAAGTGTTTGAAATAATATTATTATTCGTAGCTGTAGCTTCACCATAAATATCAATGAATGACTGTACAGAAATCTGAGCCTTGTCAGCTAAGTAACATCAGAAGAATCAAAGAAGAGGATGATGATCATAGTAGAGTGGAAGGACACATAAAAGATATCTGTGGGATGGGAAGATATGGAGTGACAACAATCTTCATAAATAGATTACATACAAGATATATCACAGAATCATCCAACTATTAATTTATCCAATCTCTCACTATTTTAAGCAGGTTTAATCACCTTAAAAATGTTCAACAATAGAAATCTATTGCATAGTAGGGCTTGTTGTATTTGACTCACTCTCTATCATTAGTGAAATGACACCAGACTTACAGGTTTACTTTCATTCATATTATATACAACAGTAATCTTCCTTGGTAATACAGAGATGAAAACAGCATTTCATTAGATCACTTATATTCAATGGTTTGGGGATTAACTATGCAGTAGAAAGTAACCAAAAGAAAGGTTAACATGGGTTTCATCAGTCTGAAAAAAAACAAAAGAAGTGAATGATTAGAACTTAGACCAGATGTTTAGAGAAGCCTGTATTTTCAAAATATAAGATGGGGAGGTCATTTCCCTCCTGGGTACTGAAATACTATCATGTATTTAAAATTAGAAAAGTTGGAGTAACCATTAACATTAGCCATTGTTTATGCATGAGAAATGACTGGAGATCATTCACTTATTTCAGGGTCATTCATTCATTCATTTATTCATATATAAAGAAGTAAGAGTCATATCTCAGTGCTCATGCAGCAAATAGACTACAAAATAGGAACAATAGTTTAAAAACTAAATTAATATTATACATTCCCAGAATTGGGCAGCTATTTCTGTTACACTGAAGGTGAGGGTATAAATTCTATGGAGTTCAAATGCAGATTAAAACATACCATTATTCACTTCATTTCCTCCATGAATTTTTATCTAGTTTAACCAAATATGTCTTGTTTCACATCATGAAAAACTGGTCTATGTGAGAGTGTAGAGGAGTGGGAGGGAAGGGAAAAAAGAATGAGATGTAACTTTTTGGAAATAGCAAATATGATAATTGATTTCTCTAAGATTAGCATACTTATTATAATATATTACACTTGTACAAGAAATAATATGCATTAGATTATTGTTATGTTACATATTATATGATGTTATATATAAAAACCAAATGGTTAAAAAAAAAAGACCAAGGATGAGGATATGTAGTATACTTAGGCTACTCAGAGAGGGAACTTCAGCATAGTTATAGCATATAACATCTCTCAACAAACTGATTTCATTATGTGGCTCTGTAGTAATATATAACAATCCCAGACTAAATAGAGTGACTCAGGAATACACTTGGGGAACAGAATTCACAACTCTCAATACTGTGATTACTATTTTTATACTGTTTCTGATAACCTTAAAGGCTCTCTCTATATTTATGCTATTTACTATTTAATTGGTACTCTGTAAAAGATAATTTGATTTTACATATACACATATAATATGTATATGATCAATAATTGTGTAAATACACATTTATATGTATATAAATTTGGTTCCCTGTGTAGGAATTCTTTAAATGTCTCAGGTTATTATGAGCTCATTGAAAAGGAATAACAATCACTCCACATATCACTTCAATTTGTTGGTAAGACATAGGTGCAGTCCTTGCCCAGAATTCTATTCTGTGTTCCAGAGTCCTGCTTTTTATTTCCTGACACTTTGCTTCACAAAAGAGTAGAATCCAAGGAACCTTCTCAGGTCCATTCTATGATAAAGAGGCAGTTGTTCTCTTGCCAATCAATATCTCTTCTTTTGCTCTTGTTTCCTTTTGAATCCTCAACCAACTTAGTCCAACATCCCTCCACCCAGGGTAATACTGGATCCAGCTCATAGTAGAGCCAATTGTTAAATTTTCAATGTGAACATTTGCACCTCTGAAATTGGCAAATGCTACAAATCAGGGCTTGATTTATTACTTTATTGATTGACTAGACTTAAGAAAGTGAGGGAGAGAATGTGAGTAATGCAAATTAAATATAAAAGTGTATTGTGAATATACCCCACCCCAACAGCCCAGAGACAGTTGGAAAATATTTACCAGCATACCCCACCCCACCTCTACCTCCTTCTTTCATATTTAATATTATGTTAATCTCTTGGCTCTTTTCTACTGCCTATAAACATGCTACCCATTGAGGATTTATTCTACTCAGCTTTGAGATCCTCAGCAGCAAAGCTGCCTTGGATTGAAGTGTGATTGGTCAAACCTTTCCATTGTCATCACTAACTGGTTGACTACAGGTGTAAGGTATTTCATTCCATCCAGCTTCCACATGCATAACTAATCACCTTGACATCTGCTAGGCCCACTTTTAGCTTCTTGCTCAGGAAAGAATAAACAAATCAATGATACTATTATTACTAAAAAGGTCATGGTAATCTACTCTCCTATGACTCTGTGCACAATCTCTTTAAATTACCTAGATAAAATCTAAGTCCTCTGGCCATCATCACTCCCTGGAACTTCTCCTTATTACTACTAGTAGAATAGAAGTTGCTTTAGGGCAGGATCTGGTTCATTTTAACACTTGACACCTCTGGGAACTTGGGCAAATCATTTAAATTCTGGTAGCTTCATATGCAAAATAAGGGTATTGCACTAGTGATGGCCTCTGAGGTCCCTTCTAGCTCTATGACCACTTTTTCATTTGTATCCCTCTAATGGGGAACATTGTACAATATGCTTTACTTATTGATTTATGCCTAGCTATCTTCCATCCTTTAAAACAAACCAAACTCCAACCCCTTTGGTTGAAAACTTCCCTTCCTTTCATAGACAGATTCTTGCTTCCTCACCTTCTATTCATTTCTCAACACTTTGCAACCATGTTCAGAACTTGACATCTGCTAAAGCCTCTTTCTTCAAGGTTACTAATGATCTCTTAGTTAAATTAGATGGTTTGTCCTTCATCCTCATCATTCTTGGCCTCTTTACAACTTTTATCATTTCTGCAGTCAGGTTATGCCCATTCTTCCTTAGTACTCTTTTATTTCCACATTTTTGTGGGACCATTTTCTCTAGTCTTTCCTACTCTGTGCTGAACTTTCACCTTTTCATTATCCTTTGTTGTTATCATTTGTTTCATCCACAATTGTGGGTATTCCCCTTTCATTCTGTTCCAAGTCACTTTATCATATTTTTCTCTCTGAATCATATATTTTGGTGATTGCCTCAGACCCCAATGTAATATTATCATCTTAACAGATTGTTAAATATATGATTGGACTGAATATTTAATTGGTCACCAGGGATTTAATTTCTAAATTCCCAAAATGAATTACTAAAGTAAATTGGAATTTATGGTAGTTTATTTTTACAATAGAGGGAAGGTATTAAGGAATAGAGAAAAGGGGAGAGAAAGAGAGAGAGAGAGAGAGAGAGAGAGAGAGAGAGACAGAGAGAGAGAGAGACAGAGAGAGAGAGAGACAGAGAGAGAGAGAGAGACAGAGACAGAGACAGAGAGAGACAGAGAAAGAGAGAGAGACAGAGAGAGAGAGAGACAGAGAGAGAGAGAGACAGAGAGAGAGAGAGAGAGAGCGCTATGGCTTCCTCTGACCCAGGTAGAAATTCAAAGGCCCCAGCGAGCAGAAAGGAGTCTCAAGATGATGGACCTTTACAGGAGGCTGATGCCTCCAAAAAGGGCAAGGAAAGAAGTCAGCCTTTACACTCACCATCTTGTCAGTTCAATCAGCAGACTCTTTTATCAACCTCCACTCCAGTAGGCTATACTCCAAGTGTGTCTCTTTCAAACTTCAAGTGTTCCTTTTTACTTCAAGTGTCCTTCTTCGCTCCAAGTATCTTTCTTCACTCCAAGTACCTCTCTTCCCTTCAAGTGTCTTCACTCCAAGTCACTCACTTCAATCGTGTCTCTGTTTCCACTTTTAAAGACATTTTTCTCTTGTGTCATCTATTTGAAGATGATTTCAAGATCATGTAACTAGCCTAGCCCTCTTCTCTTTCTTGAATCCCAGTGTCACAAAACAAATTGACTCTGCATGCATAACATGTAGGTGTCTCAAATTCAATGTGTTCCCAATTAAAATTATTAGGAGACTTCCGGTCAAGATGGTGGCTTAGAAGTAGCAAAAGTTCAGAACTCTGAAAACCCTTCCTTACCGATCACAAACTGAATACTACTAGGGGACTGAAATTCAAACATAATAGGACAGAGGAGGGGAAGCCTACTTCTGGACTCAAATCAAAAGGTATGTCCCCCAAAAGCCAGAATCCTAGAACACTCGGGTCTAAGGGGAAGGCAGAAGGAATGTCCCAGGACCCCTCCACCCCCAACCCAGAGCGCTGAGCCTCAGCAGCAGCGGGAAACTCAGAGACGGCAAAGGTGCTGTTCTGAAGGGTTCACCTTGAAAGCAACCTGGGCCAGACTCAGGGTGTCCAACAAAGACAGCAGGGAAGCAGCCTAAGAGAGACGGGGGGAGCCAATAGCCCCGTGGTATGACTGGGTCCTTCCATCGAAGTCTCACCAGAGGTTTTTGCCTTGGGGCACATCCAGACCAACCTAGCTGAACCTAATCCCATCAGGAGTCCTCAGAGCTCAGGGAGGCCAGAACCCCTCCCCCCTTAGAGTGCAGGGCCTTCTGAAAGGACAGGAACCTCAGAGCCAGCAAAGGTGCTGTTCTGAAGGGTGTATCTTGAAATCAACCTGAGCCTGTCTCGAGGAGTCCAACACAGATGACAGGGAAGCAGTGTGAGAGAGGTGGGGGGAAGCCTGTAGCCCCCTGGCTGGGTCCTTCCATCAGAGACTCAGCTGAGGTTTTTGTCTTGGGGCACATCCAGACCAACTCAGCTGAACGTAATCCCATCAGGAGTCCTCAGAGCTCAGGGAGACCAGGACCCCTAGTCCCCCCCTGAAGTGCAGGGCCTTCTAAAGGACAGGAAACTTGGGGTGGGCAAAGGCACTGGGGTACCTTGTGGACAGTGCCGTGCCAGGCTCAGAGTGTGGAAGTAAGGCAGCAGAGAAGCAATTGGAGAGAACTGAAAGCAGTAACACCCAAAAACACCGGCAGGCAGGGGAGAACAGATCCTGGGCTTCCCCGGGAAGACAGCGCAACTGCTGAGAACAGACAATTTGCCTGGGGCTAAAGATCATCAGATCATCAGACAGATACACTGAGGGTCAGTCCTCCTCACTCAGATTTCTGACTGGAAAGGGGAGGAAAAACCAGAGAGATGGCAAACAGTGCAGAAGTGCAACAGCCTCCAAACACCAAGAAAAGCAAGAAGAAGGGCGTGACTTTGGAAACATTTTATGGAGCAAAAATACAAAATACAGAGGAGATAGAAGAAGAAACACAAACAAATGCTATAAAAGCTTCCAAAGGAAATGGAAATTCTCCACAAACTCTTGAATAATTTAAATTGGAAATTATCAAAAAGATGGAAGCCTTCTGGCAGGAAAAATGGGAAACAATGCAAAAGGAACTCAGCAATCTGAGGGACCAAAATATGCAAATGCAGAAATAGCTCAAAGCCTCAAAAAACAGGTCAGACCAAATTGAAAAGAAAAACCAGTCTTTACAGTTCAGAATCAGGCAACTGGAAGACAATGGTCTTGCAAAAATGCTAGAATTAATAAAGCAAAGTCAAAAGACTAAAGAATTAGAAGATAACATAAAATATCTCACTGACAAGGTGACAGATCTGGAAAATAGAGAAAGGAGTGCCAATTTGAGAATCATTGGTCTACCAGAAAATCCAGAAATAAACAGTACTCTTGATGTCATAATACATGATATCATCAAAGAAAACTGCCCAGAGATTCTAGAACAAGGGGACAAAATATGCATTGAAAGAGTTCACAGAACACCTTCTACACTAAATCCCCAAAAGACATCTCCCAGGAATGTAATTGCCAAATTCCAAAGCTTCCAAGCAAAAGAAAAAATCTTACAAGAAGACAGAAAAAGACAATTTAAATATAAAAGAACACCAATCAGGGTCACACAGGACATAGCAATTTCTACTCTGAATGACCGTAATGCATGGAACATGATATTCAGAAAAGCAAGAGAGCTAGGTCTTCAACCAAGAATCAGCTATCCATCAAAACTGACTATATACTTCCAGGGGAAAGTATGGGCATTCAGCAAAATGCAAGATTTCCAGGTATTTGTAAAGAAAAGACCAGAGCTCTGTGGAATGCTTGACAACTGAACACAAAGACCAAGAGAAACTTGAAAAGGTAAATATAAAGGAAAGGGAAAAGGAGAAAAATGTTATCTTTTTCTTTTATTCAAACTCTCTTCTATAAGGACAATATTCATATCAAATTATATGTATATATTAATATGTGGGGAAAATGTAATGTGTAACTCAAAAATTGTATTCATCATTATAGTAGTAAGAAAAATCATGCATAGGGAATGTTTGGGGCCTCGAGATGATATGGAGAAAGGGGGGGATATAAAGATAAAAGGAAGGGGGAATCATTGATGGTACTAAGATATACTCAAAGAAATAGAAAAAAACTAAATACAATAATCTTTCTCACACAAAGATACACATGGGAAGGGGAGGGGAAGAATTCTCCTATAAGAAGGAGAGGAAGAGAGTTTTTATTTAAACCTTACTCTCAGTGAAATCAATTCTGAGAGGGAAGAGCATCCAGATCCATTGGGATCTTGAATTCTATCTTATCCAACAGGGTAAGGGAGAAGGGAAAACCAAGAGGTGTAAGGGGGAAGGAACAGAAAAATGGAGGGAAAGAGAGGGTGGAAGTTAAGAGAACAAAAATGGGGGCTAGAAAGGGAAACATATCAAGGGAGGGACTAGGGGGACAGATTTAAAGTAAATCACTGGTTTAAAAGGTTATAGCTAAAGAAGAAAGGTCAAAATTAGGGGAGGATATCAAAATGCCAGGGAGTCCACAAGTGAGAATTATAACTTTGAATGTGAATGGAATGAACTCACCCATAAAACATAGACAAATAGCAGAATGGATTAGAATCCAAAATCCTACTATATGTTGTCTTCAAGAAACACACATGAGGTGGGTAGACACTCACAAGGTCAGAATTAAAGGATGGAGTAAGAACTTCTGGGCCTCAACTGATAGAAAGAAGGCAGGAGTTGCAATCATGATATCTGACAGAGCCAAAGCAAAAATAGACCTGATTAAAAGAGATAGGGAAGGTAAATATATTTTGTTAAAAGGGAATATAGATAATGAGGAAATATCACTAATCAACATGTATTCCCCAAATGGTATAGCACCCAAATTTCTAATGGAGAAACTAGGAGAATTGAAGGAGTAAATGGACAGTGAAACCATATTAGTGGGAGACTTGAACCAACCACTATCAAATTTAGATAAATCAAACCAAAAAATAAATAAGAAAGAGGTAAAAGAGGTGAATGAAATCATAGAAAAATTAGAGTTAATAGACATATGGAGAAAAATAAATAGGGACAAAAAGGAATATGCGTTCTTCTCAGCACCACATGGCACATTCACAAAAATAGATCATACACTAGGTCACAGAAATATGGCACTCAAATGCAGAAAAGCAGAAACAATAAATGCAACCTTTTCAGATCATAAAGCAATAAAAATATTGATCAGTAAGGGAAAATGGAGAGCCAAACCAAAAATTAATTGGAAAAACAATTTGTTCAGAGGAAAGGTTTGTGTTTGTGTTAATTTCAGTTTGAGAACTGCTTGGATAATGTTTCACTAACAATGCAGTCTCTGGTTCACGGAATATAAAGTCTTTGGAAGTTTGATCTGTGCCAAACCCATCCCCAGGACTGGCATCTGTGAGTTTTATAGGATTTCATGTGTAAAATTTTTGGCTTTTGGATTTAACTTAGTTCTCCTCTCATTTTCCTTTCTTTCCCCTCTTAGATGTATAAATGTATCACCTCCAAAGTCTCTTGTAACAATGTCTCATTTGGCTATCTTGACAGAATGGTGTGGATACTTAAGTTGCTGTTTGGAAGATTTGCTAGCTCCTTTTGATTTTCTACTGTCTAGATCCATTCTGCAAGCTAAAGAATTTCCAAAAAGGTTTTCATCTGTTCCTTGCTTTTCTCCATGCAGTTTTGTGTCCCCATGTATTGTGAACCATGAATGACATGTTTAATGTCTGCTATTATCTGTGCAATTTCACTCTCCAACTCAATTATAGCTTTTTGTTTTGTACTTTAGTTGCTTACCTTGGCATCTTGCCCAATTATCTGTTTCTCCACTACTAAAATTTTAATGTTTTCTTTTTCCTTTTTACCATCTCCCTTTTTTACCTTTATGCCTATGCCCTCATGTTTCCTCCCTGGGGTGTCTCCCCCATTGGTCTCTTTTTTACTAGAAAATGCTAGAGCCTGACATCATGCAGTATAATGATTATTTCTAGCCACAACTTCTGAATAACAGGGTTTTGCTCCAGAAGCTATTGATGCCTCCATGAATTTCAGGTCTAGGGTCTCCTGTTCTCTAAGTCTGCAGTGAGAGCAACACTGTTTGCTATTAGCATCCTGTCTCTCATAGTTTTTGTTATTATATACTTTTCCTTGATAATATGCATTTTGACTTTTCCCATCTCTCTTATTTTGGCCCTGTTCATAGCAATGTTTCATCAGGCAGTTTCTTACTATGTGTACTTGATGAGAACACAAAAAGCAAGTCCTTGTATCTCTTTGCACCCTCCGTTTACTTTGGGGTATCTGTCTATACTGTGAGGTTTGTCTATTAAATGTCTTAATTGTAGCCAGGTTCTTAACCTCCTCTAATTCTTTCTGCCTTAATATTTCAGAGGTCTCTTAGAGCTTTTCTTTAGATCATTCTTTTCTTTTTCTTGATCTACTTTGTTATCATGAATATAGGTGGCAATGTCTCTAAGTTCATTAAGTGAGATGGTGTCAAATTTAGGGTAACAATTCCTGAATAAATCCCTCAAGTGCTTTTTGCAGCCTTTGAGAAATTGTCTCCTCACATGTGCTTCTGATTCTTTTGAATCAGGGCTCACAACTAATAGTCCCTCAGTTTTTTCAAAAGGGCGATCAACAAATGTGCTTGGCTATTCATTTTTTTTTCTTGGTCTAATCTGTCAAATTTCCACCATGCATTGTGTCTTTCTGACAATTGTTTCATTCCCTGCAATAGATCCTAATGGCATTTTCCTAGATAAGCCATTGATCTTGGATTAGAAAAATACAGATCCTCAAAAACTTCTGGCCAGCTTATGAGTGAAGAATCTTTTCTAGTTTGCTCAATAAAATTTTTATGTCCCTGAGGTGTAAAAAGTTCAGATAAAAGAATTTCTACATCCTAAAAATCTGGTTCATAGAGGTGAAATGCTCTCTTCAGTTCTTTAATTGCAAGATGAGGCTCTAATAAAAATTTAGGCATACATTTACATACTCTAAGTCATGTGTGGTGAATGACTTATGAACCTTTGCATGTAAAATGCCAGAGTTATCAGTGACCTTAGCTACATCACGCAAAGGCATAATCTTTTGAACCTTTGATGCATTTGCAAGATTGTTAGCAGATGCATTAATTGGTGCCTGTATGTTATTGGCAAGGTTATTTCTCTCTACTTCACCTAATGGTGTCCCAGTATTAGTATTATTAACTACATCATCCTTATTAGTCTGCTCCATCACGTTCCCAGTCTCCTCATTGATTCCCTTCCCCATGTCTTGTTTTCTCTGCATGTAATCCAGGTACATCTCATTTATAACAGGGGTCTTACCAAAGAATGTCTCTAATCTTTTATCAATGACTAGAGCATGTACAGTTTTCTTTTGGAAGATCAGGTTGGCATCAGTTTTAATATTCTTTAAGATGTTAGTCACTGCCAAGAACACAACATAGACTTGGGGTATGATTTGCCAGAGGCAATTCACATCTAGATAATTCATTGGCAACTGTGTCCATCTCATAGTCATATTGGTTAATGTCCCCAGAACATTTTCTATCATCCCTGCCATTGTATTATAAAAGATACAGTAGCCCCAATACATGGCAATTATTCCTAGCACAGAAGACCAAAGTATCAGTTGTAACATGTTTCCCATTAGATCTTTTCTAGGCTCTAATTGCCAGGAGTTAATAATTGACCAGAGTGGCAGTTGGTAACTGACTTGTACTACCCCCCAGTCCCCCAGGAATCAAGATGTTTTTGATCCTCTGTGGAAACTGCTAGGCAACGTCAGTGACAAAGGCTGCTAGCCTTAGGAGTTATAATTGATGACAACTTCACAACTGACAGTTAATGACAGTTAGTGACAGTCACTAAAGGTTTGATTTTTTTTAATAAATGGGGTTCTTTTAAATCTGGGGTGTCAACTGTATTAAAAAAGATAAAAGAGGAAAGTTTTGTGCCCCATGGAAGTGTTGAGGGGGGAAGATTTCCAGTCACCAGCAGGAAAAGTGGGTAACCCTCAGGAGAAAGTCTTTTTCCCATCTTCTCTCTTTGGCTTCTCAAGACCGTGACACTAACTGCTCTCTCCATCAGAGACTTCTCCTGCCCAGGATTCCACTCCTGGGTCCCCTCCCCCATAGAGGTGATCAATTTCACATATTCTTCAGGCTGGCACTTTTTCTCTAGTGACAGCCTCTGTCACAACCTTCAGTCTCTGGGCTTGGCTCTTAATCCACTAAGCCATCCAGCAGTCCCCAAACCCTTTATTTAAAGCCCTTCATCATTTAATTACAATCAACTTTTTCAAACTTTTTCATTATTCCTTTCTTTCTTTTTTAAACCCTTACCTTACCTCAATACTATGTGTTGGTTCCAAGGCAGAAGAGTAGTATGGGCTAGGCAATGGGGATTAAGTGACTTGCCCAGGGTCACACAGCTAGGAAGTGTCTGAGACCAGATTTGAACCCAGGACCTCCCATCTCTGGGACTGGCTCTCATTCCACTGAGCTACACAGCTGCCCCCTCATTATTCCTTTCATACATCCAATTAAACTGCATCATTCCTATTTCTTAACTCCACATTCCATCTCCCACATCTATGACTTTATGTTGTCTGGTACCCCATTGGCAGAGTGTACTTACATTTCTTTTAAATTTTTTGTCTTCTTTCTGGATCTCATCTCCTTGGAAATGTTTTTTTCCCTCATTCTTTTTAGCTCTCTTCTAAAATGAGCTTCTACTTTCTTAACTAGGTACTAAATATTGTTTCTCAATAATATAAAGAAGTTAGTTCTTTGAAACCATGGGCTCTATTTTTATTAGACCAAGCATTGTATAAAAAACACCTTAATATTTAAGCAAATTAGCCCATGAAGCCAAGGGGTAGGAAGGTGGATTCATAGGAAAAATATCACTTAACCCTTTAAGTTGGATCAAACTCTGTTCAGGGTCAGAGCTAAAAACCAGCATTGAAAATAATAGTTTACATTTATATAGCACTTTAAGACCTGCAAAGTATCTTAGACATATTATTGTATTTGATTCTCACAAAGAACCTGGGATGTAGATGGTAGAATTATCCCTATTTTATAGATAAGGAGAGGGAGACAGGGGAGGAGAGGGAGAGGGAAGAGACAGATACTGACAGAGAGAGGCACACAGACAGACAGACAGAAAGAGACAGATTGACAGGTAGACAGAGAGAGATGAAGTGACTTGCCTATATTCAGACAGTGAAATTCAAGAAGGGGTTTGAATTCTGATCTTTCTGACTCCAGGTCTAATGATCTGTTCATCATGTCACCTATCTCCCTTCTGGATTCTCAAGGATTTCACCTCATTTCTTTAGTAAAGCTATTGTAGCTTTTAGCCTGATTTGACAGCTATAGCCTTTCTCTGGTATCTTAAGCTGGTATCTTAGAATTATTCCTTTTTGCTAAATGTTGAACAGATGGAGAAAGTGGTTGCCCTTTGTAATTTAATAAAATTATCAAAATACAAGGTCATTACCTGTAGGCTCCTCTAAAGTATATGTGACCCAACTAGAATAGCAAACAAAATGACAGAGATAATATTGTTTGTTTCTGATTTCCTCTGCTTTGTCTTTATATTTTAAGAACTTTTCATTACCCATAGCTTGGAGGTTTCAAGTATTCACTGTTGAGACATCTACAAAAAAAGTTTCTTAAATATTTGTGAGTCAATGTTAGGTTGGAGTGAATGTGGGAGATCACACATTATAATTTACTTTTTGGATTCTGAAGGATATTTGGGAGCCTCCAGTTGCATTATAGCTAAGTATTAGCTGCTAATTTATGAACAATAGCAAGCTTCTGATGTACAGTTGTGGCCATTTTATCATATTAAATTCTTTTGCAAATTTTAGTAATAAGTTGCTTAGATTTTACCATTCTCTTGAAAATATTAAGATCAATAAAGACATCTGTGCACCTTGAGGATAATCTTTCTAAAGTTTGGGGAGACTGGTGATCTAGTATTTTATAATTATTAGAAACCCTTCTTTTTTATAAACCAATAAATTAATAAATACTTACTGTGTTCCAGCCCTGTGCCGAGTGCTACTGATACAAAGGAGGCCAAAAAAGAAGCATGTAATCTAATGTGTGAGACAGTGTGCAAATGAATATATATCAAGTAAGTCTATAAAGGAAAAATAGAAATTAATTTACAGAAGAAAGGCACTAGAATGAAAAGGGGTTAGGGAAGGCTTCCAGTAAAAGAAGAATGACTTGGGCATTTTGGGATGTTTATTTGTCAACATATTGTTCATTGAGTCCATGTGGTTATGATTTTGATTATTATTATAGTCCTATTCAGATGTCTGGTGGTATGGTGATGAGCCTAAGCTTATGAAGAATATCAATGGAGTCTGAGCTCTGGAAGGGTTAACTGTATTGGAAATATGTCACAAAAAGGTCCTGGCAATAAGAGATTCATCACCAGTAGACTGGGCATTTGGTTATGAATTCATTGATCATGGCAACCCTTAAAATAATCACTTATGGCTATATATTCTCTTTAAAGTTACAAAGTATTTTTCATGTCTTCCCAGAATCTCAGAATTGAAGGGAACCTTGGAGATTACTTAGCTAACTGGTACCTGGACAAAAAGTACCTTTATTACCCCTATAAGAAGTGATCATTCATTCTTTGCTTTAAGACTTTTAGTAGAGGGAGAACCCACTCTGAGGTTTTGTTATCTTTCAGTCATTTTTCAGTCATGTCTGACTCTTTGTTACCCCATATGGAGATGTCTTGACAGAGATACGGGAGTAGTTTACTAGATCCTTCTCTAGCTTATTTTACAGATGAGGAACCTGAATCAAACAAGGTTAAATGACTTGTCCAGGGTCACACAGCTAAAAAATATCTGAAGCCAGATTTGAAAGCAGGAAGTTGAATCTTACTGCCTCTAGGACTAGTGATCTATCCACTGTGTCACCTAGTTTCTGCCCTGACACATAATAGGTACTTAATAAATGTCAATTGATTGATTTATTATGACTCTTCACTCACCATAGCTAGCTAATTCCAATTTCTTTCTCCTCTTAACTTTCAGATTTCAGTCTTTCTCCCTATAATTGAAAACCCCTTTTCCCTATTACCTCTTCCCATATTTTCATGTCTATTTAACCAATCCAGTACATATATGAGGTCACATTTGAACTCAGGAAGATATATTTCTGACCAGAGCTTCCTCAGGTAGCCTATTCCCTTTGCATGATGCTTTATTTTTTTGGAGGGAAGATTTCCCTTATGTTGAGCTGAAATCTGCCTCTAAGCAACTTTTTTTACCCATTTCCTCTGAGTTTTGCTCTCTCAGAATAAGAACAAATCTAAATATGTTTTATGCAAGATAACTCTTTACATATTCCAAAGTATAAAACAATATTTCACTTGATCCCCACAACTACCCTGTAGAGTATGAGTATCATTTCATCCCCTTTAGGCAGAAGACCATTCATTCTTAGAGAGAGTGCCTAAAGTCACATATGTAGGAAATAGCTAATTTGAGATGAGAATGAGGCAGCTAGGTGCTGCAGTGGAAAGAGGGAAGACAGTACTTGGATCAGCTAAATTCATCTTTCTGAGTTCAAGCCTGGCTCCTGAGAGTAGCTGTGTGATGTTGGGCAAGACACTTAACCATGTTTGCCTCATTTTCTCATCTGTAAAATAAGTTACCACTCTTTGTTGAGAAAACTGCAAATGGCATCACAAAAAGCTGGACATAATTGAACAACAAGGATTAGAATGCATGTCTTCTGAGATATATTACAAGCCTTTTAGATTTTTCAATCTCACTGTAAGTAAAACATAAGTACATTTTGGAGCCTGTTATATTTAAATAGTTCAATGGAATATTTATGAAAGATTGTGCGTTCCATAAATGATAGAAAATTTGTTAAAGATGTAGATATGACATTGAAATGCTACATCAGAATCATGGAACCCATTGTTATATAGAATCCCAGGAGCTCAGGGAAGCTAAGTCTTGTCAGTGGTGATGAAATGGGAAATAGGAGAGGCAAGATATGAACTCAAAGCTTCTTTACCATAGATGATCCCCCAGATCCACTGTAATAAATGACTTTTCACATATGTAGTGTATATTCAAGAAATGTTTGTTGGATTGGTGAATTTGGAATGTGCCTTGATGCATTCTATGATATAGATATAGAAACATATATAAAATAAGAGAGTCGAATATGTGAGAGGCCGAATATCCTAGAGCAGACTAGTTTGGCCAAATAGAAAAGACTCTGAAGCTGGTCAGAAAATCTTATTCAAATTTGACTCTGAAAATTACTAGACATATTACTATGGGCACATAACCTCACTGAGTCTTACTTTCCTTAATTAGAAAATAATTTTCCTCTACTAATACTCCATAGATTCCTCATTGCAATCTGAAGATACCCCTGGGTGTTTGACAACTATGCCAGAAAAAACTTAGGTCCATTTCTACAAAGGTAGAAATGCTTTAAAAAAATGTTCTTTTTCTAATGATTTTTAGTTGAATACCCAATTTTCCTCTTAGTATTGCTTTGACTGTTTCTCGTAAATTTTGGAATTTTGTCTCATTGTTGTCATTCTCTTTAGTGAAATTTCTGATTGTTTCTCTGATTTGTTTTTTGGCCTAATTAATTATTCTTTAGAGTTATATGATTTAGTTTCCCATTACTTTTCTTTTTAAACACTTGCCTTTTGCCTTAGAATTAATACTAAGTATCAGTTACAAGGCAGAATACTGGTAAGGGCTAGGCAATTGGGGTTAAATGACTTGTTCAAGGTCACACAGCTACAGAGAATCTGAAGACAAATTTGAACCCAGGACCTCCCATCTCTGGGACTGGCTATCAATCCACTGAGCTATCCAGCTTCCCCTTATAATTATTTTTTAATCTGCCTTTTCATGGTCCTTTACTGAATAATTTAAAAAAATTATTATGATCTGGGAAAATGCACTTCATATTTCTTCTCCTCTCCATTTTTGTAAAGTTTTTATGCTCTAATATATGGTCAATTTTTGTGTGACATTAATGTCTTCTCTTTAGAAAATGGACACCAAAAGATCAGGCTCCATCTTCTCCTGAACTTTCCACAAAGTTGCCCTTGTTTGGGCACTAAACATTGAGAAATCAGTCCCCACCAATGAGAAGAGTCTTGTGTAAATGGGCTTTGATGTAGGGAATACATATAGATATTTATATCTTTTTCTCCCCCTTCAGTAACTGGCACATAGTAGGCATCTGATAAATGCTTCTTGAATTGACTGGTTTTCTGGGGGTATAAGAACTTGAAAAAAAAGGAAGAAAAGAAAGAAATGACTCATGCTTTCTCAATTAGTTTACACTGAAGAAGTGAATATACAACAGTTTGTTATAGATCTGAAACTCTACTTTTGAATGATGCTCTCTCTTTCAGACAGGAGACATTGTTGGGATTTAGCTGAGTTGGTAAAGGAGACCTAAATAGCTTGTCTGAAATGTTATGATGATGGAAAACCTGAATCTCTATTTTCTGTGGCTTTTATTAAATTGTTTTTGAAATGTACTCTATATTAGTCTCAATTTCAGTATATAAAAATACTCCTGTATTTTGGGAAATGGATTATTTTTTGTGTACATAAGAAAAAAAAAACAAGCTTGTAATAAGAATTTTGTTATTTTCTTTTAGTTTGTTTCATCCCATCAACTCTTCTAAATTTGAAAAGGGTTTAATTGAAAGTAATCGGCATCTGGAAGGTAACAAACTAACACAGATGGATAAATGAACCTATGCAACAAGGCAGTCTCAGCAAGGAAAGTTCCTATTTCACTTCAAGGTCTGTGGTCTCTCCTGGAACACCCTCTATTGGCTCCAATTGGACTCTACATATGAATCTTTCCTTCTTTGTTTAATGGGTGAGTGCTTGTCTAAGAAGTCCCAGTCTCTGTTTACTTCATAAATTAATGTGTTAATTGCACACACAGTGCTGTCTATTAAGGAGGTGTGTGTATGATGGCCTCCAGCTGGGGATTTGTAGGGATCCTGTCATGGCTATCATTACAATGAACAGTTTCACAGCCTTTTTAATGCACTCCTAAAATGAACAATTATAGCCGCCTTAACATCTGCAGTTGAAACATGTTTAGAGAATGTCTCTCTTTCTGTCTCCCTCTTATTAGATCAAGTTGCATAATATCCAGTTAACCTTAATGCCTTATTGGAGGCACACTGTTTTAGAAGATATTCCTCTTCACTGCTTTCTTCCCCCATTTTTTTTTCTTTTTAAAGAAACAGATTTTGACCATAACCTTTGGAAATTCTTCTCTAACTGGTTCCATCTGTTCCCAATTTCTTGTCTAAACATTGAGAAATATACACATGCATTTTAGTGTGAATCTATTTGACCTTTCAGAGAAAACTGGGCACCACCACTGAATTCTGTAATTCACTTTCGAGTGTAAGGTCTGAAGTGGTGGCCACCTGTTTCTGCAGTTGATCTTTTTTCCCCTCTTATATTTTAAACTATTTTCTATCCATTTACCTTCCTCTTGAATAAAACAAACAAACAAACAAACAAGAAAAATGATCTGAGATTCTACAACAGCAAAACTCATTGAAACTGAAGACAATCAAAGTTGAGAAACTAAAATTGGGAAAATAGATATCCATAGATCTAGGAAGCATTTTGTGACTAATGTCAATTTTTGTGATAATTACAATAGAGACAATATGATTTAGCCAGAAATAGGACTCAAAATTTCTTGAACTTGTCTATTTGAAAGACTAGTGTTATAAGGTAAATATCAACATTTTTTATCAAGATTTTTTCTGGTTTCCCTGTTTTGTTTTTGACCCAATGTTTCTAATGTTACCTGTAGGCTGTATTTGTACTCTGAAAGTACTTTTCATTCTTGATTGCTTAGAGTCATATCTAGAAATGGAATAACTTTTTGATGGATTATTCATGGTAACTCAAATTCTTACACTGGCAAGTGCAAGAGAACTGTGGCTGCATGTTTTTGGCTTATGAGATTTTGAGGATATATCTAGCTGATTAGCTTGATTCCATCTGAGCTTTGCCATTTACTTAAGTGACCATTGGGTAAAACACTTTCCCTCTCATGAATTTCAGTTCAAAACGAGATTCATTATCTCCTCCCAACCTTCCTTTTCTTCTGACTTCTCTATTTCTAGTAACTTGCTCAGGGTCACACAGCTAGGAAGTATCTGAGGCTAGACTTGAACCTAAGACCTCCTATCTCTAAGAGAAACTCTAAATCCACTGAGCTACCCAACAGCCCCTCAATTGCCTATTTTTAAAATTTTTATTTCCCTAACATCTCTGACATTTATCACCTTCTCTTTAAAAAAAATCAACTAAGCTTGGCCCTCTTCACATTTTTCCTGGACTATTACAACAGGCTTCTAATTGCTGCCCCTAATTTTTGCTTCTTCCCTCCCTGATTCATCTACCAAATAATTCCCAAATTGATATTCTTAAACACAGGTCTGATGATTTCATTTTACTGCCATTTCAAGAAACTTCAGTAATATTCTCTTTCCTCTGGATAATACACAAATCTCTCTGGCAAAGGAGAAAGGACCTATTTGAAAATATATTCATAGCAGTTTTTTTTTGTAGTGACAAAACTGAGAGGATTTACATCAATTGTGTAATGGCTGAACAAATTGTGGTACATGTTGGTGATGGAATATTATTGTGCCATATGAAATGATAAGGAAGATGATTTCAGAAAAATCTGCAAAGATCTGCAGGAACTGATGCAGAGTGAAATAAGCAGAACCTGGAGAACATTGTAAAAAATAACAGCAATGCTGTACAATGATCAACTGTGAAAACATGGCTACTCTGAGCAATGCAATGATCTGAAACAATCCTGAAAGACTTGTAAAGGGGAATACTATCCACCTCCAGAGAAAGAATTGTTGGAGTAGTTTTCTACATCATTGTTTTTTGTTTTTTGGGGGGAGGATTTGGTTATATGTAACTTTGCTCTTACAGCAGTGATCAATATGGTATTGTGTTTTGTGTGACAATAAAAATATAATTTTAAATTTAAAAAATCCCTCTGACATTTAAAGCCTTAATGATTCTTATCAAAATTTCATATATATTGTGCCTTCCTTAATGGCCTCTACTAAACATTGGTCAGCTTTCTCTTTCTTATACATAACATTCCATCTCACACATATATTCCTTTTTGCAGGCTGTCTCTATGCCTGGAATATTGTCCATCCTAAATTTCATCTTAGAATCTCTTACTTTCTATCAATGCTCAGTTCAAGAAATAACAAAAAACCATGTTGTATTTCACTTGTTCCCTCCTCTCTTGCCCTACCACCATCTCAAAAATAGGCAGAATTTCCCTTTTTAGCAGTTTACAAAATATAGTAAATGCTTAATAAATGTGTGATCATGATCATGCCTCATTTTCCTTATTGGAAAAATGACTGATAAAGTCCCTTTCAGGTCTAAATTCATAATGTTTGCCCAAGTAAAATGGTGGTAATGATACAGTAAAAATAAGAGTGACAGATGTTGCAAAAATGTTGTCTCTGGCCTGCTTTCCCCAAGAACATAGTTAGGAAGATATGGATGTTCTGGGTGGCTCTCTTGTTTAACAGTTTTAATGTATGTCTAACATAGTGTTCTGCCTTCTACTGAAATATATCAGAGAGCTAAATGATAGGGAGAGATTCAATAAGTATGTATTGGACAGAACAGAAGTGGGTGTGGATACCTGGGCTCATGGTACTTACTATACATGTCCTTTGACTGAATTCATTTAGGAGGAAAGCAAAAGGCCTTAGAATGAGGGGATAGGAGTGGGAATCCTTCACCTGAGTCTACATATTTGGTCAATTCTATGAAGGAAATATATTTCAGGTGAGTAATTGGGAATCAACACCCTGCTTGACAGGAATGAAGACAGATGTGGGAAGTAGGAATGATGGATTGCTGAAGATTCACTTGAAGGTCAACAAGAGCCTAAATGACTTCTATCTGCCTTTGCTTCAAATAATATTGAGAAACATCTCAAAAGGAGATGATGTGTGAGTGCCCAACAGCTATATCATTTATAATGTTACCATGTACTCTTAAGAAAAATAAAAATAAAGGATTTAGAGTTAAAAATGTTAGAAAAGAATATCAAATTTACTCTTCATTTTGCTGTTGAGGAAGGCTAAGGAAGTTTGGTGTAGGAGAATGAGCACTGGGTCTGAAATCAGAGGTCCTGGGTTCAAATATGTAGTCAGGTTCAAATCTGGGCTCTGCTATTTATTACCTATATGGTCTAGACCTTAGTTTTCTCCCATATAAACTGATGAGGTTGAACCCTGATGTAGGGTTACTTTTAGCTTCAGTAATTTGATCATGCCTAGATGTCACAGAGGAGAGACTACAAGACCTGGAGTAAAGAAGACTCACATTCCTGAGTTCAAATTTAGCCTCAGATACTTAACTTTTACTATCTATGTGACCTTAAGCAAGTCATTTCACCCTGCATTGCCTCTGTTTATTCATCTGTAAAATGAGCTAGAGAAGGAAATAGCAAACCACTCAATATTTTTACCATAAAGCTCCAAATGTAGTCATATAGACCTGGACAGTATTGAAAAACAATAAAAACTGAGGTGAAGGGATATGAATTGAATTGACCGAGTTTATCCAGAGAGTGAGCAGCCAGAACTGAACCCAGGGACTTGGGGCTCCAGTGAGATAATGGATGTAAAGTTGTCAGTCTTATACATAAATGTCTCTTGTCATCCTTGTTATAATTTTCATTATTACTAGCCAACATTCAGCAGGTCTTCAGCCTGGTGATGATTTCAGTTCATGAACCTTTTATTGTAATACTGCTGAGCTCAAGAAGTATTTATAAAGCAATGCAGGGGTATACTGGTGAAGGGGCAGGGGGATATATAAACTCCTACACTCTTAAGGTTAATCTACATTATTAACACAAGTCTAGTCAATAAAAAACAATAAATCAATTATCAACTATTCTTATTATCTCTGTTGTTCTTCTTTACCAATATGATATTGTATGTATTCATATATTATCTGAGCCCTCTCAATTTTAGCACTTTTTTTACAGTTTTTGAATTAATTTATTTAGTCAATTTAGAATTTATTTTTTAGATTTAGAATTATTCAATTTAGAATTATTCCTTGGTTACAAGAATCACATTATTTCCCTCCCTCCCCTCCCTTCACCCCACCCTTCCAACAGCCAATGTGCAATTTCATTGGGTATTACATGTGTCCTTGATCAGAACCTATTTCCATGTTGTTGGTGTTTGCATTGGGATGTTCATTTAGAGTCTACCTCCCCAGCCATATCCCTTCAACCCATGTTGAAGTTGTTTTTCTTCTGTGTTTCTACTCCCACAGTTTTTTCCTCTGAATGTGGACATTTTTTCTCTTAGATTCCTCCAAGTCGTTCAGGATCACTGCATTGCCACTGATGGAGAAGTCCATTACATTCGATTGTACCACAGTGTATCAGTCTCTGTGTACATGTTGTCCTGGTTCTGTTTTTTTTTTAACTCTGTATCAATTCCTGGAGGTCATTCCAGTTCCATTGGAATTCCTTTAGTTTATTATTCCTTTGAGCACAATAGTATTCCATCACCAACATATACCACAATTTGTTCAGCCCTTCTCCAATTGAAGAGCATCCCCTCATTTTCTAATTTTTTGTCACCACAAAGAGCACAGCTATGAATTAAATTTTAGCACTTTGTAACAAAGTTTTAAGTGTCCCATCTTATTTATTATGGCTCTCTCCATATAAATCTGGAGATTTAAAAAAAATGTTCTAAAACCATGTTTTGCCTTTAACTTAATTGATAAACTATGTTTATATCTCAAAGTTTTATCTATTTTTTTGAAATTTGTAAATCAACTAAGTGTGAAAAAAAAAGTTTCACTTATGCAGAAGATTAAAAAAATTGAAAAATTCTTAAACTAAGAACAACAAACGATAGACAACTTGAAGGGTTTTGGAGGAAGGATTGTCTGGTCTTCTGATTTCATCACTGTAAAAACCTCCTATGATGAAAGTTCTTCTGCCAGTGTGGATTGGCACTTATTCTACATCTTGGGGAAAAGGGTATCTATGGCACTTAAAGATTAAGTGTTAATTAATATTAATGGTGACATATCTGGTAAATGAGTTTGGCCAGGAACCCAAGTTTATTTACCCTGAAGCTTAGTATACTTCATAATAAATTTCCTGAATCTCTCTCTGTCTCTGTCTGTCCTGTTTCTGTCTACCTGTCTCTCTGTCTCTTTCTCCCCCTCTCTTTTTGACTCTCTCCCTCCGTTCACTTTCTCACTGTCTCTCCCTTCACAAAATCAAAAGATTTTGCATGAACAAAATCAATGAAGCTAGAATAAGAAAAGAAACTAATGAATAGAAAAAAACTGCATCAGTCAGCACTAATAAAAGCCAAAGCACATAGGGAGTCATCACAAATATAATCGAGTCATTCTCTAGTAGATCCATGCTAAAAAGATATGAACAATTTTTGAAAGGAAAAATGTGAATTCTAAATGAGTGTATTAAAACAAACTCCACTGAAAGATCCTGGCTTTGAGGATAAAAAAATCATTATTTAACAAAATGGAGGGGAAAACTAGAAAACAGTGTGGCAAAAACTAGGTATAGACCAATATCTCATACCCTATGCCAAGATAAGGTCAAAATGGGCTCATGATTTAGACATAAAGGGAGATAGTATAAATAAATTATGGAAACAGAGAACAGTTTACTTGTTATATTTATGGAGAAGAGAAGAATTGATCACCAGAAAAGAGACAGAGAATATTACAAGGTATAAATGAATAATTTTTACTATATTAAATTAAAATATTTTTGTAAAACAGAACTAACATAACAAAGATCAGAAGGGAAACAAACTGTAAAAAATTCATAACTTTTTCTGATAAAAGACTCATTTTTGAAATATGTAGAGAACTAAGTCAATTTTATATGAATACAATCATTCTCCAGTTGATAAATGGTCAAAGGTCATAAATAATTAGTTTTCAGAGGAAGAAATCAAAGCTATTAATAATCATATGAAAAAAATTTCCTAAATCACTCGATTAGATAAATAAAAATTAAAACAACTCTCAGATAGCACCTTACATCTATTATACTGACCAATATGACAGAAAAGGAAAGTGATAAATGTTGGAGAAGTTGTAACAAAATTGTGACACTAAAGCATTGTTGGAAGATTTGTGAACTGACTCACTCATTCTGGAGGGCAACTTGGAACTATGTCAAAAGGGCTTTAAACCAAGGCATACCCTTTGATCCAAAAATAACACTACTAGGTCTGTATCTAAAAGAGATAAAAGAAAGAGGGAAAGGGATCTATTTGTACAAAAATATTTATAGAATCTTTATCTGTGGTGGCAAAGAAGTGCAAATCAAAAGGATGCCCATCAATTGGGGGATGGCTGAATAAATTGTGATATATAATGGTGATATAATTATATTGTGTTGTTAGGAATGTTAAACAGGATGATTACTGATGCAAGTGAAATAAGCAGAACCAGGAGAACATTGTACACAGTGACAGCAATAATGTGGAATGATCAATTGTGAAAGACTTACCTACTATCAGCAAAACGATGGTCCAGGACAGTTCTGAATGACATATTCCAAAGAATGCTACCTACCTCCAGGGAAAGAACTGTTGGCATCAGAATGCAGATCAAAGCATATGATTTTTCACTTTAGTTTATTTGGATTTTTATTTTGGGTTTCTAGTTTTATATGATTGTCTTACAAAAATGAATAAGTGGAAATATGTTTTGTACTATAATAAATGTATAACCCAGATAGAATTGCTTGTCAACTTGAGAATGGGGAGAGAGATGATTTGGAGATTATATAACTTCAGAAAACTTATGTGGAAATTTGTTATTGAATATAACTGATAAAATAAAATATCTTTATTTCAAAAAATAATTAAAATAGAATATATAAGAATTAAAATAAAACAAAATAAAATAAAATAAAACAAGCTCCAAAATCATTAGGAGGTAGAGAAATGCTAATTAAAATAACTAAAATTTTCATTTCCTACTTGCATAAGTTAAGAAAGAGAAATCATAGAAGTTGGTGGGATTCTGGGAAAATAGGTATACCAACATACTGTTACTGGCAATGTGAATTGTTTTGACTCTTTTGGCTAACAATTTGAAATTATGTGATTGAATTGACTAAACTACTCTTTGAACAAGAGATTTAAGCTATGGGTATATATCTCAATTATGTCAAAGAAAAGAATAAATATAGCTACTATTTACTGAAATATTCATAGCCATTTCTTTCCTTGTGGTAGTGAAGAACTAGAAATAAATTGGGTAACCATTGATTAGGAAATGAACAAAATGTGTTATTATGATTACAATAAAATATAATTATGCAATAAGAAAGAAATGTTCAATATGAGAAATTTAGAAAAGCACAGAAAATTAACGTGAATTAGTTGATTCAGAGTGAAATAAGAAGACCCAAAAGTATAATGATTGAAACAATATAAGTGTTAAAGGTCACTAAAAAAAAAGCTGACATTTGAGTAGCTCAAATTAAACACTGATGTCCTCAAGGGAAATGATGAAGTGTGCCTCTTGTTCTTAGAAAAGAAGTAGAAGAGCACTAAGACAGTTTTTAATGTATTTCAGATATAGTGATTATTATATTGGGGGTTTTGAGTAATTTCTTTCTCTTTGATCCCAAGAAGTACTCAATTTGAAGTTACGGGATGAGGAGAATATTTCCCAGAAATGACAGGGATGGAGAAACAAAAGTCATCAATAAAACATTTCTTAAGTCAGTAGAATAGAATTCAAATAAGACATTAGACATTTGGGAATTTGACACAGTACACTACCTATGACAATGTATTTATGAAAGAAAGGGGAAAAACACTGGATGGGAGGGGAGACAGGAAAAATATATTAACAAAAACTTTACTCTGGTGTTATCTGAGCAAGAGGAAGTGTAGAGCTTTTGGGAAGGGGTCCATCACCCCACCAGTCTGATTATCTCTGCCCTAGGTAAGAACTAAAGGAGAGAACAGTGGTGATTCAATTAACACCATGAATGGGGGAAAAGAGTTGAAAGTCTATACCTCATGGACAATGTCATAGAATGATCAAATTATGCATTGATCCAGGAGGGGCTTAGAAATAATTTAGCTCAACTCTTCCATTTTTCTGTTAAGTAAATGAGAAATTATGTGACCCAAGGATTATGGTATCTATATTTTAGCCTGATTATTCCATTTCCTAATTATGTGATCTTGACCCAGTTATTTCATCCTTCTGAGCCTTTGATTCTTCATCTATAATATGAAAGGTAATCTGACCTCTAAGGTCTTATCCATCTCTAGATCTATAATCCAAATGATTAAAACCAAAGAGAGGAATTTTAACACTCACATGATTTCCCTTCACTTAATTATGAGAAAAGAGCATCATAAATGGATAAGTGGCATATAATTGTATGTTGTTGCTCCAAGCCATTCAGCTAGTTTGTCAAAAACTTCAGAGTCAGTCAGTCAAAAAGCATTTAATAAGTACTTCCTAGGTGTCAGGCACTGTGCTAAGCCCTTGTGGATCATATTATTTGTAGTGGTGGAAGGGACCTAGTCTAGCCCTCTCTTCTTTATAGATGAAGGACTGAAAGAGGAAGAGTGTTTTGACCAAAGTTACAAGGGTAGTAAAAGACAGCATTGTAATTTGAACCCTCTTGTGAAAAATCTAGCAGAATTGGAATTCAAAATGGGTTAGCTTGAAAAAAAATCATGCCATGAACCCTACTGACAGTCTGGTAAAACCTATGGACCTCTTCTGAGAATTTTGTTTAAAAATGCATAAAATGAAATGTATAGATTTACAAAGGAAACTAGTTATATTGAAAAACTGCTACCCCCCCCTTCCCAGGAAAAATTAAACAATTTCATTGGCCTTAGGTTAAGAACTCCTTTTCTAAAGCACTTTCAGTAGCATTGTTTGCAAGTGCAAGACAATACATCATTGTTCTCTTTTTTAATTGACTAAATATTTCAGGAAAGCAATATTATGTTGAAAGGTTCAAAGACCCATGATCTTGCCCCTTGAGACATTGCCTCATCTAACACAGATAGCAACTGAATTGGATTAGAAGACCTTACTTTTGGTGACTAACAATAAAAAAAAAAAAAACCATCCTTCTGTGACCAGCCTGGGAATGAGTCTCTTCCAGTTTAGCAAGGCTGGTTCTCAATTGAGAGATAAACAGTGCATCAATATGCTTGCTATTCAGAGTCATTCTCACTTGAAAGAACCCAGGAAGACTGGTGCTCTCCTGACAAAGCTGAAGACTGCAAGGTGATCTACCCTCAAAAGAGGCACCAAAGTAAGACTTTAAGGATGGGATAGTACTAGTCTTGGTAATAAATGTCTGACCAGAGTTTGATCTGAAACTAAGCAACTCCATTCTAGTCCATCACTGCAATTATAGTACCATACCCATGAAAATTTGCAATTTGTAGTTTAGTAGTGTGAGAACTGGCAGTTATATTCCACCCAGACCTCTCACTTCACTCCCTCACTAGGGCAGAGGTAGCTTCCAGACTAACTATTACATAAGTAACTACTGCTTGCTGGTAGGGGTGGGTTAGTTCTGGTCCTAATGAAACACTATCTAAACATGAAGCATTTAAATAAGAAATATATAATACTATGCACTCTAATTTGTTATTAATTCTTATAATGTAACATAGAGATTTTACCAGATGTTCCATGTTCCTATCTATGCCAGCTTTGCCAGCTTTTTAAAAAATCTAGACACCCTAGATATTGAAACATACCCTCTGCCACCAGGACTTCTTTTTCTATTTCCTAGAGGTCCTTATGGCTGTGATACAGTAGGGGTTCCACAGTATTGGAAAAGAGTTGTTAATGCTGTTATGATCAACCAATACATTTCTCTCTTCATGATGCATTTAAGCAAATTAAACATAATTGCCTCAATTTAATTTAGAGAAAGAGTCTGGCCTGACCTTCCAATGAAATATTCTGCCTGGGATTTGTGAGCTTGGGTCTATGACATCATTTGGACAATTTGCACATATTTATACAATTTGTCATCATTCTGTCTTTACAGTCTGGAAAGCTGTGGGATTTGCCTCCAGGCTTACTTCCTCCCTGCACGGGAAATTCTATGAGAATCATATACTTGCAATACTATTTTTAAAAATGGGTGGGGGAATCCCTAAGTAAACAGAGAAGCCCCTCTTATTGTTTTCACACTGACAGAGACCAAACAGGTCAGAGAGCAAGCATGAGACAAATCCTAAAATGGGAAAAGAAGGGCTTGGGCACTGATGACGCTTGCATCTTTCACAGTGAAGACACTATCCTTTCCCCAGGAGTAGGCTAGTTTCCTCTGGGTGAAGAGAATGGCCCCAGGTTCATGCATATCCAAATAACTGGCAAAAGGATAGAGTGGCAAACAACGTCCATGGCTATCATAATGGGCAAAAAAGGAGACTGAGAACAAAAGATGAGTCAAATTTTCTCCGAGTAGTAACAATAATATTAAATAACAGGTAACATTTACATAGAACTTATCACATGCCAGGCACTGTGCTAAGAACTTTACAATTATTATCTTCATAGATCTTCACAACAATTCCCAGAGGTAGGTGCTATTAGAAGGAAGGGAAGAAGGAAGGAAACATTAAGTACTTAAATTACAAATAGTACCTTATATAATTCTCAAAAAAACACTGGAAGGTAGGTGTTATTATTATGGCCATTTTATAGATGAGGCAAACAAGGGTTAAGTGTCCAGGGTCACAAAGCAGTGTTTGAGTTTGGATTTAAACTTAGGTCTTCCTAGCTACAGACCCAAATCATATATTCATTGTAAGACTAGGGCAGAGTGGATCTGGGAGGCAGAGGTGAACATAAAATTTTCTTGCCACTTCTTTTGCTATTGGGGAGATGGTGGTAGTAGTCTCTCGGTAACCGAGGATGATGATTGTCTTTGTGCATTTTTGTGCACAAAGACACTTCCACATGAAGTGGAAAAGTCGATGCACAGAGACAGTCCCACTCTCTCAGCGTTGGAAGCCTGGGTCCAGTGGCACAAAAAGTCATTACACCTGGAGACTTCCTCAGCTGCATTGGATGACCGTGTTGTCTTTTGTGCTCCAACACGCCCTAAACACTCTACAGTGCCTTGTTGCATCGCCATCTCAGCCGTTGAACATTCTTGTTGGTTTCTTCCGCCTGTTCCGCCGAAGCAGTCTTCACATGCTGGGTGAGCAAAGCCCTAGTTCACCAGGGGTCCACAAAGACCCAATGGTTACCCTCACAAGGTTTAGCCAGCTTGTCTAAGTCGTTGCCCGGGATGTGGCCGCTGCCACATGCTAGCAGCTACTAGGAGCCACAAGTAAGAGCTGGGTGTCAGGTGAGAGTCAGAGGCTGGAGAGCTGCCCTAGGAGGGCACAACAAGCCCTCCATACCAAAGATATTACTCCTCCCTGAGCACCTCATACACCCCTCTTGGGAAGAACAGCTAAGATAAATGAGAGATTCCTTGAACTCAGTATTAGGAATGTTGTCACTATGTGGATAGAGAGCCTGATTTTGAGCTCTTTCGTCATGTAGGA